>NC_052067.1:144257374-144565305 GCF_015852505.1 Tachyglossus aculeatus | reverse complement strand
GTGCATCTAGCTTTACTTCAATTTATTCTGATGACTTGACACCTGTCCACATGTTTTGTTTTGTTGTCTGTCTCCCCCTTCTAGACTGGAAGCCCGTTGTTGGGTAGGGAGCATCTCTATACGTTGCCGACTTGTACTTCCCAAGCGCTTAGTACAGTGCTCTGCACACAGGAAGCGCTCAATAAATACGATTGAACGAATGTATGAATGAGATGGAATTTACAAAATCTGATCGCTCGGCATGGTTTCCAGTGTTTCAGCTACTTGTACATATTTATTCTATTTATTTTATTTTGTTAATATGTTTTGTTTTATTGTCTGTCTCCCCCTTCTAGACTGTGAGCCCGCTGTTGGGTAGGGACCGTCTTTAGATGTTGCCAACTTGTACTTCCCAAGCGCTTAGTACAGTGCTCTGCACACAGTAAGTGCTCAATAAATACGACTGAATGAATGAATGTTGGGTAGGGACCGTCTCCATTGCCAACTTGTACTTCCCAAGCGTTTAGTACAGTGCTCCGCATACAGGAAGTGCTCAATAAATACGACTGAATGAATGAATGTTGGGTAGGGACCGTCTCTATATGTTGCCAACTTGTACTTCCCAAGCGTTTAGTACAGTGATCCGCACACAGGAAGCGCTCAATAAATACGATTGAATGAATGAATGATAAACAGAATTATAGAAATATACACATCATTAATGACACAAAAGAGTAATAAATATGTACAGAGACAGGACGGGAGCTGAGCAACCCCTGCCAACACACAGCGGGGCATCTAACAGGAAGTCATTGGGAACAGAAAAGAACTGTCTGGAGACAATAGAGTCCCCGGCCTCCGTCTTCATTTATAATGGCATTTACTAAGCACTTACCATGTGCCAAGCACTGTTCTAAGCACTGGGGAGGCTACAAGGTGATCAGGTTGTCCCACGGGGGGCTCACAGTCTTAATCCCCATTTTACAGATAATAATAATAATGGCGTTTATTAAGCGCTTACTATGTGCAAAGCACTGTTCTAAGCGCTGGGGAGGTTACAAGGTGATCAGGTTGTCCCACAGGGGGCTCACAGTCTTCATCCCCATTTTACAGATGAGGGAACTGGGGCCCAGTGAAGTGAAGTGACTTGCCCAAAGTCACACAGCTGACAATTGGCAGAGCAGGGATTTGAACCCATGACCTTTTTGAGTCCAGAGCCCATGCTCTTTCCACTGAGCCACGCTGCTTCGCTTCATTCACATGCCAAGTACAATCAATGCTCTTCTTTCGGTTCATTTCCGCTCTCAAGCTGGTATTGCTTATAGTGTCCTCTCACTTGGCAGCATACACCCTGTGAAATCACTCTGCAGAGACAAACCAATCAATCAATCGAATTTATTGAGCGCTTACTGTGTGCAGAGCACTGTACTAAGCGCTTGGGAAGTGCAAGCTGGCAACAAATAGAGACGGTCCCTACCCAACAGTGGGCTCACAGTCTAGAAGGGGGAGACAGAGAACAAAACCAAACATATTAACAAAATAAAGTAAATAGAATAGATATGTACAAGTAAAATAGAGTAATAAATATGTACAAACATATATACATACACACTCAGATACCGGATTCTGCTCTGAAGTTGGCCCTCAAGACCAGAAGCCCCATGTGGGGCTGGGACTGTGTCCGACCTGATTAACTTGAATCCGCCTCAGCGCTTCACACAGTGCTGAGCACACTGTGCGGATGTCTCTATGAGGCACAAATCTACGTCTCCGGCCCTGATCTCTCCCTTCTCTGCAGTCTCCGGTTTCTTCCTGCCTTCAAGAGAAGCAGCGTGGCTCAGTGGAAAGAGCCCGGGCTTTGGAGTCAGTGGTCATGGGTTCAAATTCTGACTCCGCCTATTGTCAGCTGTGGACTTTGGGCAAGTCACTTAACTTCTCTGGGCATCAGTTACCTCATCTGTAAAATGGGGATTGACTGTGAGCCCCCCGTGGGACAACCTGATCACCTTGTAACCTCCCCAGTGCATAGAACAGTGCTTTGCACATAGTAAGCACTTAATAAATGTCATCATCAAGACATCTCAATCAATCAATCGTATTTATTGAGTGCTTACTGTGTGCAGAGCACTGTACTAAGCACTTGGGAAGTACAAGTTGGCAACATATAGAGACGGTCCCTACCCAACAGTGGGCTCACAGTCTCTACCTGAATGTCCCGCCGACACCTCAAACTAAACACGTCCAAAACGGAGCTCATCTTCCCACCCGAACTCTGCCCCTCCCCTGGTCTTTCCCATCACTGTAGACAATACCACTATCCTCCTTGTCTCACAAGTCCATAACCTTGGCATTGTCCTCGGCTCATCTCTCTCATTCAATCCACATATTCGCCCCCCAATCCTCTCAGATCTACCTTTATTATACGGTATTTGTAAAGCACTTACTATGTTCCAGCCACTGTACTAAGCGCTGGAATAGACACAAACTAATCAGATGGGGGACAGTCCCTTTCCCACATGAGGCTCACGGTCTTAATTTCTATTTCAGAGATGAGGTAAATGAGACACAGAGAGGTGAAGTGACTCGCTCAAGGTCACACGTCAGACAAGTGGGGGGGGAGCCGAATTAGAACCCAGGTCCTTCTGACTCCCAAGGTCATGTTCTATCCACCAAGCCATGTTGCTCCTGTACCTTCATGACATTGCTATAATCTACCCTTTCTTCTCCATCCAAACTGCTACCACGCCGATACAAGCACTTATCCTACCCAGACTACGATTGATTGATTGATTGATTGACTTGATTACCACATCTGCCTCCACGCTGACCTCCCTGCCTCTTCACTCCAATCCATGCTTCACTCTGCTGGCCAGATCAGCAGCATGGCATAGCGGACAGAGCCCGGGCCTGGCAGTGAGAAGGTCATGGGTTCGAATCCCAGCTCCACCACTAGCCTGCTGTGTGGCCTTGGCCAAGGCACTTCACTGGGCCTCAGTTATCTCATCTGTAAAATGGGGATTGAGACCGGGAGCTCCGTGTGAGACAGGGATTGTGTCCAACCCAATTTGCTTGTATTCATTCATTTATTCATTCGTTCATTCAATCGTATTTATTGAGCGCTTACTGTGTGCAGAGCACTGTACTAAGCGCTTGGGAAGTACAAGTTGGCAACATACAGAGACGGTCCCTACCCAACAGCGGGCTCACAGTCTAGAAGGGGGAGACAGATGACAAAACATAACACATTAATAAAATAAATAGAATAGTAAATATGTACAAGTAAAATAGAGTAATAAATCTGTACAAACATAGACACAGGTGCTGTGGGGAGGGGAAGGAGGTAAAGTGGGGGGGGATGGGATGGCTCAGTCTGGGCTAAGTATCCTCCCCAGAGCTTAGTACAGGGCCTGGCACATAGTAAGTACTTAATAAATACCACAATTATTACGAGAAGCAGCGTGGCTTAGTGGAAAGAGGACGGGCTTGGGAGTCAGAGGATGTGGGTTCTAATCCCGGCTCCGCCACTTGTCAGCTGTGTGACTTTGGACAAGACACTTCACTTCTCTGCGCCTCAGTTACCTGATCTGTAAAATGGGGATGAGGACTGTGAGCCCCACCTGAGACAACCTGATTACCATGTATCTACCCCAGTGCTTAGAACAGTGCTTGGTACATAGTAAGCGCTTAACAAATACTATTATTATTTTTTTTTTTTTGGAAAAAAATATCCAGTCCACATCTTCCCCACTCTTCAAGACAGTTCAGTGGTTGCCCATCCACCTCCACATCAAACAAACTCCTCACCATTGGCTTTTAAGATGTCAATCTCCTTGCCCCCTCCTACTTCAAACTAAACATGCCGACACCTCAGACTAAACACATCCAAAACGGAGCTCATCTTCCCACCCAAACTCTGCCCCTCCCCTGGTCTTTCCCGTCACAGTAGACAATACCATTATCCTCCTTGTCTCACATGTTCATAACCCCTGGCATTGTCCTCGGCTCATCTCCCTCATTCAACCCGCATATTCGGTCTGTCACTATTCGTTCAATCGTATTTATTGAGCGCTTACTGTGTGTAGAGCACTGTACTAAGGGCTTGGGAAGTACAAGATCTGTCACTAGATACTCTGAGGTCTATGTTTTTTATATGGTATTTGTAAAGCATTTACTATGTTCCAGCCACTATACTAAGCGCTGGAATAGACACAAACTAATCAGATAGGAAACGGTCCCTTTCCCACATGTGGCTCACAGTCTTAATTCCTATTTTATAGATGAAGTAAATGAGACACAGAGAAGTGAAGTGACTTGCTCAAGGTCATACATCAGACAAGTGGTGCTACTCTTCTCCTACAACCCAGCCCAAACACCTCACTCCTCTAGCGCCCGACTGCTCACTGTGCCGCCACCTTGTCTGTCTTTCTACCAACCCCTTTCCCACATTTTCCCTCTGGCTTGGAACTCCCTCCTCACCCCCACATCCATATACACAAGACCACCACTCTGCCCATCTTCACACCTCCTTCGAGAGGCCTTCCCCGATTAAACCCTCTTTTCCCCTGTCCCTCTCCCTCCTGAATTATAATAATAATAATGGCATTTATTAAGTGCTTACTGTGTGCAAAGCACTGTTCTAAGCGCTGGGGAGGTTATGAGGTGATCAGGTTGTTCCGGGGGAGGGGGGGGGTGGGCTACAGTCTTAACCCCCATTTTACAGATGAGGGAACTGAGGCACAGAGAAGTTAAGTGACTTGCCCAAAGACTTGCCAAAGTTGCACAGCTGACAGTTGGCGGAACTGGGATTTGAACCCATGACCTCTGACTTCAAAGCCCGGGCTCTTTCCACTAGGCCGTGCTGCTTCTCTGCACTTGGATATGTGACCTCCAAGACCACCACTCTCGGCCCGATGGCATTTGTTCCAGTCCCTAAATTATACATTCATATTAATGTCCGTCTCCCCTTCTAGACTGTAAGCTCGCTGTGGGCAGGGAACGTGTCTACCAACTCTGTGGTATTGTAATAATAATAATAACGATGTTTGTTAAGCACTTTCTATGTGCTGGGCACTGTACTAAGCACTGGGGTGGATACAAGCAAATCAAGCTGGACACAGTCCCTGTCTCATGAGGGGTTCCCAGTCTCAATCCCCATTTTACAGGTGAGATAACTGAGGCACAGAGAAGTGACCTGCCCAAGGCCACCCAACAGACAAGTGGCAGAGCCAGGATAAGAACCCATGACCTCCTGATTCCCCGGTCCGTGCTTTATCTGCAATGCCATACTGCTCCCAAGCATACAGTGCTCTGCATACAGTAAATATTTAATAAATATCCTTGATCGATTGATTGCTTAACAAATATAATAAAAAATTAAAATGAAATAAACACATAATATCCTTCCCCAACTATTTCTAATCTTCCCAGCCAACATTCCCACCATGGGCACTTCCTCTCTGCAGTTGCCTCCCACACATATCAATCTCACCTGAATGAATAAATGAATCATTCCCTCATTCATTCGCATATTCCATCAGCCTGCTCTGTTATGCCCACGTTTACCCATGCAGAACTGTGACGATGGATTCCAGGCAATTACACCATTAGACTTCTGTAAAAATAGTTGTCTGGTATGAATTCCAGGGGAATTCTACCAATGCCTTCAAGAAGACTCTTCCTCAAATTCTGAAACGGGAAGCAGTTATATCTCCCCATTGCTACATGACATGGGCTACCACTTGCGAGAAGAGAACACCGACCCAAAATAAATCAAAAATCCCCAGCCCAGGGAGGCTTCCGTCCCATCTGTCAGGGAGTTTGAAGCAGTGCCTAAAAATTAACAGTCGGGAAGTTGTTCCGAAAAAGCGCTGCAGAGTTAAGGAATCTAGGATCCACCGTCTAATGGCAAGACTGGATGTCTAGCCCAAGGGGCTGGAAAAATTCACCTCTGTGACATCGAGTACCATTCGGTGCAACACAGGTCGGGTGTGGATGGAACAGAGGAGGAGAATTTATGTGCTTAGTACAGTGCTTTGCTCACAGTAAGCGCTCAATCAATACAATTGAATGAATGGATCGAAGGCAGTAGGATAGCAAAGAGTCATTGGTCAGTGAGGGGAAACTGGACCTCCATAAGAAGAGAGGATATATCTGTAATATTTTTATTTCTATTAATGCCTGTCTCCCCCTCTAGCCTTTAAGCTCATTGCAGGGCAGGAAATACAACCGTTTACCATTATATTTTACTCTCCCAAGCGCTTAGTACAGTGCTCCGCACACAGTAAGTGCTCAATAAATACAATTGAATGAATGAACAAACCTCGTGAACGGATATGTGAGCCCCACACAGGACAGGGACTCTGTCCAATCTGATTATCACATGCTTTGCACATGGCATGCCTTATGTCACTAAGGATTAATTATCAATTTTCTACCCCAGCATTTAGTACAGTATCTACCCCAGCACTGTATCTACCCCAGCTAAGGCTTAGTACGGTGCCTGGCATAGAGTAAGCGTTGGACAGAGACCAGTAAAATTCAATTATGGTATGTTTGAAGCCCTTACTAGGGGTCAAGCACTGTTCTAAGCCCTGGGGCAGATACAAGTTAATCAGGTCGGACAGAGTTCCTGTCTCACATGGGGCTCACGGGCTAAGTAGGAGAGAGAACAGGGATCGAATCCCCATTTTAGAGAGGAGAAAACTGAGGGACAGAGAAGTAAAAGTGGCTTGCCCAAGGTCACACAGGAGGCAAGTGACAGAGCTAGGATTAGAACCCAGGTCCTCTGATTCCCTGACATGCTCATTCCAGTAGGCCACACTGCTGATTCTTATAATTACTAATATTTGCAAACAATCTTAGTAGTCAGTGGCATTTATTGAACACTTATTGTGTGCAGAGTACTGTACCCCTCCCCATCCCCACGGCCTTACCTCCTTCCCCTCCCCACGGCACCTGTATATATGTATATATGTTTGTACGTATTTATTACTCTATTTTTTTATTTGTACATATCTATTCTATTTATTTTATTTTGTTAGTATGTTTGGTCTCTGTCTCCCCCTTTTAGACTGTGAGCCCATTGTTGGGTAGGGACCGTCTCTATATGTTGCCAACTTGTACTTCCCAAGCGCTTAGTACAGTAATCTGCACACAGTAAGTGCTCAATAAATACGACTGAATGAATGAATGAATGAATGAATGTACTAAACACTTGGAAAAACATGATACACTCCAGTTGGTAGACCCGTTCCCTGCCCAAAAGGAGCTTACAGTCTAGAGGGGGAGACAGACAGTAATATAAACGATAATAATAATTATAGTATTTGTTAAGCACTTACTATATGCCCAGCACTGTACTAAGCACTGGAGTGGATACAACCAAACTGGGTTGGACACGGTCCCTGTCCCACATTCTGGATCCTCATTTTACAGATGAAGTAGCTGAGGCCCAGAGAAGCAAAGTGGTTTCCCCAAGATCACACAGCAGACAAGTGGCAGAGCCGGAATTAGAACCCATGACCCCTGGCCCATGTCCTCCCCCTGGCCTGGAATGCCCTCCCTCCGCACATCCGCCAAGCTAGCTCTCTTCCTCCCTTCAAGGCCCTACTGAGAGCTCACCTCCTCCAGGAGGCCTTCCCACGCTGAGCCCCCTTTTTCCTCTCCTCCTCCCCATCCCCCCTGCCCTACCTCCTTCCTCTCTCCACAGCACCTGTATATATGTTTGTACAAATTTATTACTCTATTTTACTTGTACACTTTTACTATTCTATTTATTTTGTTAACGATGTGCATATAGCTATAATTCTATTTGTTCTGACGATTTTGACACCTGTCTCCATGTTTTGTTTTGTTGTCTGTCTCCCCCCTCTAGACTGTGAGCCTGTTGTTAGGTAGGGACCATCTCTATATGTTGCCAACTTGTATGTCCCAAGTGCTTAGTAGTGCTCTGCACACAGAAAGCACTCAATAAATACAATTGAATGAATGAATGAATGTTGGGTAGGGAACGTCTCTATATGTTGCTGACTTGTACGTCCCAAGCACTTAGTACAGTGCTCTGCACACAGTAAGCGCTCAATATGACTAAATGAATGAATGAATGGCAGCCAGGCCCGTGCTCTCTCCACTATACCCTGCTGCTTCTGTGGGACTGAAGGTGGGGTGAATACCAGACTCTCAAAGAGTACAGATTCATGTGCGTATGCCATGCAGAAGGGAGGGAGAGTCAGGGAAAAGAGGACTTAATCAGAAAAAAAAAAATTATTTTACTTGTACATATTTATTCTACTTATTTTATTTTGTTAATTTGTTTTGTTGTCTGTCTCCCCTTTCTAGACTGTGAGCCCACTGTTGGGTAGGGACCGTCTCT
The DNA here is from genome assembly GCF_015852505.1 of Tachyglossus aculeatus. Classification (NCBI taxonomy): domain Eukaryota; kingdom Metazoa; phylum Chordata; class Mammalia; order Monotremata; family Tachyglossidae; genus Tachyglossus; species Tachyglossus aculeatus. Next base: position 144,556,955 of record NC_052067.1, on the reverse strand, counting down.
ATATGATGCCAACTTGTACTTCCCAAGCGCTTAGTACAGTGCTCTGCACACAGTAAGTGCTCAATAAATACGATTGAATGAATGAATGAAAGAAGACCTCTTGGAAGAGGTGTGACCTTAACTAGACTTGGAAGGTGGAGAGAGTTATGATCCGTCACATATAGAACAGCGTGCCTTAGCGGAAAGAGCACGAGCTTGGGAGTCAGAGGACATGGGTCCTAATCCCGGTTCCGCCATTTGTCAGCTGTGTGATCTTGGGCAAGCCGCTTCACTTCTCTGGGCCTCAGTTCCCTCATCTGGAAAATGGGGATGAAGACTGTGAGCCTCACATGGGACAACCTGATCACCAGTGCTTGATACAGTGCTTGATACATAGTAAGCGCTTAACAAATACCATAATTATTACTCTTATTATAGAGAGAGAAGGAGTTCCAGGACAGAGGGAGGACGTGGGACTCCGCCCCCCTTTAGACTCCCCCCCCCTTTTAGACTCCCCCCCTTTTAGACTGTGAGCCCACTGAGATAAGATGAAATCAAAGCACAGTGAGCACACTGGTGCTAAAGGAGCAAAATGTGTGGGTGAGGCTGTTATAGGAGAGCAGTGAGGCGATACAAGGGGTTAATAATAATACTAATAATAATAATGATGGCATTTGTTAAGCGCTTACTATGTGCCAAGCACTATTTCTAAGCACTGGGGAGGATACAAGGTGATCGGGTTGTCCCACTTGGGGCTCACAGTCTTAATCCCCATTTCACAGATGAGGGAACTGAGGCCCAGAGAAGTGAAGTGACTTGCCCAAAGTCACACAGCTGACAAGTGGCGGAGATGGGATTTGAACCCTTGACCTCTGACTCCCAAGCCCATGCTCTTTCCACTGAGCCAAGCTGCTTCTCTGATTAAGCCACGCTGCTTAATCTGATTGGGGGCTTAAAGCCGATGGGGAAAAGTTTCTGTTTGAGGCCGAGGTGGACGGGCAACCGCTGGAGGGACTGGAGGAGCGGGGAAACGGTGACTGAATTTTTTTGTTTCCTTTTTGGAAAGTGATCCGGGGAGCTGGTAAGTGTGGACTGGAGCAGGAGAGAAAGGAGGCATTCTGAATTCAACCTCAAAATTCTCCATGGACCATCGAAACCCTTAAAATCGAAATATATTCATCTAAACCAATCCAGATATCCAGATGCATCCGGCTCCATTCCACACAGAGGAGCAGCATAACATAAGATGGAGCACGAGCCTGAAAGTCAGAAGGTCAAGGGTTCTAATCCCAGCTCTGCCACTTCTCTGCTGGGTGCCCTTGGGCAAGTCACTTCACTTCTCTGGGCCTCAGTTACTTCATCTGTAAAATGGGGATGGAGATTGAGAGCCCCATGTGAAACAGGGACTGTGTCCAACACGATTAACTTGTGTCCACCCCAGCGCTTAGTACAGTGCCTTGTACATAGTAAGTGCTTAACAAACACCACAATTATTATTATTATTATTAGGCTGTAACTTGCAGGAAAAAAGGCTCAAACAAAACCCTTTCTTTTGATCCTTGAATTTCCAGCCCACCCAGAACTACCCAACAAAGATTTCCTTTGAGGAAACGCTACCACACATTCTCTGACAATGAGAACATAACCGTGCTTCCAGTTCTAAAGTGAAAGATGAAAGCCAATGGTTGTTAAATACAGTTTGTTCACTGTCATCCCTTTTCGAAAAATGGCAATTGGCTAATTCATAAAAATACCCAATAACTCTCCTTATCAGTCATATGAGAGGTTGTTCTACAGAGGTTGGTGACTTGCCATTTTCCATCTCCGTGAGAAAAGCCAACCGAAAAAAAAAAAGGGTATGGAGCACTACAGAGAGAAACAACGGTGCGGAATCGGGCTGCAGAATTTCCACCTCGGAAGATCTTTCAGCCCAGAATAGATTTCCGTGTGCCTGGAATATGCTGTGTAACCTAGCACCCTCCTACAGTGGGATCCATGTGGGATGGGAATCGTGTCCAATATAAGTGGTGAATCCACCCTGGCTCTTAGCACAGTGCCTTGGCACATGATGAGCACTTGACAAATCCCAAATTATTATTATTACGGTCAGAGGCAAGGAACCCCACGGTAAAGGACCCTTGTCCAGAGAAGCAGCAAATTCTCATGGTTAAAGCATGGGCCTGGGTTCTAATCCCCGGATCCACCACCTGTCTGCTGTGTGACCTTGAGCAAGTCACTTGACTTGTCTGTGCCCCAGTTACCTTATCTGAAAAATGGGGCTTAACCCCACAAGCCCCACATGGGACATGGATTGGGTCCCACCTGATTACCTTGTATCTACCTCTGCGCTTTGTACAGTGCTTGGCACATAGTAAGCATTTAACAAGTACCACAATTATGATGATGATGGTTTTGCGAAGCACTTACTATGTGCCATGGCTGTTCTAAGCACTGAGGAAGATACAAGGTAATCAGGTTGTCCTAAGTGGGGCTCACAGTCTTAATCCCCATTTTACAGATGAGGTAACTGAGGCACAGAGAACCTAAGTGACTTGTCCAAATTATCATTATGGAAGAATAAACCAGAATAAACCAGGCCGTTTGTATGGATTTGTCTCTTGCCTCACAATAATAATAATAATTATTATGGTATTTGTTGAGCGCTTACTATGTGCCAAGCACTGTTCTAAGCGCTGGGGTTGATACAAGGTGAGCAGGTTGTCCCACGTGGGGCTTACAGTTTTAATCCCCATTTTACAGATGAGGTCACTGAGGCATAGAGAAGTGAAGTGACTTGCCCAAAGTCACACTGCTGATAAATGGCGGAGCGGGATTAGAACCCACGACCTCTGACTCTCAAGCCCGGGCTCTTTCCACTGAGCCATGATACTAAACTGTAAACTCCTTGTGGGCAGGGATCTGTACAACTCTATCAAACTGCATGTTCTCAAGTACTTAGTATATAGTACTCTGAATACAGTAAGCACTCAGTAGATACCACTGATTGATTGAACTCTTCCTCAGTGTAATTTCTTAAATCTCCAATCCATTTGTTTTCCAAACTGAAGCATGCGTATGTTTGTATAGATGTCCTTCATTAAGGCACCCTGAATATATATGAATATTATATAATAATGACGATATTTGTTAAGTGCTTACTACGTGCCAGGCACTGTTCTAAGTGCTGAGGTGGATACTAGCAAATCGGGTTCAGCACAGTCCCTGTCCCCTCTGGGGCTCACAGTCTCAATCCCCATTTACAGAGGAGGGAACCGAGGCCCAGAGAAGTGAAATGACTTGCCTAAGGTCACACAGCAGACCAGTGGTGGAGCTGGGATTAGAATCCAGGTCCTTCTGATTCCCAGGCCCTATCCTCTACATCAGACCGGTGGTGGAGCTGGGATTAGAACCCAGATCCTTCTGATTCCCAGGCCCTTTCCTCCAGGCCACGTGGCTAACGTGAGCGGAAGAAATGGCCTCCAACATCCCTTTATCCCTGGCTTCTGACCAAGATTCGGTACAGGTGAGGATCCACTCCCACTGAAGGGCAATCTGCTTCTGGCCACAGAGAATAGTTAAATGTCATGTTGTATTTCTATGACCGGTCAGCAGCAGTGAGTTAATGGACCCAAACGTGCTACTGACCGGCTTGCAGAGATTTCCTCTCTTTTGGGAGCCGGGACACGTCTGCCTGCGTGGAGGGGCCAGCAGTTCCATGTTCTGGAAGCTCGCCTTCCAGCCAAAGGGATTAAAGCAGGATTTATCACACTCAAGGAAGAAGAGCAGTGGCTTTAAAGCAGTCCATCACCTTGCCCCCTCCTACCTCACCTCGCTTCTCTCCTACAACCCAGCCCACACTTCTTGCTCCTCTGGTGCTAACCTTCTCACTGTGCCTTGTTCATTCATTCATTCAATCGCATTTATTGAGTGCTTACTGTGTGCAGAGCACTGTACTAAGCGCTTGGGACATACAAGTCGGCAACATATAGAGACGGCCCCTACCCGACAATGGGCTCACAGTCTAGAAGGGGTAGATGGACAACAAAACAAAACAAAACATGTAGACGGGTGTCAAAATCATCAGAGCAAATAGAATTAAAGCTAAATGCACATCGTTAACAAAATTAATAGAATAGTAAATATGTACAAGTAAAACAGAGTAATAAATCTGTACAAATATATATACAAGTGCTGTGGGGAGGGGAAAGAGGTAGGGCGGGGGGGATGGGGAGGAGGAGAGGAAAAAGGGGGCTCAGGCTCATTCTCGCCTGTCCCACCGTCGAACCCTGGCCCATGTCCTGTCCTGCCTCTGGCCTGGAATAATAATAATAATAATAATAATAATAATAATAATAATAATAATAGCATTTATTAAGCACTTACTATGTGCAAAGCACTGTTCTAAGTGCTAGGGAGGTTACAAGGCAATCAGGTTGTCCCACAGGGGGCTCACAGTCTTAATCCCCATTTTACAGATGAGGTAACTGAGGCCAAGAGAAGTGAAGTGACTTGCCCAAAGTCACACAGCTGACAATTGGCGGAGCTGGGATTTGAACCCATGACCTCTGACTCCAAAGCCCATGCTCTTTCCACGGAGCCACGCTGCTTCTCTAGACTGTGAGCCCCATGTGGGACAACCTGATCACCTTGTATCCACCCCCAGCCATTAGAACAGTGCTTTGCACATAGTAAGCGCTTAACCAATACCATCATTAGATATTAGACTGTTATTATTAAGAATCTCAAGGCTCAAAGGATCCTGGGAGGAGTCACGTGGGAGAATCAATCAATCAATCGTATTTATTGAGCGCTTACTGTGTGCAGAGCACTGTACTAAGCGCTTGGGCAGTACAAGTTGGCAACATATAGAGACGGTCCCTACCCAACAGTGGGCTCACAGTCTAGAAGGGGGAGACAGAGAACAAAACCAAACATATTAATAAAAGATGGCCAGAGAAACGTGGGGCCGTGATACCATGGCCCACAGTGGGTGAGGTCATCAGTGTTCTAGTTTTAGGGCTCTTCACGTCCCCTCCCCACTGTTGCGCCTAAGGTGGGAACTGGTTAGATTCCTGCTTTTGTCCGGAATGGAGGGGGCAAGAACCCCTCAGCAGGGGCAGTTTGGCGACAGTTTGGCAGTGGACGAAGAACCTCCCAATCACCAGCACCCCGGCTGAACAGATTTGGCCATGGAGGTTCTGTCACAGTTGGAGAAGAAGAAGAAAGAAGAAGGAAGAAAGAAGAAAGAAGAAGGAGAAGGAGAAGAAGGAGGAGGAGGAGGAGGAGGAGGAGGAGGAGGAGGAGGAGGAGGAGGAGGAGGAGGAGGAGGAGGAGGAGAAGAAGAAGGAGAAGGAGAAGGAGAAGGAGAAGGAGAAGAAGAAGGAAGAAGAAGAAAGAAGAAGGAAAAGGAGAAGGAGAAGGAGAAGAAGGAGGAGGAGGAGGAGGAGAAGAAGGAGAAGAAGGAGAAGAAGGAGAAGGAGAAGAAGGAGAAGAAGAAAGAAGGAGAAGGAGAAGAAGAAGAAGAAGAAGAAGAAGAAGAAGAAGAAGAAGAGAAAAGAAGAGAAGAAGAAGAAGAAGAAGAAGAGAAAAGAAGAGAAGAAGAAGAAGAAGAAGAAGAAAGAAGAAGAAGAAGAAGAAGAAGAAGAAGAAAAAGAAGAAAAAGAAGAAAAAGAATAAAAAGAAGAAAAAGAAGAAAAAGAAGAAAAAGAAGAAAAAGAAGAAAAAGAAGAAAAAGAAGAAAAAGAAGAAAAAGAAAAAGAAGAAAAAGAAGAAAAAGAAGAAAGAAGAAAGAAGAAGAAGAAGAAGAAGAAGAAGCAGCAGCAGCAGCAGCAGCAGCGTGGTTCAGTGGGAAGAGCCCGGGCTTGGGAGTCAGAGGTCATGGGTTCTAATCCCGGCTCTGCCTTGTGCCAGCTGTGTGACCTTGGGCAAGTCACTTAACTTCTCTGTGCCTCAGTTACCTCAGATCTGTAAAATGGGGATGAAGACTGCGAGCCCCACAAGGGACAACCTGATTGCCTTGTACGTATCCCAGCGCTTAGAACATTGCTTTGCACATAGTCAGCGCTTAACGAATACCAACATTATTGTTAAGCGCTTAGTACAGTGCTCTGCACACAGTAAGCGCTCAATAAATACGATTGATGATGAAGAAGAATGGTATTTTTTAAGCGCTTACTATGTGCCAAGCCCTGTTCTGATAATACTGATAATACTGATAATACTGATAATAACAGTATTTGTTAAGCACTTATATGTCAGGCACTGCACTAAGCACTGGGGTGGATACAGGCAAATCATTCATTCATTCATTTAATCGTATTTATTGAGCGCTGACTGTGTGCAGAGCACTGTACTAAGTGCTTGGGAAGTACAAGTTGGCAACATATAGGGACGGTCCCTACCCAACAGTGGGCTCACATCTAGGAGGGGGAGACAGAGAACAAAGCAAAACATATTAATAAAATAAATATGTACAAGTAAAATAAATAAATAAATCAGGTTGAACACAGTCTCTGACCCATGTGGGACTCACAGTCTCAATCCCCGTTTTACAGATGAGGTAACTGAGGCCCAGAGAAGTTAAGTGACTTGCCCAAAGTCACACAGCTGACGAGTGACAGAGCTGGGATTAGAACCCATGACCTCTGGCTCCCAAGCCCGGCCTCTTTCCACTGAGTCACGCTGCTTCTCAGATCAGATCTCAGATCACGCTGCTTCTGCAAAGCAGAGTTACCATGGCCGCTGGGTCTCGTGTGGTCACAGCTGGATTAGATGGTTTCTTAGCCGGTTTCTGGGTCTTTTAACCCGTTTTAGACCCGACACCCTTAGTCAAAGCTACAAACGGGACATCCCACGATTTCCTCAGTCTTTACTGGATGGGCAAGCCAATCATTAATAATGACAATGGGTTTTGTTAAGTGCCCAGTTTGAGTCAAGCACCATGCTAAGGTCTGGGGTAGGTTCAATACAAGCAGATGGGACACAGATCTTGTCCTTCATAGGACTCACAGTTTGAGGGGGAAAGAAGAACATTCATTTAATACCCATTTTACAGATGAGGAAACTGAGGCACAGAGAAGTTAAGCGACTGTCCTAACAGTCACACAGATGGCAAGTGGCGGAGCCAGGACGAGACAATAATAATAATAATAGTAATTTTGGTATTTGTTACATGCTTACCACGTGCCAAGCACTGTTCTAAGTGCTGGGGTAGATACAAGGTAACCTGGTTTTCCCATGTGGGGCTCACAGTCCTCATCCCCATTTTACATATGAGGTAACTGAGGCACAGAGAAGTTAAGTGACTTGCCCAAGGTCACAGAGCAAACAAGCAGTGGAGCCGGGATTGGAACCCACGTCCTCTGATTCCCAAGCCGGTGCTCTTGCCACTCGGTCATGTAGATCACCCGGTTCTCTGAATCCCAGGCTCTTTGGAGCCTGGGCTTGGGAGACAGAGGTCATGGGTTCAAATCCCATCTCTGCCAATTGTCAGCTGTGTGACTTTGGGCAAGTCACTTCACTTCTCTGTGCCTCGGTTACCTCATCTGTAAAATGAGGATTAAGACCGTGAACCCCCCGTGGGACAACCTGATCACCTTGTAACCTCCCCAGCATTTAGAACACTGCTTTGCATGTAGTAAGTGCTTAATAAATGCTATTATTATTATTATTTCCATCAGACAAAGTCACAGTGATGTATCTGGTTCAAATCTCTGCAAGTGATTTTTTCCAGGGACTCAAGGGGCATGTTTGAAACATCCTACCTTCCATCCCACCACTGGCTATGTAGTCCTCCTCCATGACAGAAGAGCCCCTTCCTCTCTGTTCAAACTGCTACCACATTAATGCAAGCACTTATCCTACCCACCTGGATTATTCTATCAGCCTCCTTGCTGACCTCCCAGCCTCCTGTCTCTCCCCACTCCAGTCCATACCCCATTCTGCTGCTTGGGTCATTTTCCTTCAAAAACGTTCAGACCATGTTTCCCCACTCCTCAAGAAACTCCAGTGGTCGCCCAGCCACCTTCACATCAAACAAAAACTCCTCACCATGGGCTTTAAAGCTCTCCATCACCTTGCCCCCTCCTACCTCACCTTGCTACTCTCCTACTACGACCCAGCCCGCTCACTTCGTTCCTCTAATGCTAACCTTCTCACTGTCCCTCCATCTCATCTATCTCTCCACCAACCTCTCGCCCACATCCTACCTCTGGCCTCGAATGACCTCCCTCCTCCTACCAATCAATCAATCAATCGTATTTATTGAGCGCTTACTGTGTGCAGAGCACTGTACTAAGCACTTGGGAAGTACAAGTTGGCAACATATAGAGACGGTCCCTACCCAACAGTGGGCTCACAGTCTAAAAGACAGACAGATAGAAGTCTATCAGACAGATAATTGCTCTCCCCACCACTTCAAAGCCTCATTGAAGGCACATCTCCTCCTCCAAGAAGCCTTCCCTGACTGCTCCCTCTTCTCCCACTCCCTTCTGCACCACTCTGACTTGCTCCTTCCCTCGTCCTCCCCCCCATCGCCACAGCAAATATGTCTAGATCGACAATTTATTTATTTATATTAATGTCTGTCTCCCCCTCTAGACTGTGAGCTCATTGTGGGCAGGAATATGTCTGTTGTTCTACTGTACGCTCCCAAACATTTAGTACAGTTCTTTGCACACAGTCAGCGCTCAATAAATACGATTGAATGAATGAATGAAAGAGAGCAGAAACTCTACCCCAAACCTTAAAGCATCTTGAACAAGCTGGAAATTTCATTCCCCGACATTTCTCCAATGCCAAACACTGCACTAAGCACTGGTGAAGGTACAAGATAATCAGGTTGGTGGATAGCATCTGTATGTTTGTACAGATTTATTACCCTATTTATTTTACTTTTACATATTTACTATTCCATTTTTGTCAATGATGTGCATCTAGCTTTACTTTTATTTATTCTGATGACTTGACACCTGACCACATGTTTTGTTTTGTTGTCTGTCTCCCCCTTTTAGACTGTGAGCCCACTGTTGGTTAGGGACTATCTCTATATGTTGCCAACTTGTACTTCCCAAGCACTTAGTACAGTGCTCTGCACACAGTAAGTGCTCAATAAATACGATTGAATGAATGAATGAATGAATACAGTCCCTGTCGCACATGAGCTTAAAGGCTAATTAAGAGAGAGAAGAGGTGTTTAATCCCCATTTTACAGAAGAGGAAACTGAGGCACAGAGAAGGGACGCGACTCACCCGAGACCACACAACAGACACGCGACAGAGCCGGAATTAGAACCCAGGTCCTCTGACTTCCAGTCCTGTGCTCTTTCCAGTAGGCAACACTACTTCTTCTTAATACACGACTGTCAAACCAACTCCTATTTATCTCCTCTGGCAGTAAAACAAATTATAAGAGTAACAGATGAAAAAAACTGTACACGTCTTGCCCCAAAATCTCCTTTCGCAAGACTATTCCTATAGCAGCCCCCTGGACCCAAGGTCTGAAAGGATTTAAGCTGGACCATTTAAGAAACAGGTGAAGGGAGAGAAAAAGAGCAAGAAAAAATAGAAGGCAAGAAGAATTATGAATATGACTTATTGCACTGTTCCTGCCACCACTGATTTCCCACCTCAGGTATGGATTTTTTTCAATCTATCTGCAGGGCTTAATTATAGGCCCATAGTGGTACATTATAAATTTCCCACGAGTAAATAAAGTCTCCCTTTCCACAGTCCTCACTCAGCCAGTTCTACAGGAAATATTATAGCAAAAGACTGATTCCTCGCGCTTCCCACAGAAAGCTCTTAAAACCTGGACAACACGTGTAAAGTGATAGAAAATTGGACATCACTGAAATTAGCTAAGAGGGATGTCTGCGGACTCCTCTCCGTTTTCAAATTCACAAAGGTCCGTGCCCCAAAAACACATTTAATGTGGAAAACCTGTTATCCAGCAGCTATTAGTCCATTTCGGCATGAGGATGTGGGGCAAACCATAAAAATAAATTCATATAAAATCAATTTAATTGTCCCACATTGCAGTACCATAAATTGGCTTCTTTTTCCTTCCCTATAGTGACGAAAATGACTTAGCACCTATTTCAACAGGCACTACAGATGTACAAAATCCACTAAAGTGTGCACAGCACTAAGGCTGAAAATACCGTATCACGACCACCTATGAGAAAATACACCCCGTAACAGCTTAGAGTCAAATATTTCAAATTTCCTTCAAAACATGGTTCAGTACTTGGGCTCGGGAGAACAAACGTCCTTCAAACATAAACCTAAATACATGGCGTGAGACGAGCAAAAATACCCACGGTTGTTCACTGCCAGCTCAGTTTTGGTAAATACGACGTGTTATTCTATTACCGTTACCGAGCTCGTGTTCTAATTTCAGTAAGTCCCTTGGCTGATGAGGTAGTTGTTTTTAATACCGTGACTTCTACATATTTTAAAATCTCATTCCTGATAGGAATCCGTCTGTCAGACTAAAAGGCCCTCTATTGGCGTCTGACTGACGAGGCTAGTCACGAGACATCAGCCAGCCATTATTCTTTATCCCAACTCAACGCGATCTTTCCCTTCCTTCCTTTTTTCCACCTTTTTTTGATCCCGATCACATCCTATTTGTATAAGTTCTTGGGTTGGTTTCCTGCATCAGCAAAGCAGTGTTGATCTGGGCAGTCAACATCAAAAGCATTCTTCATAACATAACCAACATCCTCTCCTGTTTTCCCATCTTTCAAATCCACAACACTGATCTCGTACATGCTGTCTCATCAGATTTGGGAAGAGCTTGGGATTCCTTGAAAATCACATTTAGTGGGGGGGAGGGTGGTTCCTGTCACTAAACAGATGAAGGAAGGCTCGTCCTCAAGCCTCTACTCGCCAGATTCAAATATCTCAACTACCGCTCTGTCCTTCGGCAATAGGCGGTAGTTTATTGTATTCGGGCATCCATTAACAAATCAAACCTTATAAGAAAAAGAAAACACAGCGTTGTTACCGCACACTGAATAATGACCAGCCCCAAATCTGCTGTTTTTCCAGACCTTTTTGTGTCAATTTGGCAAGATGGTAAAACCATCTGAGTAAAATGGTGTTCATTTTGCCCCGAGAAAGAAAGCACCTTCCTTTCTTTCAACATATTTTAGAAAAAGGCTCTGATGATAGAGAATTTTCCTTGAGCCCGAACTCCAGATCTGAATCTACTGATAAATTTCCCGGAGAAAGTTAAACTGTATTATTATGCACATATATGCCTGTCTGTCTACAAATTAAAAACTCACCTCTTTATTTTTTGCATCAGTGAGAACGGACCTAGGCTAGCTAGCCCCTAAAAAGACCTGGTAAGTGACAAATCCCAATAACAGGTTATTGTTGAATGGAAAAACCTAGGCAAGTTTCTGTTTGATTTATATATTTACCTAATGATTTTCTTTAATACGATTGGAATGATATCACCCAGTTAGGTGCCACCAAAGCTATATACCATCCCTGGGTCATTCAGGTCTTCCATCCTCCAGTTCAAACTCACTTAAAATGAAAAGCAACCTTTGACAAATACCAATGGGTCAAAATTCATTTTCCCGAAGCCACCGACCCACAAGTTTAATTTTCATTGCTCAGGGTCCTCTCGCCAATGAATCAGAGATGCAGAGTGGCCTAATGGATAGAGCACGGATCTGGGAGTCCTAAGGATCCGGGTTCTAATCCCGACTCAGTCAATCATCTGCTGTGTGACCTTGGGCAAGTCGCTCCACTTCTCTGTGCCTCAGTTCCCTCCTCTGTCAAATGGGAACTGAGAGTGTGAGCCCCATGAGGAACGAGGACTGCGTCGAACCTCATCGGTTTATATCTACCCCAGCACTTAGCACAGCACCTGGCACATAGTAAGCACTTAAATGCCGTTTAAAAAAAATCATGGCTACCCCCCTAATTGGCCTGTCTTAGTGTCAACAAAGCATCTTGGTTTGTTTACCAGTGATCCCGAAGAGTGGTGATGACAGTTTCAAGCAAAGGTACACTCCTCTACCTCCCCCCAATAAACATTGGTGTTTGTGTGTTTGTTTGTTTTTTAGTTGTTGCTTTCTTCCATTACCACCTTTTTGGGGTCTTTGCACTGGCGTTAAGTTTGGGGGGCCTCAGGTGCAACTGAGATCTTTTCAGTTGTGAAGGTGTTGTCCCCAGACACAATCCCCTCGCATGAAGCAACATGGCAGAGCGGATAGCGTCCGGGCCTGGGAATCAGAAGGTCGTGGATTCTAATCCCGGCTCCGGCACTGGACTGCTGGGTGGCCTTGGGCAAGTCACTTCACTACTCTGGGCCTCAGTTACCTCATCTGTTAAATGGGGATTGAGGCTATGAGCCCCAGGCGGGATTGAGACAGTGAGCCCCGATTTGCTTGTACCCACCCCGGTGCTTGGTACACTGCCTCACACATAGTAAGCGCCTAACTAATGCCGCCATCATCATCATCATCATCATGATTACTCCTGTGAAATACGGAACGTGCCAGGACCACTGCGACTTGAGCAAGCGGAAGGTTTGTCAAGTTTTGATTTCACCCCCATACTGGACCCAATTAATAACCCTCCAGGACATCCCTCATAACTCACGATGTCAGATCACGCAGTGGCTCTACAAGACCCCCTCTCCCCCGCCAAATAATGGATTCTTTATCATTTTTTGCTTCGGTCTGTATCCAGGATAGACGCCTTTCTCCCCTTCCCCGCTTTTTCCTGATTTCTTCCTCCTTTCCAGGAGGGATGAAGACAGGGAGGAGGGATGTGGGGGACCCCCCCCCACCAACCAGAAGGCGGAGGGAGGGATGTAGGGGTGAGGTGGGGGACTGTCTCCCATTTTCTATACTGGACCCGGTTGTTGGGTAGGGACCATCACTGTTGCTGACTTGTTCTTTCCAAGTGCTTAGTACAGTGTTCTGCATACTGTAAGCGCTTAATAAATACCATTGAATGAATGAATGAATAGAAGGCAAGGGGGGATGCAGGGGTGGGGCAAGGGACTCTCCAGAAGGGGGGGGGGGGGTCCCAGAAGGCTGGGGGTGGATGGGGGACCCTCCAGAAGACAGGGGGTACGTAGGGGATGGGATGGGGGATGCCCAGAAGGCTGGGATGGACCCCCAGAAGGTCGGGGGGTGGGAGACACATCGAGATGGTGGGGGGGGGGGGGGGAGATGACCCCAGAAGGTAGGGAGGGGTGAGGGGGACCCCCTAGAAGAGAGGGGGAGTAAGGAGGGGGTGGGGGAGATACCCAGAAAGCTGGGAGGGACCCCAAGAGGCAGGAGGAGTATGGAGGGTGTGGGGGGACCTCAAGAAGGCAGGGGGAATATGAAGGGTGTGGGGATGCCCAGAAGGCTGGGGGAGAACCCCTAAAAGGCAGGGGGAGTATGGAGGGGGTGGGGGGGATGCCCAGAAGGGTGGGGGAGATGCCTCCAGAAGGCAGGGGAATACGGGAGAGGGTGATGCCCAGAAGGATGGGGGGGATGCCTCCAGAAGGCAGGGGGAGTATGGAGGGACTGGGGGAGGGGTGCCCAGAAGGATGGGGGGGGCATCTCCAGAAAGCAGGGGAATATTGAAGGGGTGGGGGGATGTCCAGAAGGCTGAGGGGACCCCCAGAAGGAAGGGGAGAGGTGGGGGACCCTCAGAAGACAGGGGGAGTTTGGAGGGGGTGGAGGATGGAGTATGTAAGGGGTGGGAGATGCCTAGAAGGCTGGGGGGTGTCACCTCTATTAGGCAGGGGGAGTATGGAGGGGGTGGGGGGCATGCCCAGAAGACAGGGGGAGTATGGAGGGGGTGGAGGGATGCCCAGACGGCTGGAGGGGAACCCCAAAAAGGCAGGGGGAGTATGGAGGGGGTCGGGGGGATGCCCAGAAGGATGGGGGGGACGCCTCCAGAAGGCAAGGGGAGTATGGAGGGTGTGGGGGGAGATGCCCAGAAGGATGCGGGGGGACACCTCCAAAAGGCAGGGTGAGTACGGAGGGAACGGGGGGGATGCCCAGAGGGACGGGGGGGAGGTGGGGGACCCCCATAAGAGAGGGGAAGTATGGAGGGGGTGGGGGATGGAGTATGGAGGGGGTAGGGGAGATGTCCAGAAGGCTGGGGGGCACACCTCCAGAAGGCAGGGGGAGTATGGAGGGGGTGGGGGAGATGTCCAGAAGGCTTGGGGGGGGGGGGGGCACCTCCAGAAGGCAAGGGGAATGGGGGGGTGCCCAGAAAGATGGAGGAGACGCCTCCAGAAGGCAGGGGGAGTATAGAGGGGTGCCTAGAAGGCTGGGGGGGAGAGAGAGTGGGGGTGGGGTGGGGGAGACGCCCCCAGAAGGCGGGGCGGGGGGGGCGGTCGGTCACCTCCTTGAGCTGGTCGAGCTCCCGCTTGAGCCGGTCGTGCTGGGCGTCGAGCTGGTCGTAGTGGTGCTGGAGCGTGAGCTTCTCCTCCAGGACGGCCAGCCCGTACTCGGCCGCCTGCAGCTTCTCCTGCGTGGTCTCGGCCAGCTCCCGGCTCAGCCGCCCGATCTCCGCCTCGTACTGCGCCGCCGACCGCCCGCCCGGGGGGCACCCGCACGGCCCGGACCCCGCCATCCGCGGGGGGGGGACCCCCGCCCCCCGCCCCCGCCCCCGGGGACACGGGGACACGGGGGGAACCCCGGGACGCGGCGAGGAGGAGGAGGAGGAGAGGGACAGGGACAGGGAGAGGTGAGGAGGAGAGGGAGAGAGGAGAGGGAGAGGAGGAGGAGGAGGGGGGAGGAGGAGGAGCTGGAGGAGGAGGAGCTGGAGGAGGAGGAGGAGGAGGAGCTGGAGGAGGAGGAGGGGAAGGAGAGGGAGAGGAGGAGGGGGAAGGGGAGGGGGAAGGAGAGGGAGAGGGAGAGGGGGAAGGAGAGGGAGAGGGAGAGGGGGAAGGAGAGGGAGAGGAGAGGGAGAGGAGGAGGAGGGGGAGGAGGAGGAGAAGGAGGAGGAGAAGAGGGAGAGGAGGAGAGGGAGAGGAGGAGGAGAAGGAGAGGGGGAGGAGGAGGGGGAGGAGAGGGGGAGGAGGAAGGGGAGGAGGAGAAGAAGAGGAGAGGGAGGGGAGAGGGAGGGGGAAGGGGAGAGGGAGGGGGAAGGGGAGAGGGAGGGGGAGAGGGAGGGGGAGAAGAAGAGAAGGGGGAGAGGAGAGGGAGAGGGGGAGGAGGAGCTGGAGGAGGAGGAGAGGAGGAGGAGAGGGAGAGGAGGAGGAGAGGGAGAGGAGGAGGAAAGGGAGAGGAGGAGGAGGGGGGAGGAGAAGGAGAGGGGGAGAGGAGAAGGAGAGGGAGAGGAGGAGAAGGAGAGGGGGAGGGGGAGGAGGAGAAGGAGGAGGAGGAGAGGGAGGAGGGGGAGAGAAGGAGGAGGAGGAGAAGGAGGGGGGAGAGGGGGGAGGGGGAGGAGGGGGAGAGGAGGAGGAGGGGGAGAGGAGGGGGAGAGGAGGAGGAGGAGGGGGGGAGGGGGGGAGAGGAGGAGGAGGAGGAGGAGGAGGGGGAGGAGGAGGAGGAGGAGGAGGAGGAGGGGGAGAGGAGGAGGAGGAGGGGGGGAGGGGGGAGAGGAGGAGGAGGAGGAGGAGGAGGGGGAGGAGGAGGAGGAGGAGGAGGAGGAGGAGGCACTGCGGGATAGCCCGCTCGGCAGCCCCGCCCCTCGTGCTGCAGCCCCGCCCCTTCATTCATTCACTCAATCGTATTTATTCATTCATTCATTCAATCGTATTTGTTGAGCGCTTACTAAGCTACTGGCCTAAGCGCTTCGGAAGAACAAGCTGGCAACGTCTAGCGACGGTCCCTATTCATTCAGTCGCATTGATTGGGCACTTACTGTGTGCAGGGCATTGTACTTAGCGCTTCGGAAGGACAAGTTGGCAACATTCATTCATTCAATCGTACTTATTGACCTCCTGCTTGCCAAATCCAACGGCTCCTACTCTGTCCTAATCCTCCTCGACCTCTCAGCTGCCTTTGACACTGTGGACCACCCCCTTCTCCTCAACACGTTATCTGACCTTGGCTTCACAGACTCCGTCCTCTCCTGGTTCTCCTCTTATCTCTCCGGTCGTTCTTTCTCAGTCTCTTTTGCAGACTCCTCCTCCCCCTCCCATCCTCTTACTGTGGGGGTTCCCCAAGGTTCAGTGCTTGGTCCCCTTCTGTTCTCAATCTACACTCACTCCCTTGGTGACCTCATTCGCTCCCACGGCTTCAACTATCATCTCTACGCTGATGACACCCAGATCTACATCTCTGCCCCTGCTCTCTCCCCCTCCCTCCAGGCTCGCATCTCCTCCTGCCTTCAGGAAATCTCCATCTGGATGTCCGCCCGCCACCTAAAGCTCAACATGTCGAAGACTGAGCTCCTTGTCTTCCCTCCCAAACCTTTGCTTGGTCCCCTTCTGTTCTCAATCTACACTCACTCCCTTGGTGACCTCATTCGCTCCCACGGCTTCAACTATCATCTCTACGCTGATGACACCCAGATCTACATCTCTGCCCCTGCTCTCTCCCCCCTCCCTCCAGGCTCGCATCTCCTCCTGCCTTCAGGACATCTCCATCTGGATGTCCGCCCGCCACCTAAAGCTCAACATGTCGAAGACTGAGCTCCTTGTCTTCCCTCCCCAAACCTTGTCCTCTCCCCTGACTTTCCCATCTCTGTTGACGGCACTACCATCCTTCCCGTCTCACAAGCCCGCAACCTTGGTGTCATCCTCGACTCAGCTCTCTCATTCACCCCTCACATCCTAGCCGTCACCAAAACCTGCCGGTCTCAGCTCCGCAACATTGCCAAGATCCGCCCTTTCCTCTCCATCCAAACCGCTACCCTGCTAATTCAAGCTCTCATCCTATCCCGTCTGGACTACTGCACTAGCCTTCTCTCTGATCTCCCATCCTCGTGTCTCTCTCCACTTCAATCCATACTTCATGCTGCTGCCCGGATTATCTTTGTCCAGAAACGCTCTGGACATATTACTCCCCTCCTCAAAAACCTCCAATGGCTACCGATCAATCTGCTCATCAGGCAGAAACTCCTCCCCCTGGGCTTCAAGGCTCTCCATCACCTCGCCCCCTCCTACCTCACCTCCCTTCTCTCCTTCTACTGCCCAGCCCACACCCTCCGCTCCTCCACCACTAATCTCCTCACTGTACCTCGCTCTCGCCTGTCCCGCCATCGACCCCCGGCCCACGTCCTCCCCCGGGCCTGGAATGCCCTCCCTCTGCCCCTCCGCCAAGCTAGCTCTCTTCCTCCCTTCAAGGCCCTGCTGAGAGCTCACCTCCTCCAGGAGGCCTTCCCAGACTGAGCCCCTTCTTTCCTCTCCCCCTCGTCCCCCTCTCCATCCCCCCGTCTTGCCTCCTTCCCTTCCCCACAGCACCTGTATATATGTACATATGGTTGTACATATTTATTACTCTATTAATTTATTTATTTATTTATTTTACTTGTACATTTCTATCCTACTTATTTTATTTTGTTGGTATGTTTGGTTCTGTTCTCTGTCTCCCCCTTTTAGACTGTGAGCCCACTGTTGGGTAGGGACTGTCTCTATGTGATGCCAATTTGTCCTTCCGAAGCGCTTAGTACAGTGCTCTGCACATAGTAAGCGCTCAATAAATACGATTGATTGATTGATTGATTTATTGAGCGCTTATTGGGTGCAGAGCACTGTACTAAGCGCTTCGAAGGGCAAGCTGGCAACATCTAGAGACGGTCCCTATTCATTCAATCACATTGATTGGGCACTTACTGTGTGCAGAGCACTGTACTAAGCGCTTCGGAAGGACAAGTTGGCAACATTCATTCAGTCAGTCGTATTTACTGAGGGCTTACTGGGTGCAGAGCACTGTATTAAGCGCTTCCGAAGGACAAGTTGACAACATCTAGAGACGGTCCCTACCCAACAGCAGGCTCACAGTCTAGAAGGGGGAGACAGACAACAACACAAAACATATTAACAAAATCATCATCATCATCATCATCAATCGTATTTATTCAGTGCTTACTATGTGCAGAGCACTGTACTGAGCGCTTGGGAGGTACAAATTGGCAGCATATAGAGACAGTCCCTACCCAACAGTGGGCTCACAGTCTAAAAGGGGGAGACAGAGAACAAAACCAAACATACTAACAAAATAAAATAAATAGAATAGATATGTACAAATAAAATAAATAGCGTAACAAATACGTACAAACATATATCCATATATACAGGTATATATAAATATATACAGGTATATATACCAGGCCCCCTCTACGCTGCAGCCCCGCCCCCTCGCGCTGTAGCCCCGCCGCTTCATTCATTCATTCAATCGTATTTATTCATTCATTCATTCTATCATATTTATTGAGCGCTTACTGTGTGCAGAGCACCGTACTAAGCGCTTGGGAAGTCCAAGTCGGCAACATCTAGAGATGGTCCCTACACAACAACGGGATCACAGTCTAGAAGGGGGATACACAACAACACAAAACATATTAACAAAATAAAATAAATAGAATAGCAAATATGTACAAATAAAATAGAGTAAGAAATACATACAAACATATATACATATATACAGGTATGTTCATTCATTCATGCATTCAATCGTATTTATTGAGCATTTACTGTGTGCAGAGCACTGTACTAAGCACTTGGGAAGTACAAGTTGGCAACTTATAGAGACAGGCCCTACCCAACAGTGGGCTCACATTCTAGAAGATATATATATATCTTACATCTATACATCTTATGAGGACCGTCTCTATATGATGCCAACTTGCACTTCCCAAGCGCTTAGTACAGTACTCTGCGCACAGTAAGCGCTCAATAAACACGATTGAATGAATGAATGAATTCAATAGCATTCATTCATTCATTCAATCGTATTCATTCATTCATCCAATCGTATTTATTGAGCACTTACGATTGATTGAATGAATGAATGAATGAAGACTGTGTGCAGAGCACTGGACTAAGCGCTTGGGAAGGACAAGTTGGCAACATAGAGAGACGGTCCCTACCCAACAGCAGGCAGAGCACTGTACTAAGCGCTTGGGAAGTCCAAGTCGGCAACATCCAGAGACGGTCCCTACCCAACAGTGGGCTCACAGTCTAGAAGGGGGAGACAGACAACAACACAAAACATATTAACAAAATAAAATAAGTAGAATAAATATGTACGAATAAAGTAAATAGAGTAATAAATACATACAAACATATATCCACATATACAGGTATATATATACATATATATACCAGGCCCCTCCGTGCTGCAGCCCCGCCCCCTCATTCATTCATTCAATCGTATTTATTCATTCATTCAATCGTATTTATTGAGCGCTTACTGTGTGCAGAGCACTGTACTAAGCGCTTCAGAAGGACGAGTTGGCAACATCTAGAGGCGGTCCCTACCCAACAACGGGCTCACAGTCTTGAAGGGGGAGACAGACAAAACAAATTAACAAAATAAAATAAATAGAATAAACATGTACAAGTAAAATAGAGTAATATGTACATTCATTCATTCATTCAATCGTACTTATTGAGCACTTACTGTGTGCAGAGCACTGTACTAAGCTCTTGGGACGTACAAGTCGGCAACATCTAGAGACGGTCCCTACCCGACAACGGGCAGAGCACTGTACTAAGCGCTTGGGAGGGACAAGTTGGCAAGATCTAGAGACGGTTCCTACCCAACAACGGGCTCACAGTCTAGAAGGGGGAGACAGACAACAAAACAAAACATATTTACAAAATAAAATAAATAGAATAGTAAACATGTACAAATAAAATAGAGTAATAAATACATACAAACATATATCTATATATCTATATATATACACACAAACACACAGGTATATATACCAGGCCCCTCCGTGCTGCAGCCCCACCCCCCGCGCTGCGGCCCCGCCCCTTCATCCATTCATTCATTCATTCAATCGTATTTATTGAGCGCTTACTGTGTGCAGAGCACTGTATTAAGCACTTCGGAAGAACAAGTTGGCAACATCTAGAGGCGGTCCCTACCCAACAATGGGCTCACAGTCTAGAAGGGGGAGACAGACAACAAAACAAAACATTAACAAAATAAAATAAATAGAATAAATATGTACAAATAAAATAAATGGAGTAATAAATACACACAAACATATATACAAGTGTATATCTATATATCTATATATCTATATAGATATAGATATATATACCAAGCCCCTCCAAGCTGCAGCCCTGCCCCCTTACGCTGCAGCCCCGCGTCTTCATTCATTCATTCGTATTTATTCATTCATTCATTCAATCGTATTTATTGAGCGCTTACTGTGTGCAGAGCACTGGACTAAGCGCTTGGGAAGTACAAGTCGGCAACATATAGAGACGGTCCCTACCCAACAGTGGGCTCACAGTCTAGAAGTTGCCAACTTGTACTTCCCAAGCGCTTAGGACAATGCTCTGCACACAGTAAGTGCTCAATAAATACGATTGAATGAATGAATGAATGAACATATAGAGACGGTCCCTACCCAACAACGGGCTCACAGTCTAGAAGGGGGAGACAGACAACAAAACAAAACATATTAGCAAAATAAAATAAATAGAATGAATATGTACAAATAAAATAAATAAATAAACAGAGTAATAAATACGTACAAACATATATACAGGTATATATATATATATATATATATATACAGGTATATATACCAGGCCCCTCCGCGCTGTAGCCCCGCCCCCTCACGCTGAGGCCCCGCCCCTTCATTCATTCATTCATTCAATCGTATTTATTCATTCATTCATTCAATCGTATTTATTGAGCGCTTACTGTGTGCAGAGCACTGCACTAAGCGCTTGGGAAGTACATGTCGGCAACATAGAGAGACGGTCCCTACCCAACAGCGGGCAGAGCACTGCACTAAGCGCTTGGGAAGTACAAGTTGGCAACTTCTAGACCGCGAGCCTGCTGTTGGGTAGGGACCGTCTCTCTATGTTGCCAACTTGTACTTCCCAAGCGCTTAGTACAGTGCTCTGCATACAGTAAGCGCTCAATAAATACGATTGAATGAATGAATGAATGAACATCTAGAGACGGTCCCTACCCAACAGCGGGCTCACAGTCTAGAAGGAGGAGACAGACAACAAAACAAATTAACAAAATAAAATAACTAGAATAAATGTGTACAAGTAAAATAAATAAATAGAGTAATAAATACGTACAAACATATATCCAGAGAGAGAGAGAGAGAGAGAGAGAGAGAGAGAGAGAGAGAGAGAAAGAAAAGCAGCGTGGCTCAGTGGAAAGAGCCCGGGCTTTGGAGTCAGAGGTCATGGGTTCAAATCCCGGCTCCGCCAATTGTCAGCGGTGTGACTTTGGGCAAGTCACTTAACTTCTCTGGGCCTCAGTTACCTCATCTGTAAAATGGGGATGAAGACTGTGAGTCCCACGTGGGACAACCTGATCGCCTTGTATCTCCCCAGCGCTTAGAACAGTGCCTTGCACATAGTAAGCGCTTAATAAATGCCATCATTATATATGGCATTATATATATATATATATATACACCAGGCCCCTCTGCGCTGCAGCCCCGCCCCCCCGCGCTGAGGCCCGGCCCCCTCAGTGCAGCCCCGCACTGCGGCCCCCGCCCCCGTTGCTGCACCTGCTGGGCCCTCCCGGCCGCCCCCTGACACACCGATGGACACCGCCCCGCCTCCAGATCCCGCCCCGCAGACCCCCCCCCCCCACTGCCCCCGTCCGGCCCCTCCCCACAAGGCCTCCATACCCCCTCACAGCCCCTCCCCACAGCCCCCTTACAGCCCCTCCACAACCCCCCACAACCCCTCCCAACTGCTCCACAGCCCCCCACAACAGCTCCTTAAAGCCTCCCTGCAGCCCCTCCAGAGACCCCCTGCAGCCCCTCACAGCCCCTCCATAGACCCCCCCCACAACCCCTCACAGCCCTCCCCACAGCCCCCTTACAGCCCCTCCACAGCCCCCAAAAACGCCTCCCAACTGCTCCACAGCCCCCGACAACAGCTCCTTACAGCCTCCCTGCAGCCCCTCCATAGACCCCCCTGCAGCCCCTCACAGCCCCTCAGCACAGCCCCTCTATAGACCCCCCCACAACCCCTCACAGCCCTCCCCACAGCCCCCTTACAGACCCCCCACAACCCCTCCCAACTACTCCACAGCCCCCCACAACAGCTCCTTACAGCCTCCCTGCAGCCCCTCCATAGACCCCCTGTAGCCCCTTACAGCCCCTCAGCACAACCCCTCCATAGACCCCCCCCACAACCCCTCACAGCCCTCCCCACAGCCCCCTTACAGACCCCCCACAACCCCTCCCAACTGCTCCACAGCCACCCACAACAGCTCCTCACAGCCTCCCTGCAGCCCCTCCATAGACCCCCTGCAGCCCCTCAGCACAGCCCCCCATAGACCCCCCCACAACCCCTCACAGCCCTCCCCACAGCCCCCTTACAGCCCCTCCACAGCCCCCCACAACCTCTCCCAACTGCTCCACAGCCCCCCACAACAGCTCTACAGCCTCCCTACAGCCCCTCCATAGACCCCCTGCAGCCCCTCACAGCCCCTCAGCACAGCCCCTCCATAGACACCCCTCACAGCCCCTCACCACAACCCCTCACAGACCCTCCCAACTGCTCCACAGCCCCCCACAACAGCTCCTTACAGCCTCACTACAGCCCCTCCATGAACCCCCCACAGCATCTCACAGCCTCCCCACCACCCCTCAGTTACAATGTCTGTCTGACTGAAGTCCAGTGGAATCATAATAACAATAATAATGACGGTATTTGTTAAGCACTTACTAGGTGCCAAGCACTGTTCTAAGCACTGTGGGGGCTACAAGGTGATCAGGTTTTCCCCCGTGGGGCTCAAAGTTTTCATCCCCATTTGACAGATAAGGTCACTGAGGCCCAGGGAAGGGAAGTGACTTGCCCAGAGTCACACAGCCAATGAGTGAACCAGGTAGGATTAGAACTCACAACCTCTGACTCCCAAGCCCAGGGTCTTGCCACTGTCACACTGCTTTTCTTTTCTGTTGTACTGGTCTCCCCCAAGCGCTTCATACAGTGCTCTGCACACTGTAAGCGCTCAATAAATACCACTGACTGACTGCTTACTCTGCAGCAAGCACAGAGCAGTGAGGCCTAGCAAGCAGAAACAGGCCCAGGAGTCCAAAGGACCTGGGTTCTAATCCCAGCACTACCACTTGTCTGCAGTGTGACCTTGGAAAAGTCACTTCACTTCTCTGGGCCTCAGTTCCCCCATCTGCAAAATAATAATAATAATAATTATAATAATAATAATAATGACATTTATTAAGTGCTTACTATGTGCAAAGCACTGTTCTAAGCGCTGGGCACTGCCTTTAGACTGTGAGCCCACTGTTGGGTAGGGACTGTCTCTATATGTTGCCAACTTGTACTTTCCAAGCGCTTAGTACAGTGCTCTGCACACAGTAAGTGCTCAATAAATACGATTGATGATGATGATGATGATGATGTTCTAAGCACTGGAATGGGGTTTAAGACTGTGAGCCCCACGGGGGACCGGTACTGTGTCCAACCCAATTTGCCTACATCCACCCCAGCGCTCAGTACAGTGCCTGGCCCATTCTAAAAGCTCAACAGCATGGCTCAGTGGAAAGAGCACGGGCTTGGGAGTCAGAGGTCATGGGTTCAAATCCTGACTCCACCACTTGTCAGCTGTGTGACCCAGGACAAGCCACTTAACTTCTCTGTGCCTCATTTACCTCATCTATAAAATGGGGATGAAGATGGCGAGCCCCACGTGGGACAACCTGATCACCTTGTATGCCCTGAGTATTTAGAACAGTGCTTTGCACATAGTAAGCGCTTAACAAATACCATTATTATTAGGAGTTGGGGTTGATCCAAGATAATCACATCAGACAGAGTCCCTGCCCCACAGAGGGCTCACCATCTTTTTCCTGTGGTATTTGTTAAGCGCTTACTCTGTACCAGACACTGTACTAAGTGATGGAGCGGATTCATTCATTCATTCATTCAATTGTATTTATTGAGTGCTTACTGTATGCAGAGCACTGTACTAAACGCTTGGGAAGTACAAGTTGGTTACAACTCAATCAGGTTTGATGTAGTCCATGTCTTTTGGGGCTCACAGTCCTGAGCCCCATTTTGGAGCAGGGGCTTGGGAGTCAAAAAAACCTGGGTACTAATCCCAGCTCCGCCACTTGTCTGCGGTGTCACCTTGGGCAAGTCACATCACTTCTCTGGGCCTCAGTTCCCCCATCTGCAAAATGGGGATTGAGACTGTGAGCCCCACGTAATATAGGGACTGGGTTCAACCCGATTTGCTTGTCTCCACCCCAGCGCTTAGTACAGTACCTGGCACACAGTAAGTGCTTAACAAATACCCCCAAAATCATATTGCCTCTAAAACGCTTCAGCGAGCCTGGGAGTCAGAAGGTCATGGGTTCTAATCCCGGCTCAGCCACTTGTCCGCTGTTCATTCATTCATTCAATCGTATTTATTGAGCGCTTACTGTGTGCAGAGCACTGTACTAAGCGCTTGGGAAATACAAGTTGGCAACATATAGAGACGGTCCCTATCCAACAGCGGGCTCACAGTCTGGTATGACCTTGGCCAAGTCACTTGACTTCTCCGTGCCTCACTTACCTCATCCTTAAAAGGGGGATTGACACGTGGGACAGGGGCTGTGTCCAACCCGATTTGCCCTTATCTACCCCAGCGCCTAGCACAGTGCCTGCCACCTAGAAAGCACTTAGATCAAATATAAATCGAATAACCTTGTCTTTCCGGGTAGGTAGGGAAGATTTTTAACGTCAGGGTGCAATTGAAAGGTACATTCCTTCATTCATTCAATCGTATTTATTGAGCACTTTCTGTGTGCAGAGCACTGTACTAAGCCCTTGAGAAGCAGCGTGATAGTGGAAAGAGCATGGGCTTGGGAGTCAGAAGTCCCAAGTAAGCAAGCAAAAACTCCTCACGCTCAGCTTCAAGGCCATCCATCCCCTCGCCCCCTCCTACCTCCCCTCCCTTCTGTCCTTCTCCAGCCCACCCCGCACCCTCCGCTCCTCTGCCACCACTAACCTCCTCACTGGGCCTCATCCTCGCCTGTCCTGCCATCGACCCCCGTCCCACATCCTTCCCCTGGCCCGGAATTCCCTCCCTCTGCCCATCCGCCAAACTAGCTCTCTTCCTCCCTTCAAAGCCCTACTGAGAGGTCCCCTCCTCCAGGAGGCCTTCCCAGACTGAGCCCCCTTTTTCCTCTCCTCCTCCCCTTTCCCCCCACCCTACCTCCTTCCCCTCCCCACAGCACCTGTATCTATGTTCGTACAGATTTATTTCTCTATTTATTTTAGTTGTACATATTTACTAATCTATTTATTTTGTTAATGATGTGCCTATAGCTTTACTTCAATTTATTCTGATGACTTGACACCTGTCCACGTGTTTTGTTTTGTTGTCTGTCTCCCCGTTCTAGACTGTGAGCCCGCTGTTGGGTAGGGACCATCTCTATACGTTGCCAACATGAACTTCCCAAGCGCTTAGTAGAGTGCTCTGCACAGAGTAAGCGCTCAATAAATACAACTGAATGAATGAATACTACTAATAATAATAATGGCATTTATTAAGTGCTTACTATGTGCCAAGCACTGTTCTAAGCACTGGGTTGAAAGTCGTGGGTTCTAATTCCAGCTACGGCTCTTGTCGGCTGTGTGACCTTGGGCAATTCACTTAACTCTTGAGAAGCAGCGTGGCTCGGTGGAAAGAGCCCGGGCTTTGGAGTCGGAGGTCGTAGGTTCAAATTCCGACTCCGCCAACTGTCAGCCGTGTGACTTTGGGCAAGTCACTTCACTTCTCTGGGCCTCAGTGACCTCATCTGTTAAATGGGGATGAAGACTGTGAGCCCCACGTGGCACAACCTGACCATCCTGTAACCTCTCCAGTGCTTAGAACAGTGCTTCGCACATAGTAAGCACTTAACAAATGCCATCATTATTATTGTTATTATTCCCAGACTGAGCCCTCCCTTTTCCCTCTCCTCCTCCTCCTCCCCTGCCCTCCCCCCTCCCCCTCCCCACAGCACTTGCGTATATTTGTACATATTTATTACTCTATTTATTTTATTAATGATGTGTATATAGCTATAATTCTATTTATTCTGATGGTATTGACACCTGTCTACTTGTTTTGTTGTCTGTCTCCCCCTTCTAGACTGTGAGCCCGTTGTTGGGTAGGGACCGCCTCTAGATGTTGCCGATTTGTAATTCCCAAGTGCTTAGTACAGTGTTCTGCAAAATGTAAGTGCTCAATAAATACGATTGAAAGAATGAATATTATTATTATTATTATTGTTGTTGTTGTTGTTGCTGTATATGTTTAGCACTTATTGTGTGCCAGCCTCTGTATTAAGCACTGGTGTGGATACAAGCTAACCGTGTTGGTCACAGTCACTGTCCCACCTGGGACATGCATTCTTCATCCCCATTTGATGGTTGAGGTAACTGAGGCACAGAGAAGTGAAGTGACTTACCCAAGGTCACACAGCAGGTCTACCCCCCTCCGCACCCCTTCCGCTGACACATAGGCAGTGTGGTTTAGTAGATAGAGCACGGGCCTGGAAGTAAGACAGAAGGACCTGGGTTCTAATCCCTACTCAGCCACTTGTCTGCGGTGTGAACTTGGGCAAGTCACTTCACTTCTCTGGGCCTCAATCAATCAATCAATCAATCAATCGTATTTATTGAGCGCTTACTATGTGCAGAGCACTGTACTAAGTGCTTGGGAAGTACAAATTGGCAACACATAGAGACAGTCCCTACCCAACAGTGGGCTCACAGTCTAAAAGGGGGAGACAGAGAACAGAACCAAACATACCAACAAAATAAAATAAATAGGATAGAAATGTACAAGTAAAATAAATAAATAAATAAATAAATAGAGTAATAAATATGTACAACCAAATATATACATATATACAGGTGCTGTGGGGAAGGGAAGGAGGTAAGATGGGGGGATGGAGAGGAGGACGAGGGGGAGAGGAAGGAAGGGGCTCAGTCTGGGAAGGCCTCCTGGAGGAGGTGAGCTCTCAGCAGGGCCTTGAAGGGAGGAAGAGAGCTAGCTTGGCGGAGGGGCAGAGGGAGGGCATTCCAGGCCCGGGGGAGGACGTGGGCCGGGGGTCGATGGCGGGACAGGCGAGAACGAGGTACGGTGAGGAGATTAGCGGTGGAGGAGCGGAGGGTGCGGGCTGGGCAGTAGAAGGAGAGAAGGGAGGTGAGGTAGGAGGGGGCAAGGTGATGGAAAGCCTTGAAGCCCAGGGTGAGGAGTTTCTGCCTGATGCGCAGATTGATTGGTAGCCACTGGAGATTTTTGAGGAGGGGAGTGATATGCCCAGAGCATTTCTGGACAAAGATAATCCGGGCAGCAGCATGAAGTATGGATTGAAGTGGAGAGAGACACGAGGATGGGAGATCAGAGAGAAGGCTGGTGCAGTAGTCCAGACGGGATAGGATGAGAGCTTGAATGAGCAGGGTAGCAGTTTGGATGGAGAGGAGAGGGCGGATCTTGGCAATGTTGCGGAGCTGAGACCGGCAGGTTTTGGTGACGGCTTGGATGTGAGGGGTGAATGAGAGAGCGGAGTCGAGGATGACACCAAGGTTGCGGGCTTGTGAGACGGGAAGGATGGTAGTGCCGTCAACAGAGATGGGAAAGTCAGGGAGAGGACAAGGTTTGGGAGGGAAGACAAGGAGCTCAGTCTTCGACATGTTGAGCTTTAGGTGGCGGGCGGACATCCAGATGGAGAGGTCCTGAAGGCAGGAGGAGATGTGAGCCTGGAGGGAGGGGGAGAGAGCAGGGGCAGAGATGTAGATCTGGGTGTCATCAGCGTAGAGATGACACAGTTACATCATCTGTAAAACGGGGATTAAAAGTGTAAGTCCCATGTAGGACAGGGACTGTGTCCAACATGAAAGGCTTGTAATAATAATAATGGCATTTATTAAGCGCTTACTAAGTGCAAAGCACTGTTCTAAGCACTGGGGAGGTTACAAGGTGATCAGGTTGTCCCACATGGGACTCACAGTCTTCATCCCCATTTTACAGATGAGGGAACTGAGGCCCAGAGAAGTTAAGTGACTTGCCCAGTCACACAGCTGACAAGTGGCAGAGCCGTAATTTGAACCCATGACCTCTGACTCCAAAGCCCGGGCTCTTTCCACTGAGCCACGCCACTTCTCTACATACCCCAACGCTTAGAAAAGTGCTTGACACATAGTAAACACTTAACAAATACCGTAATTACTATTTAACCCATAGTTTATCGCAAACATAGCACTCAGTGTTTCTCTCTCTCTCTCTCAAACACACATACACGCACCATCCCCCCCATTAAATACTATTGTTCATTCATTCAATCGTATTTATTGAGCGCTTTCTGTGTGCAAAGCACTGTACTAGACTCTTGAAATAGTACAATATAACAATCAATCAATCAATCGTATTTATTGAGCGCTTACTGTGTGCAGAGCACTGTACTAAGCGCTTGGGAAGTCCAAGTTGGCAACATCTAGGGACAGTCCCTACCCAACAGTGGGCTCACAGTCTAGAAGGGGGAGACAGACAACAAAATAACAGTACAATATAACTTTTTACGAGTTCAGAGTCCCCAGTTGAAGATTGCAAACTCTTTTTCTTCGGGGGGGGAGGGATTCGGGAGGGGAGAACATGTAATAATGTAATAATTAATGATGTAATAATAATAATGCTGGCATTTGTTAAGCGTTTAATCTCCCAAACCTAACGCAGAGCTTTGCACACCTCAGGCAGCAAGTGCTAATGAGCAAATGGATTCAGCATCCTCCGACTGATCATCGGACAAGACCCCCTATCCACTCCTGACAATCCATTCTCCTTCCCACCAAACTTTCTGCAAGAAATTATTCTCTCTCTGAACCTACACAGCTGAGGTATTTATTTCCCCAGTCTCATTAGCAACCGTATATCCTACCTTCTCCATTGTTGGAGAATAATTCTTTACGGTTGGAAGGAGTTAGCGAGTCAGGGCACGGCCCACCTCCAACCCCACTGCCAACCCTCTCTGACCCATCTCTGCCAACTGTGGCCTGCCCGCAAAGTCCTTGTTCTAGTTTGAGCAAACCCCCTTTCGTTACTGATCCATTCTTCATCATCACCATCATCAATCGTATTTATTGAGCGCTTACTATGTGCAGAGCACTGTACTAAGCGCTTGGGAAGTACAAACTGGCAACATATAGAGACAGTCCCTACCCAACAGTGGGCTCACAGTCTAAAAGGGGGAGACAGAGAACAAAACCAAACATACTAACAAAATAAAATGAATAGAATAGATATGTACAAATAAAATAAATAAATAAATAAATAGAGTAATAAATATGTACAAACATATATACATATATACAGGTGCTGTGGGGAAGGGAAGGAGGTAAGTTGGCACAAACAGTCAATTGCTATACCGTGTGTGGAGCCACTGTACTAAGCGCTTGGGGAAAGTGCGACATTGAGTTGAAGATACGATCCTCTGACCATAAGAAGCTTACAGCCTTGAGGGGGAGACAGATAAGAGAAGCAGCGTGGCTCAGTGGAAAGAGCCCAGGCTTCTAGACTGTGAGCTCTATGTGTTGCCAACTTGTACTTCCCAAGCGCTTAGTACAGTGCTCTGCACACAGTAAGCGCTCAATAAATACGATTGATTGATTGGTTGATTTGGAGTCAAAGGGCATGGGTTTGAAACCCGGCTCCGCCACATGTCTGCTGTGTGACGCTGGGCAAATCACTTAACTTCTCTGGGCCTCAGTGATCTCATCAGCAAAATGGGGAGGATGACTGTGAGCCCCACGCGGGACAACCTGATCAACTTGTATCCCCCAGTGCTTAGAACAGTGCTTGGCACATAGTCTTTTAGACTGTGAGCCCACCTTTTAGACTGTGAGCCCACTGTTGGGTAGGGACTGTCTCTATATGTTGCCAATTTGTACTTCCCAAGCGCTTAGTACAGTGCTCTGCACATAGTAAGCGCTCAATAAATACGATTGATGATGATGATGATAATAGTAATCGCTTAACAAATGCCATCATTATTATTATTTTAAAAAAATTACCGATAGGGGAAATGGAAGAGTTTATTAATAATAATAATAATGGTATTTGTTAAGTGCTTACTAAGTGCAAAGGACTGTTCTAAGCGCTGGGGGGATACAAGGTGACCAGATTGTCCCACGTGGGGCTCACAGTCTTCATCCCCATTTTACAGATGAGGGAACTGATGCACAGAGAAGTGAAGTGACTTGCCCAAAGTCACAGATTTGAGCCAGGATTAGAACTCATGACCTCTGACTCCCAAGCCCGGGCTCTTGCCACTGAGCCACGCTGCTCTTCGAGCGCTTACTATGTGCGAAGCACAAGGGTGGGGTGACTATCAAATGCTTAGGAGGCACGATCCAAGTACCTCATGTGATACAGAAGGGAAGGCCAATGAAGGAAGTAATAATTTTTGGTATTTGTTAAGCAACTCCTATATAGCAAGCACTGTACTACTACTACTAATAATGGCATTTATTAAGCGCTTACTATGTGCAAGGCACTGTTCTAAGCCCTGGGGAGGCTACAAGGTGATCAGCTTTTCCCACGGGGGGCTCACAGTCAATCCTCATTTTTCAGATGAGGTAACTGAGGCCCAGAGAAGTGAAGTGACTTGCCCAGCGTCACACAGCTGACAGTTGGCGGAGCTGGGATTTGAACCCATGACCTCTGACTCCAAAGCCGGGGCTCTTTCCACTGACCCATGCTGCTTCCCGTTGGATCAGCGTTGGATCATCAGAGACCACATAGGGCTCAAATACTAAGTAAGAAGGAGAAGGGGAACTGAATCCCCGTTTTGCAGATGAG
The DNA here is from genome assembly GCF_015852505.1 of Tachyglossus aculeatus. NCBI lineage: Eukaryota > Metazoa > Chordata > Mammalia > Monotremata > Tachyglossidae > Tachyglossus > Tachyglossus aculeatus. The sequence continues at coordinate 144,526,041 of NC_052067.1, read as the reverse complement.
GGAACTGAGGCATAGAGAAGTTGAGTGATTTGCCCAAGGCTACCCAGCAAGTGGGAGAGGCGGGATTAGAACCCAGCTCCTCTGACTCCCAGGCTCTTGCTCCTTCCATTAGTGGATACTGTTCCCTTGTTCTAGACCTCCCCACTCTCTGCCCTAGACCTAATCTTCAGAGTCTTCCTAAAACCCCATCTTCTTCAGGAAACCTTTACAGATTTCTGATAAATTAAATATTACATTTTTTTTAATATCAATGTCTGTCTCCCTCTTTAGGCTGTAAGTCGGTTGTGGGCAAGGAATGTGTCTACCGACTCTGTTGTATTGTACTCTCCCTCTCTCCACACATCTGTTTTATTACTCCAATATTTATTTATTATTGTTTTATTACTCTATTTATTTATTTATTCATTTTACTTGTACATATCTATTCTATTTATTTTATTTTGTTAGTATGTTTGGTTTTGTTCTCTGTCTCCCCCTTTTAGACTGTGAGCCCACTGTCGGGTAGGGACTGTCTCTATATGTTGCCAACTTGGACTTCCCAAGCACTTAGTACAGTGCTCTGCACACAGTAAGCGCTCAATAAATACGATTGATTGATTGATTGATTGATTGATCTGCCAAACCAGCTCTCTTCCTCCCTTCAAAGCCCTACTAAAGGCTCACCTCCTCCAGGAGGCCTTCCCAGACTGAGCCCCCCTTTTCCTCTCCTCCTCCTCCTCCCCTCCCCATCGCCCCACTCCCTCCCTCTGCCCTTCCCCCTTCCCCTCCCCACAGCACTTGTGTATATTTGTACAGATTTATTACTTTATTTTATTAATGACGTGTATATAGACTAGACTGTGAGCCCACTGTTGGGTAGGGACCGTCTCTATATGTTGCCAACTTGTACTTCCCAAGCGCTTAGGACAGTGCTCTGCACACAGTAAGCGCTCAATAAATATGATTGAATGAATATAGCTATAATTCTATTCACCTATTCTGATGGTATGGACACCTGTCTCCTTGTTTTGTTTTGTTGTCCGCCTCCCCTTCTAGACAGGGAGCCCGTTGTTGGGTGGGGACCGTCTCTATATGTTGCCGATTTGTACTTCCCAAGCGCTTAGTACAGTGCTCTGCACACAGTAAGCGCTCAATAAATACGATTGAATGACTAAATGAAGGAATCCAAATGGACAGCTTCCTGCACCACGCCCATATCATAGCCTGTATAAACAATCAATCAATCAATTAATTGTATTTATTGAGGGCTTACTGTGTGCAGAGCACTGTACTAAGCGCTTGGGAAGTACAAGTTGGCAACATATAGAGACAGTCCCTACCCAACAGTGGGCTCACAGTCTAAAAAGGTGTAGGAACCTCCTCATCTCTCTTTCGCTTCCACCTTTCCCCTTTCCCTTTTTCACTCTGTTGATCAGGTCATCTTTCTGTTGCCAACTTGTACTTCCCAAGTGCTTAGTACAGTGCTCTGCACACAGTAAGCGCTCAATAAATACGATTGATTGATTGATCTTTCCAAAACATCGTTCCGCATACAGTTCTTGACTCCTCAGAGACTTCCAACAGTTACCCTTCCTCTCCTGACCGTTGCTTTAAAACACTCCATCAGTTTACAGCATGGCGGAGTGGCTAGATCCCGTGCTTGGGAGTCCGAAGGACCTGGGTTCTAATTCCGGCTCCTCCAGTTGTCCGCTGTGTGACCTTGGGCAAGTCACTTCACTTCTCAGGGTCTCAGTTGCCTCACCTGTAAAATGGGGATCGAGACTGTGAGCCCCACATGGGCTAAGGGACTGCGTCCAACCCAATTTGCTTGTATCCGCCCCTGCGCTTAGTACAGTGCCTGGCACATAGTAAGCACTTAACAAATACTATTATTATTTACTCCCTCTTATCCAGCCCACTGTTGGGTAGGGACCGTCTCTATATGTTGCCAACTTGTATTTCCCAAGCGCTTAGTACAGTGCTCTGCACACAGTAAGCGTTCAATAAATATGATTGATTGATTGATTGATTATCCAGGCCCCTGTTCTTCCCTCTAGGCTGTAAACTCGTTGTGCACAATAAACACTCAATAAATATGATTGATTGATAGATCAATCGTACTTGCTAAGCGCTGGGCAAGCACTGTTCTAAGCGCTGGGATAGATACAAGTTAGGTTATTTACTGAGTGCTTATGGTGTGCAAAGCCCTGTTCTCATTCATTTATTCAGTCGTATTTATTGAGCGCTTACTGTGTGCAAAGCACAACGCCCTGTGCTAAGGACTTGGGAGAGCACATTATAACAACATAACAGACACACTCCCTGTCTATAATGAGACGGATTGATTTGAAGATGCGGGGAGCTGAATTTTTGGTGATGGGAAGTGGGAGGGAGTTTCAGGAAGGGCGGAAGCTAGAGTCAGGGTTGGGAAAGTCGGGAATGAGGCACGGAAAGAGTCAGAGTTAGGAAAGTCAGGAATGAGGCACAGAAAGAAGGTGATCTGGGAAGGAATGGGGAGTGTGACTGAGTGATTTAAAGCTAATGGTGAGAAGTTTCTGTTTGATGTGGAGGTCGATGGGCAACCACTGGAGGTTCTTTACGAGTGGGAAAACGTGGACTGAATGTTTTTGTGGAAAAATGATCCGGGCAGCAGAATGAAGTATGGATTGGAGTGGGGAGAGACAGGAGGCAGGGAGGTCAGCAAGGAGGCTGTTACCATTATCAAAGCAGATGGGATAAGAGATCAGATTAAAGTGGAAGCAGTTTGGATGGAGAGGAAAGGACAGATTTTAGCGGAGTTGTGAAGGTGGAACTGACAGGATTTAGTGATGGATTGAATTATGTGGGTTGAATGAGAGAGAGGAGTCAAGGATAAGGCCAAGATTGTGGGCTTGTGAGACAGGAAGGATGGTAGTGCTGTCTACAGTGATGGGGAAGTCAGGGAGGGGACAGGGTTTGGGTGGGAAGATAAGGAACTCTCTGTTTTCACCATGTCCACCTTCTAACTTGGAACTCTATCCTTCTTCATATCCGACAGGCCAACACTCCCCCCACCTTCAAAGTCCTACTAAAATCACACACTTATAATAACAGCATTTGTTAAGCACTTTCTATGTGCCAAGCACTGCACTAAGCACTGGGGTAGAAACAAAACATTCATTGTACTTTCCAAGCGCTTAGTACAGTGTCCCGCACACAGTAAGCACTCAATAAACACGATTGAATGAATGAATGAAGTCATTCAATCAATCTGCCGCTTGTCAGCTGTGTGACTTTGGGCAAGTCACTTCACTTCTCTGTGCCTCAGTTACCTCATCTGTAAAATGGGGATGAAGACTGTGAGTCCCACATGGGACGGCCTGATTACCTTGTATCCTCCGCAGCGCTTAAAACAGTGCTTTGCACATAGTAAATGCTTAACAAATGCCATTATTATTATTACATTTATTGTGCGCTTACTGTGTGCAGACTACTGTACTAGACGCTTGGTAGAGTACAATAAAGCAATAAACAGACATATTCCCTGCCCACAGTGAGCTTACAGTCTAAAGGGGGAGACAGACAATATAAATGAATAAATAAAAGAGATGTATGTAAGTGTCATGGAGCTGGGAGAGAGGATGAATAAAAGGAGCAAGTCAGGGCAGTGCAGAAGGGAGGAGGAGAAGAGGAAAGGAGGGCTTAGTCAAGGAAGGCCTCAAGAAGGAGATGTGCTTTCAAGAAGGCTTTGAAGGCGGGGAAGAGTAATTCTTTGCAGATTTGAGGAGGGAGGGCATTCCAGACCAGAGGCAATAGAGAGGAGTTTTTGCTTGATTTGAAGCTTGATGGGCAACCACTGGAGATTTTTGAGGAGGGGAGTGACATGACCAGGGCGTTTCTGTACAAAGATAATCCGGGTAGCAGAGTGAAGTATAGACTGAAGTGGAGAGAGACAGGAGGATGGGAGATGAGAGAGGAGGCTGACGCAGTCATCCAGTCAGGACAGGATGAGAGATTGAACCAGCAGGGTAGCGGTTTGGATGGAGAGGAAAGCGTGGATCTTGGTGATGTTGTGAAGGTGAGACCAGGAGGTTTGGGTGATGGATTGGATGTGTGGGGTGAACAAAAGAACAGAGTCAAGGATGACACCAAGGTTGCGGGCTTTTTAGACAGGAAGGATGGTAGTGCAGTCCACAGTGACGGGAAAAAATAATAATAATAATAATGGCATTTGTTAAGTGCTTACTATGTGCAGTGCACTGTTCTAAGTGCTGGGGGGGATACAACGTGATCAGGTTGTCCCACGGGGGGCTCACAGTCTTAATCCCCATTTTACAGATGAGGAAACCGAGGCTCAGAGAAGTTAAGTGACTTGCCCACAGCAGACATGTGGCGGAGCCGGGATTCAAACCCATGACCTCTGACTCCAAAGCCCGTGCTCTTTCCACTGAGCCACGCTGCTTCTCTAAAGTCAGGGAGAGGGCAGGATTTGGGAGGGAAGATAAGGAGCTCAGTTTGGGGTATGTTGAGTTTTAGGTGGCAGGAGGACACCCAGGTGGAGATGTCCTGAAGGCAGGATGAGATGCAAGCCTGGAGGGAGGGAGAGAGAACAGAGGAGGTGGACAGCCACCGGAGTTTCTTGAGGAATGGGGAAACACGTCCTGAGCGATTTTCTAGAAAAATGATCCAGGCAGTAGAGTGATATATGGAGTGGCGTGGAGAGAGACAGGAGGCTGGGAGGTCAGCAAGGAGGCTTGATACAGTAATTAAGGCGGGATAGGATAAGTGATTGGATTAACATAGTACCAGAATTTACGAAAAGGAAAGGGCAGATTTTAGCGGTGTTGTGATGTCTGTACATATTTATTACTCTATTTATTTATTTAGTTTACTTGTACATATCTATTCTATTTATTTTATTTTGTTAGTATGTTTGGTTTTGTTCTCTGTTTCCCCCTTTTAGACTGTGAGCCCACTGTTGGGTAGGGACTGTCTCTATATGTTGCCAACTTGTACTTCCCAAGCGCTTAGTACAGTGCTCTGCACACAGTAAGTGCTCAATAAATACGCTTGATTGATTGATTGAAGGTGAAAACTGATAGGATTTAGTGATGGATTGAATATGTGGGTTGAATGAGAGAGCGGAGTCAAGGATAACTCCTTATGATCAGAAGAAGCAGCGTGGCTCAGTGGAAAGAGCCCGGGCTTCGGAGTCAGAAGTCATGGGTTCAAATCCCGGCTCTGCCAATTGTCAGCTGTGTGACTTTGGGCAAGTCACTTCACTTCTCCGGGCCTCAGTTCCCTCATCTGTAAAATGGGGATGAAGCTTGTGAGCCCCCTGTGGGACACCCTGATTACCTTGCACCCCCCCCCCAGTGCTTAGAACAGTGCTTTGTACATAGTAAGCACTTAATAAATGCCATCATTATTATTATTATTATAACGCCAAGGTTACGGGCCTGTGAGACAGGAAGGACGGTGGTGCTGCCTACAGTGATGGGAAAGCCAGGGAGAGATCCTACTTGGGGCTCACACTCTAAATAAGAAGAAGAACAGGTGTTGAATCCACATTCTGTAGGTGATGGAACTGAGACCCAGAGAAGTTAAATGGCTCGCCCAATGTCACTCAGCAGGCATGTAGCAGAGTCAGGATTAGAACTCAGGTCCTCTGAGTCCCAAGCCCCTGCTCTTTCCACTGTCACGCTGCTTCAAGGGCCAACGTTGACTAAGCGTCAGAGAAGCAACGTGGCTCAATGGAAAGAGCCCGGGCTTGGGAGTCAGAGGTCATGGGTTCTAATCCCAAGCGCTTAGTACAGTGCTCCACACACAGTAAGCGCTCAATAAATACGACTGAATGAATGACTCCCCACAGCACATGTGTATCTATCTGTATATATCTGTAATTTATTGTTTTATCTATTTGTATTAATGTCTGTCTCCCCTTCTAGACCGTGAGCTCGTTGTTGGGTAGGGACCGTCTCTATATGTTTCCAACTTGTACTTCCCAAGTGCTTAGTACAGTGCTCCGCACACAGTAAGCGCTCAATAAATACGACTGAATGAATGAATAATCCCAGCTCTGTCACTTTTCAGCTGTGTGACTTTGGGCAAGTAACTTAGTAATAATAATAATAATAATAATAATAATAATAATAATAATAATAATAATGGCATTTGTTGAGCACTTACTATGTGCAAAGCACTGTTCTAAGCGCTGGGGGGGATACAAGGTGATCAGGTTGTCCTACGTGGGGCTCACAGTCTTAATCCCCATTTTACAGATAAGGTAAGCGAGGCGCAGAGAAGTTAAGTGACTTGCCCAAGGTCACACAGCAGACACGTGGTGGAGCCGGGATACGAACCCATGACTTAACTTCTCTGGGCCTCAGTTACCTCATCTGGAAAATGGGGATTAAAACCGTGAGCCCCATGTGGGACAACCTAATGACCTTGTATCCTGACCTTGTATCCCTTCCAGTGCTTAGAACAGTGCTTGGCACATAGTAAGTGCTTAACAGATGCCGTCATTATTATTATTATTATTATTATTATTAAGCCCTCATTTCCTCTAGACTGTGAGGTCATTGTGGGCAGGGATTGTCTCTTTTTATTGCTGTATTGTACTTTCCCAAACACTTGGTACAGTGTTCTGCACACAGTAAGCGCTCAATAAATACGATTGAATGGAATTTCCTGTATTCTCCTTTCTGCACCCCCATACACTTGTATCTGTACCTCTTTACCACTTGATATTCACTCCACTCCCATTTCCCTCTACTCTCCCATTTCCCCTGTAATTTATTTTCCTGTCTCTCTCTCCCCCTCTAGACTGTAAGCTCCTTGTGGGCAGGGCTCATGTCTACCAACTCTATTGTTTCGTAATAATAATAATAATAACATTTGTTAAGCGCTTACTATTAGCCCAAGTGGCCCAAAGAAGCTTTCTGACATGTTAATTTGAGTTTACTGTTCTAAGCGCTTTGGTAGATACAAGGTAATCAGGTTGACCCACGTGGGGCTCACAGTGTTAATCCCCATTTTACAGATGAGGTAACTGTGGCACAGAGAATAATAACGATAATAATGTTGGAATTTGTTAAGTGCTTACTATGTGCCAAGCACTATTCTAAGTGCTGGGGGGATACAAGGTGACCAGGTTGTCCCACGTGGAGTTCACAGTCTTCATCCCCATTTTACAGATGAGGGAACTGAGGCACAAAGACGTGAAGTGACTTGCCCAAAGTCACACAGCTGACAAGTGGCAGAGAGGGGTTTAGAATCCACAACCTATGACTTCCAAGCCTGTGATCTTTCCATTCAGCCACGCTGCTTCTCTCCCAGGCACTTAGTATAGTGCTCTGCACACAGTAAGTGCTTAATGAATTTGAATGAATGAATAAATATCATTGATGGATTTAATTTACTGTGACTGCTTCCTGAAAATTCATTTTCCTGCTTTTCTGGTTTCCCAACTTCTTTTCCTTAGACAAGAGAAGCAGCGTGGCTCAGTGGAAAGATCCCGGGCTTTGGAGTCAGAGGCCATGGGTTCAAATCCCGACCCCGCCAGTTGTCAGCTGTGTGACTTTGGGCAAGTCACTTGACTTCTCTGTGCCTCAGTTACCTCATTTGTAAAATGGGGATTAAGACTGTGAGCCCCCCGTGGGACAAGCTGATCACCTTGTAACCTCCCCAGCGCTTAGAACAGTGCTTTGCACATAGTAAGCGCTTAATAAATGCCAACATTATTATTATTATTATCTAAATCTCCTGACCATTTCAACCAGTTACCCCCTTCCCTGCCCCACAGCACTTGTGTGTACTTGTACATATTTCCAATGCTTAGAGCAGTGCTCAAGCACTTAGAACAGTGCTTGGCACATAGTAAGCGCTTAACAAATGCCATCATTATTATATTATATTTATTACTCTCATTAATGATGTGTATATATCTATAATTCTGTTTATTTATTTTGATGCTATTGATGCCGATCTGCTCGTTTTGTTAGGTTTTGTTGTCTGTCTCCCCCTTCTAGACTGTAAGTCCGTTGTTGGGTTGGGATTGTCCCTATCTATTGTCGAATTATATTTTCCAAGTGCTTAGTACAGTGCTCTGCACACAGTAAGCGCTCAATAAATACAATTGAATGAATAATAATAATAATAATAATGATGGCATTTATTAAGTGCTTACTATGTGTAAAGCACTGTTCTAAGCGCTGGGGAGGTTACAAGGTGATCGGGTTGTCCCACATGGGGCTCACAGTCTTAATCCCCATTTTACAGATGAGGTAACTGAGGCACGGAGAAGTTAAGTGACTTGCCCAAAGTCACACAACTGACAAGTGGTGGAGCTGGGATTTGAACCCATGACCTCTGACTACAAAGCCCGGGCTCTTTCCACTGAACCACGCTGCTTCCATTTGCCTTCCATCTTCAAATCCACTCAATTTACAATGATAAAATAGAAAAGTTAAAAGTTATCAAATTTGATTTTTGAATTTATCTCCAGAGTTCCAATAGAAGAGAATAAGAACTATAATCACATAATTTTGAAGGGAAAAGATATTGCCTTAAATGAATTTCATGCTCAGGGCATCGGTGAGGTTGATGACATTGTCTTTTACATTGGTAATTCATCAAATTATGACCTAAGAACAGATCAGTGGGTGCTTGTTGGAGCAAAACAGCCCCAGGGCTGCCAGGGTGAACCTGGTCTAATAATAATAACAATAATGTTGGCATTTGTTAAACGCTTACTATATGCAAAGCACTGTTCTAAGCGCTGGGGGGGATACAAAGTGATCAGGTTGTCCCACGTGGGGCTCACAGTCTTAATCCCCATTTTACAGATGAGGTAACTGAGGCTCAGAGAAGTTAAGTGACTTGCACAAGGTCACACAGCAGACAGGTGGCGAATCTGGGATTCGAACCCATGACCTCTGACTCCAAAGCCTGTGCTCTTTCCACTGCCATGAACGCTAGCAAAAAAAAAAAGTTTTGAGCCAGGACCTGACCTACAGAAATCACAGATAAGTCCATTAAATGGCCTCCATACAGTAAATTTTCATTTTTTAAAACCTCAGGAGATCGTAGATTTGCCACTAATGTGAAAATCTCTCATACGGAAACTGCCTCGGTTTATTTTAAGAACACATTTAATAGATCAATCAATGAACGGTATTTACCAAGCGCTTAACAAATTAATTCACTGTCTTTCGAGAAATCAACCAATGCGGTATATTAGGCACTAATAATAATAATAATAATAATAATAATGGTATTTGTTAAGTGCTTACTACATGCCAAGCACTGTTCTAAGCACTGGAAGGATATAACATAACAGAGTCAGTACATGTATTTCCTGCCCATGAGGAGCTTACAGTCTGGAGGTGGGGAGGAGAACCAAAATTAGCTATGATGCTATTTGTTGACTGTGAATCTCTCTAGAAGCTTTGCAGTAATAATAATAATAATTCTGGTATTTGTTAAGTGCTTACTATGTGCCAGGTATTCAGAGCCCGGGCTTTGGAGTCAGAGGTCATGGGTTCAAATCCTGGCTCTGCCAATTGTCAGCTGTGTAACTTTGGGCAGTCACTTAACTTCTCTGGGCCTCAGTTACCTCATCTGGAAAATGGGGATTAAGACTGTGAGCCCCCCGTGGGACAACCTGATCACCTTGTAACCTCCCCAGCACTTAGTAACAGTGCTTTGCACATAGGAAGCACTTAATAAATGCCATTATTATCCAGTGTTTTGCATATAGTAAGAGCTTAACAAATGCCATCATTGTTATTATTACTAAGAGCTGGAGTGGATACAAGCAAATTGTGTTGGACACAATCCCTGTCCCATGCGTCTCAATCCCCATTTTACAGATGAGGCCCAGAGAAGTGAAGTGACTTGCCCAAGGCCACGCAGGAGACAAGTGCTTAGTACAGTGCTTAGTGCTTAAGCGCTTAGTACAGTGCTCTGCACATAGTAAGTGCTCAATAAATACGATTGATGAAGTGCTTTTGATGCACTGAATGTGGTGCTAGCGGATACAGCACAGGCCTGGGAATCAGAATGGACCTGGGTTTTCATCCCGGCTCCACCACTTGTCTGCTGTGTGACCTTGGGTGAGTCACTTCACTTCTCTGAACCTCAGTTACCTCATCTGTAAAATGAGGATTAAGACTGTGAGCCCCATGTGGAACAGGGACTTTGCCCAATCTGATTAATTTATATCTACCCCAGTGCTTAGAACAGTGCTGGGCACATCGTAAGCACTTAACAAGTACCATAATTATTATGTAATGAGTCCAAGATAAATCTTGTCAAACTTCTTAAATCTGATTTTCATTCATTCATTCAATCGTATTTATTGAGCGCTTACTGTGTGCAGAGCACTGTACTAAGCGCTTGGGAAGTACAAGTTGGCAACATATAGAGACAGTCCCTACCCAACAGCGGGGTCACAGGGGTTAGTGTTGGCTCTTAGACTCTGGAAGAATGGTCTGGTCCCATATTTTTGCTTGTTTTGGTATTTGTAAAAAGCATAATAAGCACTGGGATAGATTCAAGCTAATCGGGTTGGGCACAGTCCCTGTCCCACATGGGGCTCACGGTCTTGATCCTCATTTTATAGATGAGGGAACTGAGGCCCAGAGAAGTGAAGGGACTTCCCCGAGGTCACACAGCAGACAGGTGGCAGAGCGGGGATTAGAACCCAAGTCCTTCTGACTCCAAGGCCCGTGCTCTATCCACTAGGCCACACTGCTGGCCAGTGAGTCAGTCAGTCGGTCAATCATAATTATTAAGCCCTTACTGTGTGCAGAGCAGCATGGCTCAGTGGAAAGAGCCCGGGCTTTGGAGTCAGAGGTCAGGGGTTCAAATCCCGGCTCCGCCAATTGTCAGCTGTGTGACTTTGGGCAAGTCACTTCACTTCTCTGGGCCTCAGTTCCTTCATCTGTAAAATGGGGATGAAGACTGTGAGCCCCACGTGGGACAACCTAATCAACTTGTACCCCCCCAGCACTTAGAATAGTGCTTTGCACATAGTAAGCACTTAACAAATACCATCATTATTATTATTATTATTATTACTAAGTGCTTCTAGATTGTGAGCCCACTGTTGGGTAGGGACCATCTCTATACGTTGCCAACTTGTACTTCCCAAGCGCTTAGTACAGTGCTCGGCACACAGTAAGTGCTCAATAAATACAATTGAATGAATGAATGAATGAATGGAAGAGTACAATGTAATGATACAATGGACTCATTCCCTAACCACAGTGAGGTTCCCGAGGATTCTCTGGAACACTTCCCTGAATTTGGTTCCCACTCTAGTAGATGTTCCCTCTCAGGATCTCACTTGGAGAGATTCCAATACTCTATGAGTCTCGGCTACAGGAGGGAGAGTGAAGCAGAGACCTACCCGTTCCAGCCCTAGCTTGGGCAGTGGCTAGCGAGGGGAAGGCAATCTGCTGAAAGAGCACAGGCTTTGGAGTCAGAGGTCACGGGTTCAAATCCCGGCTCCACCAGATGTCAGCTGTGTGATTTTGGGCAAGTCACTTAACTTCTGTGGGCCTCAGTTCCCTCATCTGTAAAATGGGGATTAAGTCTGTGAGCCCCCTGTGGGACAACCTGATCACCTTGTATCTCCCCAGCGCTTAGAACAGTGTTTTGCATGTAGCAAGCACTTAATAAATGCCATTATTATTATTACAAGTCAAAACTCCCCTGTGCTGGGCAGCAGCAGCATGGGAGAGAGGCAAGGATGGAGATCCAAGATGACTGCATGGAAGAAGGCAATGGAAAAACGACTTCCAGATTTTTACCAGGAAAACTCTATGGATCCACTGCCAGAACGATTGCAGATGGAGGTGGGGTATTCTGGGAGAGATTTGTTCATTCAGTCATATTTATTCAATGTTTACTGTGTGCAGAGTATTTGCTAAGCGCTTGGGAAAGTACATTACAGCAATAAAGAGAGACAATCCCTGCCCACAACGAGCTCACAGTCTAGAAGGGGGAGACAGACGTCAGTACAAATAAATAGACATCAATATAGATAAATAAAATGGTAGATATATACATAAATGCTGTGGGGTGGGGATGGGGGAAGAGAAAAGGGAGCGAGTCAGAGGGATGCAGGAGGGAGCGGGGGATGAGGAAAAGTGGGGCTTTAGTCTGGGAAGGCCTCTTGGAGGAGATGCGCCTTCAGTAAGGCTTTGAAGGAGGGGACGAGTCATTGTCTGGAGGATGTGAGGAGGGAGGGCTTTCCAGGCCAGAGGCAGGTCATGGGCCAGGGGTGGATGGTGGGACAGGAGGAATGAAGGCCCAGTGAGAAGGTTAGCACCAGTAGAGTGAAGTGTGCTGGCTGGGTCATAGAAGGAGACAAGGGGAGGTGAGGCAGGAAGGGACAAGGTGATGGAGAGCTTTGAAGCTAATAGTGAGGAGTTTTTGTTTGATACGGAGGTAGGTAGGCAACCACTGGAGATTTTTGAGAAGGGGAGTGACATGCCCAGAGCGTTTCTGTACAAAGATAGTCCAGGATTTTAATGATGTTGTGAAGGTGAGACTGACAGGATTTGGGCGACAGATCGGATATGTGGATTGAATAAGAGAGTGGAGTCAAGGATAATGCCAAGGTTATGGGTTTGTGAGATGGGAAGAATGGTTGTGCCATCTACAGTGATGGGAAAGTCCAGGAGAATTCAGGGTTTGGTAGGGAAGACAAAGAGCTCTGTTTTGGATAGGTTAAGTTTGAGGTGATGGGAGGACTTCCAAGTAGAGATGCCTTGAAGGCAGGAGGAGATGTGAGCCTGGAGGGAGGGAGAGACCAAGGAAGGAGATGTAGATTTGGGTGTCATCCACATAGAGATGGTAGTTGAAGCCATGGGAGCGATTGAGTTCTCCAAGGGAATGATTGTAAGATGGAGAATAGAAGGGGACCCAGAACTAAACCTTGAGGGACCCCCACAGTTAGGGGTGGGAAGGAGAGGAGGAGCCTGTGAAGGGGACTGAGAATGAACGGCCAGAGAGATGAGGAGAACCAGGAGAGGACAGAGTCAGTGAAGCCAAGGTTTGATAACGTTTCCAGGAGAAGGGGATGGTCCACTGTGTCATAGGCACCTGAGAGGTGGAGGAGGATTAGGATGGAGTAGGAGTCGTTGTATTTGCCAAAAAGGAGATCACTGGTGACTTTTGAGAAGGCGGTTTCAGAGGGGTGAAGGGGACAGAAGCCAGATTGGAGGGCATCCAGGAGAGTTGGAGGAGAGGAATTTGAGACAGCGGGTATAGACGACTTGCTCTCAGAGTTTGGAGAGGAAAGATAGGAGGGCGATGGGGCGATAACTGGAGGGAACTGTGGGGTCAAAGGAGGGTTCTTTTAGGATGGGGGAGATGTGGCCATGTTTGAAGGCAGTGGGGCAGAAGTCATTGGAGAGTGAATGGTTGAAGATGGCCATTAAGGAGGGAAGGAGGAAGGGGAAAGAGTTTTTATAAGGTGTGAAGGAATGGGGACGGATACACATGTGGAAGGGGTGGTATTTGAGAGGCAGGAGATCTCCTCCAGAGATACTTCTGGGAAGGATGGGAAATTTGAAGATGGGGTAAGGAGGAGGGGGGATTGAGGAGGAAAAGGGGTGATTTGCAGGAGTTCACACCCGATAGTGTTAATTTTCTTAATAAAGTAGATGGCCAGATCACTGGCGGGGGGCATGTGTCCATGGAGTCACTATGGGTCGGAGACAATTCAACAGCATAAGGCAAAACAATAGATTCATTCATTCATTCAATCGTATTTATTAAGCACTTACTGTGTGCAGAGCACTGTACTAAGTGCTTAGGAGAGTACAGTACAATAATAAACAGTGATAATCTTTACCCACAGCAAACTGACAGTCTAGAGTCAGGGAGAGCCGGGATCCAGGGACTATTTAGGAAGGCAGACCCTAGGCCCCAAATTGGGGTGATGCCAATCTAGAAAGCAAGAAAGGGACAAGAGTGAAGGCCAGGGTGGCTGGAGGAAAATGTCTGTTTAATAATGATAATGGTATTTGTTAAGCGCTTACTATGTGCCAAGCACTGTTCTAAGCACTGGGGTAGATACAAGGTAATCAGGTTGTCCTACATGAGGCTCACAATCCCCATTTTACAGATGAGGGAACTGAGGCACAGAGAAGTTCAGTGACTTGTCCGAGGTCACCCAGCAGACAAGTGGCTATTGTTCTACTACACTCTCCCAAGTCCCAAGTGCGTAGTACAGTGCTCTGCATACAATAAGTGCTCAATAAATATGATAGAATGAATAAATGAACATCTCAGGGAGGGGAAGTAAAGTTGGCACTCTTCTCCATTCCATCCCCACCCTGAGTCTTTGAGTAGAATGAGGTTTACGGCTGGAGAGTTGAAAATGAGAAAAAAGTGTCCTCTTTGCTGATTTTTACATTTCACCTTCTCTTCAATCTGACAGGACTCCCCTTTCTGTAGAATGTTTTCTTAAACAGTCTCCCCCTCGTCCCCCTCTCCATCCCCCCCCCCCATCTTACCTTCTTCCCTTCCCCACAGCACCTGTATATATGTATATATGTTTGTACATATTTATTACTCTATTTATTTATTTATTTTACTTGTACATATCTATTCTATTTATTTTATTTTGTTAGTATGTTTGGTTTTGTTCTCTGTCTCCCCCTTTTAGACTGTGAGCCCTCTGTCGGGTAGGGACTGTCTCTATATGTTGCCAACTTGTACTTCCCAAGCGCTTAGTACAGTGCTTTGCACACAATAAGCACTCAATAAATACGATTGATTGATTGATTGATTGATTAAATCCTTGGCATTCAGCCTTCAAGGAGGATGTGTTTTGTTTCGTTGTCTGTCTCCCACTTCTAGACTGTGAGCCCGTTGTTGGGTAGGGACTGTCTTTATATGTTGCCAACTTGTACTTCCCAAGCGCTTAGTACAGTGCTCTGCACACAGTAAGCACTCAATAAATGCAATTGAATGAATGAGGACAATCACCGATTAAACCCAAGGACAGGAAAGGGAATTTTAAAGATGGGAGCCCCTGATAGTCTCCTTTCACGATCTGTCCCCTCCCAAATTAAGATCTAGAGATTCTCAGCCAAACTGTTTCGTCTAATGCGCTTCCTCTATCACTGCAAATAAACTAAAGGTGGGTGGGTAAATATGCTTTTCATGATTGTTTCCTTGAAAATCAAGCATCTGGAAGGCACGTGGGTAAATAAGCTTCCCATGATTGTTTCCTGAAAATCAGGCATCCGGAAGGCAGGTGGGTAAATACGCTTCTCTTGATTGTTTCCTGAAAATCGGGCATCTGGAAGCCGGGAGGGCAAGTATGCTTCTCACGATTATTTCCTAAAAATCAGGCACCTGGAAGGCAGGTAGGGAAATACACTTCTCAGGATCGATTCCTGAAAATCAGGTATCAGGAAGCCAGGAGGGCAATGAGGCTTCTCACGACTATTTCCTGAAAAATCAGGCATCTGGAAGTCAAGTGGGTAAATATGCTTCTCTTGATTGTTTCCTGAAAATCGGGCATCTGGAAGCCGGGAGGGCAAGTATGCTTCTCACGATTATTTTCTAAAAATCAGGCAACTGGAAGGCAGGTAGGTAAATACACTTCTCAGGATCGATTCCTGAAAATCAGGTATCAGGAAGCCAGGAGGGCAATGAGGCTTCTCACGATTATTTCCTGAAACTCAGGCATCTGGAAGTCGAGTGGGTCATTCACAGACAATGACCACACACTGAAAGAGCTCTACAATGGTCAATGGCCTGTACTTAACTCACCGGGGCCATTACTAAATATCACTGGATCCTAGAAACACAGATGGTCAAAGGTTTGGATGGGGCCTACACAAATCAAACCTACTCCCTGCCTTCAGGTAGGTAAATAATCACATAGCGATAATAATAATAATAATAGTATTTGTAGCACAAATTGTTGTCTCTCTGTGCCTCAGTGTCCTCATCTGTAAAATGAGAATGAAACCCTACACCTTCCTAATCCCTAATTCCTGTCCCATGAGGGATGGAGTCTATGTCCAACCTGATTATCATGCATGTACCTCAGTGCTTAGAACAGTGCTTGACGTGTAGTAAGCACTTAACAAATACTGCCATTATTATCATTATCATAAAATATGCTTAACCGATACCATTATTATTACTAATATTAATATTGGAGAAGCAGCATGGCTCAGTGGAAAGGGCCAGGGCTTTGGAGTCAGAGGTCATGGGTTCAAATCCTGGCTCTGCCAACTGTCAGCTGTGTGATTTTGGGCAAGTCACTTAACTTCTCTTTGCCTCAGTTACCTCATCTGTAAAATGAGGATTAAAACTGTGAGCCCCCCGTGGGACAATTTGATCATCTTGTAACCTCTCCAGTGCTTAGAACAGTGCTTCGCGCACTTAACAAATACCATCATTATTATTATTATTGTGATTTACCCCCAAATCTCCCACTTTAATATAAACTTCCTCCTACTTTAAACTCTGAGCCTCACGTGGGACAGGGGCTGTTCCAACCTGGTAATCTTCCATCTACTACAATGCTTAGAACAAATGCTTGACACGTAGTAAGTGCTTAACAAATACTGCCATTTTATTATTATCATAACATGTGCTTAACCAATACTATTATTATTATTATTATTATTGTGATTAACCTCCAAATCACCCACTTTAATATAAACTTAATATAAAGCTTATATAAGTATAAGCTTTAATTCTATTTGTTCTGACAATTTTGAAACCTGTCTACATGTTTTGTTTTGTTGTCTGTCTCCCCCTTCTAGACTGGGAGCCCGTTGTTGGGTAGGGACTGTCTCTATATGTTACCGACTTGTACTTCCCAAGCACTTAGTACAGTGCTCTGCACACAGTAAGCACTCGATAAATATGACCGACTGAATGAATGAATGAATAAACTCCCTTCTTCTTAGATTGTGAGCCCCATATGGGAGCTGATGAGAAGCAGCGTGACTTAGTGGAAAAGAGCCCGGGCTTTGGAGTCAGATGTCATGGGTTCAAATCCCAGCTCCGCCAATTGTCAGCTGTGTGACTTTGGGCAAGTCACTTCACTTCTCTGGGCCTCAGTTGCCTCATCTGTAAAATGGGGATGAAGACTGTGAGCCCCCGTGGGACAACCTGATCACCTTGTAACCTCCCCAGCGCTTAGAACAGTGCTTTGCACATAGTAAGCGCTTAACAAATGCCATCATCATTATTATTATTATTATTATTATTAGTGGAAAGAGCCCGGGCTAAGGAGTCAGAGGTCATAGGTTCTAATCCTGGCTCTGCCACTTTACCTCATCTGTACTGAGAGCTCACCTCCTCCAGGAAGCCTTCCCAGACTGAGCCCCTTCCTTCCTCTCCCCCTCGTCTCCCTCTCCATCCCCCATCTTACCTCCTTCCCTTCCCCACAGCACCTGTATATATGTATATATGTTTGTACAGATTTATTACTCTATTTATTTATTTATTTTACTTGTACATATCTATTCTATTTATTTTATTTTGTTAGTATGTTTGGTTTTGTTCTCTGTCTCCCCCTTTTAGACTGTGAGCCCACTGTTGGGTAGGGACTGTCTCTATATGTTGCCAATTTGTACTTCCCAAGCGCTTAGTACAGTGCTCTGCACACAGTAAGTGCTCAATAAATACGATTGATGATGATGATGATGATGATGATCTGTAACCTCATCTGTAAAATGGGGATTAACATTGTGAGCCCTATGAGGGACAACCTGATTACTTTGTATCTACCCCAGTGCTTAGAACACTGCTTGGCACATAGTAAGCACTTAACAAATAACATCATTATTATTATTATTACCCCAGTGCATAGTACAATGTTTGGCACAGAGTAAGTGCTTAACAAATACTACAATTATTATTATCAGTCAGTCAATGGTATTTCTTGAGCACTTATTATGTACAGAGCATTCTACCAAGCGCTTGGAAGAGTACACTACCACAGAGTTGGTAGGCACGTTCCCCGCCTATTGCAATTTTACAGTCTAGTGGGGGAGACAGACTTTAATGTAATAAATACATAATTTACAAAATATAATTTTAAGATACGTACATAAGTGATATGGAATTGAAGATGGGGAGAATATCAAAAGTCCAATTTCTCTTGCTTGGTCCTTATTGAGACAGAAGAACAATTAGTCAGCATTTGCCCCATTCAAAACTTCACATAGTTGGGAAGCAGTGTGGCCCAGTGGATAGAGTGCAGGCCTATGCCGGTTCTCTCATCTGTAAAATGGGGATTGAGACTGCCAACTTGTACTTCCTGAGCGCTTAGTACAGTGCTCTGCCCACAGTAAGTGCTCAATAAATACGATCCAATGAAACGAATGAATGACAGGGACGGTGTTCAGCTCCATTTGCTTATATCCTCCCCAGTGCTTAGTACAGCCCCTGGCTCATAGTAAGTGCTTAACAAATACCATTATTATCATCATCATTACAATATAGCAATAAATCGAAGCAACTGCAAGACTATGCCTGAAGGGAGGAAAGCTAAACACAAATGCGGGATGGGGAAAGAGCACGCAAAGCGGGGGGACACAAAGGGTTCTGCTTTGTGGGAAGCTGAACGGGTAGCAGTATTGTAGTGCCCTTATTTAAAAAGCCAATCCAGGGATGTTTCATTAATTAATTCATTCATTCATTTAATCGTATTTATTGAGTGCTTACTGTGTGAAGAGCACTGTACTGAGCACTTGGGAAGTACAAGTCGGCAACATATAGAGATGGTCCCTACCCAACAATGGGCTCACAGTCTAGAAGGGGGAGACAGACAACAAAACAAAACATGTGGACAGGTGTCAAGTCATCAGAATAAATAGAAGTAAAGCTAGATGCACATCATTAACAAAATAAATAGAATAGTAAATAAGTACAAGTAAAATAGATTGAATGATAAATCTGTACAAACATATATACAGGTGCTGTGGGGAGGGGAAGGAGGTAGGGCGGGGAGGATGGGGTGGAGGAGAGGAAAAAGGGGGCTCAGTCTGGGAAGGCCTCCTGGAGGAGGTGATCTCTCAGTAGGGCTTTGAAGGGAGGAAGAGAGCTATTTTGGCGGATGTGTGGAGGGAGGGCATTCCAGGTCAGAGGAAGGACATTTCCACAGTCTACTGAAACAAAAGCACTGACAGACATCAACCTTATTGAACATTGTGTTGGTCAGATACTATGCCAGTTTCGCTCACCACACTGCGAAAATGATATAAGAGAACCTGTGGACAGTCCAGAGAAGAGTAATAAAAAGATAAAAAGAACAGAAAACAGGTCCTTTGTTGACCTATTAGGAAAAGTTAAAGGAGTTAGGGTTCTTGGTCTGGCCAAATGGGGTTAGGAGTGTCTTACAGAATGTTTTTAATGATAATAATTGTGGTATTTGCTAAGAACTTACTGTGTGCCAAGCACTGATGGGAGATACAAGGTCATCAGATTGGACACAGTCCATATCCCACATGGGGCTCACAGTCCTCATCCCCATTTTACAGAAACATTATACAATGGTAACGATATGTATTAAGCGCTCACTGTGTGCAGAGCACTGTACTAAGTGCTAGAAAAGGATACGCAGGTGGGAATTAGACCCAGTCCCTGTTCCTTGGAGGTGCTCATAGTTTAAGTAGGAGGGAGAACAGGTATCAAAACACTATTTCACAGATGAAGGAACTGAGGCCCAGAGAAGTGAAGCAACTTTCCCAAGGTCACACAGCAGGCAGGTGGCAGAGCAGGATTAGAACCCAGGTCCTCTGACTCCCAAGCCCATGATCTTTCTACAGGTCCTTATGGCTTCTTGATTATTATTCTAACTACCATTATGGGGGGGACATTGATTATTATTCTATCATTATAGAAGGGGACACAGTAGGCTTCATGTGAGCAAATTGACTCTTCAAATTAACTGCACTAGAAGACCTCTCCTCTCAGGGTCATTCATTCATTCGTATTTATTGAGCGCTTACTGTGTGCGGAGCACTGTACTAAGCGCTTGGGAAGTACAAGTTGGCAACATATAGAGACGGTCCCTACCCAACAGTGGGCTCACAGGGTCACACCTGGAGAGTTTCCAGTATTCTACCTGCGTCGACTACCCATTCCATTCCTAAGTTTGGCCAGTGGCTAGCCAGTGGAAGGCAACCTGCTACAAGTCAAGGCTCCCCTGCGCTGGGCAGCACTGGCGTGGGAGACAGTTGAGGGCGGAAACTCAAGTTTACTGGGCGGAAAGAAGCAACGGTAAACCACTTCTGGATTATAACCAAGAAAAATCTGTGGATTCACTACCAGAACGATTGCAGATGGAGAGTGGGGCGTTCTGGGAGAGATGTGTCCGTGGTGTCTCTATGGGTTGGAGACGACTTAGCAGCATAGAACAAGACAAGAAGACTTCTCCTTTCTTAGGGTGGCACCTGGAGAGTTTCCAGTCCTCTACCAGTCTCAACGACGGGAGGAAGAGTCATGCAGCGGCCTGTCCATTCCATTCCTAGCTTGGCGAGTGTCCGGTAATCTGCTACAAGTCGAAACTCCCCCGTGCTGGGCAGCAGCGGCACGGGAGAGAGTCGAGGGAGGAGATTAGAGTTTACTGCTTGGCAAGAAGAGATGGTAAACCACTTCTGGATTTTAACCAAGAAAACTCTGTGGATCCACTACCAGAACGATTGCAGATGGAGAGCGGGGCGTTCTGGGAGAGATGTGTCCGTGGTGTCGCTATGGGTTGGAGACGACTGAGCAGCATAAAACAAGACGAGAAGACTTCTCCTCTCTTAGGGTGGTACCTGGGGAGTTTCCAGTCCTCTACCAGTCTCGACTATGGGAGGAAGAGTCATGCAGCGGCCTATCCATTCCATTCTTAGCTTGGCGAGTGTCGGGCAATCTGCTACAAGTCGAAACTCCCCCGTGCTGGGCAGCAGCGGCAAGGGAGAGAGTCGAGGGAGGAGATTCGAGTTTACTGCTTGGCAAGAAGAGATGGTAAACCACTTCTGGATTTTAACCAAGAAAACTCTGTGGATCCACTACCAGAACGATTGCAGATGGAGAGAGGGCGTTCTGGGAGAGATGTGTCCGTGGCGTCACTATGGGTAAGCAGCGTGGCTCAGTGGAAAGAGCCTGGGCTTGGGAGTCAGAGGTCATGGGTTCTAATCCCGGCTCTGCCACTTGTCAGCTGTGTGACTTTGGGCAAGTCATTTAACTTCTCTGGGCCTCAGTTCCCTCATCTGTAAAATAGGGACGAAGATTGTGAGCCCCACATGGGACAACCTTGATTACCTTGTATCCCCCACCCAGTGCTTAGAACAGTGCTTGGCACATAGTAAGCACTTAACAAATACCAACATCATTATTATTATTATTGGTCGGAGACGACTTAACGGCATAAGACAAGAATGCAAGCTCAAAGGCCCCAAACCAGCCCCATGTGGGAAAGGGGCCGTTTCCAACCTGATTTGACTTGTATCTACTCCAGCTCTTAGACCGTGGTAAGTGCTTAACGAGTACTGTAATAATAACAGTGCCCTGAACACAGTAAGCGCTCAATAAATACGATTGAATGAATGAATGAATAATGGTAATTATTCATTACCGTGGCTCAGTGGAAAGAGCCCAGGCTTCGGAATCAGAAGTCATGGGTTCAAATCCCAGCTCCGCCACTTGTCAGCTGTGTGACTTTGGGCAAGTCACTTAACTTCTCTGGGCCTCATATCGTAATTATGATACTTGTTAAGCACTGACTGTGTGTCAAGCACTGTTCTAAGTGCTGAGGAAGATGCAGATAACCAGGTTTTCACAGTCCCTTTCCCACATAGGGCTCACACTCTTAATCCATTGCAATTATATACATATCTTTACATTCTCTTGCCTCCTCCTGTCAGCTCTCTTAGAGTCTGTCTCCACCACTAGATTCTAAGTTCCTTGATCAGGTCTACTAATTATTGTACTTTCCAAGTTCTTGGTGCAGATCACAGTAGGTGACCGATAAATTGTATTGATTAATTGGGTCTTGGCAGCGCGAAAAGAGTGGAAATTGGACAATTATCCAGATAATCTGTTCCACATAGGTAATTAAACTAATCTTTTTGGATCAAACTGATTGCTACGGCTGCTTTTGAAAAGGAAATGAACCAAATGACGATCATATAGTTAATTCGCTTGGCATGCATAGTTAGTCCAGGGCATTGTATACCGTCGTCCTGGTAACAGAATGAAGGCAAGACCAGTATGAATCCTGTTTCCAAGACAACAGCACAAAGCAGATTTGTGGGGAGCCCTCTTCATTGAGATTTAATCCCTGTTTGCCATCAGGGCATTATTCTCTCAGCCTTCAATTCCTGGGGCTTTTGACATGCGTGTTTGTGTGCTTGTGCGGACAACCAGATTTCCCATAACGCGGTGATTGTGTTCTCGCAGAACTCCATTTTAAGGAAAGCACACGTCGCAATTCTCACGTCTCTGACACAATTGCGTCTTCCGATTCTGCCAGGCTGACGTCGCCGAAATAGCCTCCCCTAATTCTACCATCCCATTCTAGCCAAAGTGCATAGTGGAAACATGACTTCTGCCGGAACTGACTCTCCAGGGAAAAGCGATCCAGGAGGAAAGGATGTAATTTGAGAATTCCCTCTTCCAGATGATTGCTACAGGGACAAGGAGCAGAGCTAGAAAAATCCCCAGGGCTACTGCCCTGCATTCTCACAGGCGCCAATTTTGTTTTATTTCTATGATATTTGTTAAGATCTTACTAGGTTCCAAGCATTGTACTAAGTGCTGTGTTCACTACTTGGACGGTGGTGGGCAGGGAATGAGTCTGTTAATAATTATAATTAATAATAATAATAATGATGGCATTTATTAAGCGCTTATTATGTTCAGAGCACCGTTCTAAGCACTGGGGAGGTTACAAGGTGATCAGGTTATCCCACAGGGGGCTCATTGTCCCCATTTTACAGATGAGGTAACTAAGGCCCAGAGAAGTTAAGTGACTTGCCCAAAGTTACACAGCTGACAAGTGGCGGAGCTGGGATTTGAACCCATGACCTTTGACTCCGAAGCCCGGGCTCTTTCCACTGAGCCACGGTAATGAATAATTACCATTAATCATTCATTCATTCAATCGTATTTATTGAGCGCTTACTGTGTGCAGGGCACTGTTATTACTCCAGTACTCGTTAAGCGCTTACCACAGTCTAAGAGCTGGAGTAGATACAAGTCAAATCAGGTTGGAAATGGTCCCTTTCTCACATGGGGCTCAGACTCAATCCCCATTTTTAAGAAGAGGCAACCGAGGCCCAGAGAGGTGAACTGACTTGCCCAAGGTCACACAGCAGATTTTATTTTATTTTATTTTGTTAATATGTTTTGTTTTGTTCTCTGTTTCCCCCTTCTAGACTGTGAGCCTACTGTTGGGTAGGGACCATCTCTATATGTACTTCCCAAGCGCTTAGTACAGTGCTCTGCACATAGTAAGCGCTCAATAAATACGATTGATGATGATGATATGTTGCCAACTTGTACTTCCCAAGCAGTTAGTACAGTGCTCTGCACACAGTAAGCGCTCAATAAATACGATTGAATGAATGAATGAATGAATATGGTGGGGCTGCAATTAGAACCCAGATCCTTCATCCCTCGGGCCTGGAATGCCCTCCCTCTGCTCCTCCGCCAAGCTAGCTCTCTTCCTCCCTTCAAGGCCCTACTGAGAGCTCACCTCCTCCAGGAGGCCTTCCCACACTGAGCCCCTTCCTTCCTCTCCCCCTCGTCCCCCTCTCCATCCCCCCATCTTACCTCCTTCCCTTCCCCACAGGACCTGTATATATGTATATATGTTTGTACATATTTATTACTCTATTTATTTATTTATTTTACTTGTACATATCTATTCTATTTATTTTATTTTGTTAGTACATTTGGTTTTGTTCTCTTTCTCCCCCTTTTAGACTGTGAGCCCTCTGTTGGGTAGGGACTGTCTCTATATGTTGCCAACTTGTACTTCCCAAGCGCTTAGTACAGTGCTCTGCACACAGTAAGTGCTCAATAAATATGATTGATTGATTGATTGATTCCCAAGCGCTTAGTACACTGCTCTGCACACAGTAAGCGCTCAATAAATATGACTGATTGATTGATTGATTGATTCCAACTCCCAGGCCCATGCTCTATCCTCTAAGCTATGCTGCTTATTGATATATAATAATATATCTATATATAATAATAATATCATAGTATAATAATGCTGTGTGCAGTGCTCTGCACACAGTAAGCGCTCAGTAAATACGGTTGATATATTGTACTCTCCCAAGCGCTTAGTACAGTGCTGTGCACAGAGTAAACACTCAATCAATACGATTGACATAGCTGGGAGACAATTTAAACATTAACATATCAAGCCTGTCAAAATGCCAGATGTAGCCTATAATCGTCAGAGCCGACTTATAATGACAGGAGAGGAGGAAGCAGACAAAACAAAATGTCTCCAGTCTTCCGGGGGATGGATGCTAAATATGTTTAGCTCTCAGACTCTTCTGGCGAGGGGAGTTTAGTCTAGAGCTGTTTTTCCGCTCCCCAGTGATATTTCAACACCACCTGGTGTGTCTGCGTCAGGAATGACATTGCTTCCAACTGGAATTTTCAGGGGCAAATTTCCTCTTCAAGCCTGCCCTTGCCAATTCAGACTTTCCTGGGCCCAGGGCCTGAGAGTCACAGGACCTGGATTCGAACCCCAGAAATGCCAATTGCCTGCTGTGTGACTTCAGGCAAGTAATTTAACCTCTCTGTTTCCTCATCTGCAAAATGGGGATTCAATCCCTGCTCTCCTACTTAGACTTGTGAGCCCCATGTGGAACCCAGCGCTTAGTTCAGTGCTTGACACAGAGTAAGAAATTAACAAAATCCACTCTTAATACAGATATAATATAATACAGAGCCCTACTGAGCGCTCATCTCCTCCAGGAGGCCTTCCCAGACTAAGCCCCCTCCCCATCCCCTCCTTACCTCCTTCCCCTCCCCACAGCACCTGTATATATGTATATATGTTTGTACGGATTTATTACTCTATTTTATTTGTACATATTTATTCTATCTATTTTATTTTGTTAATATGCTTTGTTTTGTTCTCTGTCTCCCCCTTCTAGACTGTGAGCCCACTGTGGGGTAGGGACTGTCTCTGTGTGTTGCCAACTTGTACTTCCCAAGTGCTTAGTACAGTGCTCTGCACACAGAAAGCACTCAATAAATACAATTGAATGAATGAATGCATGAATACATATATATGCATAATAAATACCACTATTTCATATACATGATATCTGTAATATGCTATGTAATATGATAATAATAATAACAGTGGTTATTAAAAAGCACTATTAGTAGAGATATACATATGCATAATATAAACCACTATTTCAGATTACAGATAATAGCTGAAATACGCTATGGAATACGATAACTCCCCCTTCTAGACTGTGAGCCCGTTGTTGGGTAGGGACCATCTCTATATGTTGCCAATTTGTACTTCCTAAGGGCTTAGTACAGTGCTCTGCACACAGTAAGCGCTCAGTAAATACGATCGAATGAATGAAATGAATAATAATAATAGTGGCACTCGTTTGCACTTACTATGTGCCAAGCACTGTTCTAAGCACTGGGGTAGATAATCAAGTTGGACACAGTCCCTGTCCCACACGGGGTTCAAACTTTTAACAGAGTTAAAATTCCCCATTTTACAGAGGGAATTTAGGCCCTGGGTTCTAATCCCGGCTTCACCACAGATCTGCTGTGTGACCTTGGGCAAATCCGTTCACTTCTCTGGAATTTAGGCCCGGAGAAGTGAACTGACTTGCCCAAGGTCACACAGCAGATATGTGGTGAAGCCAGGATTAGAACCCAGATCCTTCTGACCTCGAGGCCTGTGCTGTAGCCACTAAGTCATGCTGCTTATATATAGTAGTAGTAAACAGTAGTAGCAGCAGCATTTATTTTATTTTGTTAATATGTTTTGCTTTGTTCTCTGTCTCCCCCTTCTAGACTGTGAGACCACTGTTGGGTAGCAACCGTCTTTATATGTTGCCAACTTGTACTTCCCAAGCGCTTAGTACAGTGCTCTGCACACAGTCAGCGCTCAATAAATAAGATTGAATGAATGAATGAATGAATTTATTGAGTGCCCATAGATACCATTATTACAGATATATGATATCTCTAATTCGCTATGTAACGTAATATTTATTCAATTGTATTTATTGAGTGCTTACTGTGTGCAGAGCACTGTACTAAGCGCTTAGGATAGTAGTAGTAGTAATAGTAGCAGCACTTACTGAGTGCCCTCTTGTTGAAGTGTACCATACAAGACCCTTGGGAAGTACAGAGTCCCCAGCCCACGTCATCCCCCGGGCCTGGAATGCCCTCCCTCTGCCCATCCGCCAAGCTAGCTCTCTTCCTCCCTTCAAAGCCCTACTGAGAGCTCACCTCCTCCAGGAGGCCTTCCCACACTCAGCCCCTTCCTTCCTCTGCCCCTCGTCCCCCTCTCCATCCCCCCCACCTTACCTCCTTCCCTTCCCCACAGCACCTGGATATATGTATGTACATATTTATTACTCTATTTATTTATTTATTTATTTTACCTGTACAGATCTATTCTACTTATTTTATTTTGTTAGTATGTTTGGTTTTGTTCTCTGTCTCCCCCTTCTAGACTGTGAGCCCACTGTTGGGTAGGGACTGTCTCTATATGCTGCCAACTTGTACTTCCCAAGCGCTTAGTACAGTGCTCTGCACACAGTAAGCGCTCAATAAATATGATTGATTGATTGCCTTGTCTTAGATTGTTGAGTCGTCTCTGACCCATATAGACCCCGTGGACGTCTCTCTCCCAGAACGCCCCGCTCTCTGTCTGCCATTGTTCTTGTAGTGTCTCCATAGAGTTTCTTTGATCAGCGTGGCTCAGTGGAAAGAGCCCGGGCTTTGGAGTCAGAGGTCATGGGTTCAAATCCCGATTCCATCACTTGTCAGCTGGGTGACTTTGGGCAAGTCACTTCACTTCTCTGGGCCTCAGTTCCCTCATCTGTAAAATGGGGAATAAGACTGTGAGCCCCACGTGGGACAACCTGATCACTTTGGATCCTCCCCAGCGCTTAGAACAGTGCTTTGCACATAGTAAGTGCTTAATAAATGCCATTATTATTATTATTATTCCTCTCTTCAAGGCCCTACTGAGAGCTCACCTCCTCCAGGAGGCCTTCCCAGACTGAGCCCCCTCCTTCTTCTCCCCCTCCTCCCCCTCTCCACCCCCCCCGCCTTACCTCCGTCCCTTCCCCACAGCACCTGTATATATGTATATATGCTTGTACGGATTTATTACTCTATTTATTCATTTATTTTACTTGTACATATCAATTCTATTTATTTTATTTTGTTCATATGTTTGGTTTTGTTCTCTGTCTCCCCGTTCTAGACTGTGAGCCCGCTGTTGGGTAGGGACCGTCTCTAGATGTTGCCAACTTGGACTTCCCAAGCGCTTAGTACAGTGCTCTGCACACAGTAAGCACTCAATAAATACGATTGATTGATTATTATTATTATTATTGATCAAAATCCAAAAGTGGTTGACCACTGTCTCTTTCCGCACAGTCATCTTGAGTTTCCACCCTCGACTCCCTCCTACGCCGCTGCTGCTCAGCATGGGTGAGTTTTGACTTGTAGCAGAGTGCCTGCCACTCAAAACCACTGGCCAAGCTGTCTCAAGGTGACCCTGGGGTACCGGCCATCTCAAGGTCAAAAGCTATCTCGCGACCACCTGAGCCAGCAGGCGAAACTCATCATCATCATCATCAATCGTATTTATTGAGCGCTTACTGTGTGCAGAGCACTGTACTAAGCACTTGGGAAGTACAAGTTGGCAACATATAGAGACAGTCCCTACCCAACAGTGGGCTCACAGTCTAAAAGGGGGAGACAGAGAACAAAACCAAACATACTAACAAAATAAAATAAATAGAATAGATATGTACAAGTAAAATAAATAAATAAGTAAATAGAGTAATAAATACATACAAACATATATACAGGTGCTTTGGGGAAGGGAAGGAGGTAAGATGGGGGGGATGGAGAGGGGGGCAAGGGGGAGAGGAAGGAAGGGGCTGAGTGTGGGAAGGCCTCCTGGAGGAGGTGAGCTCTCAGTAGGGCCTTGAAGGGAGGAAGAGAGCTAGCTTGGCGGATCATCATCATCATCAATCGTATTTATTGAGGGTTACCGTGTGCAGAGCACTGTACTAAGCGCTTGGGAAGTACAAGTTGGCAACATATAGAGACAGTCCCTACCCAACAGTGGGCTCACAGTCTAGAAGGGGGAGACAGAGAACAAAACCAAACATATTAGCAAAATAAATTAAATAGAATAGACATGTACAAGTAAAATAAATAAATAAATAAATAGAGTAATAAACATGTACAAACATATATACAGGTGCTGTGGGGAAGGGAAGGAGGTAAGATGGGGGGATGGAGAGAGGGACAAGGGGGAGAGGAAGGAGGGGGCTGAGTGTGGGAAGGCCTCCTGGAGGAGGTGAGCTCTCAGTAGGGCCTTGAAGGGAGGAAGAGAGCTAGCTTGGCGGATGGGCAGAGGGAGGGCATTGCAGGCCCGTGGGCCGGGGGGGGGGATGACGTGGGCCGGGGGTCGATGGCGGGACAGGTGAGAAGTGAGGGTGGGATACCACCCCCCCCAACAACCAAATCTGCTTGATTGACAGCCCAAGCCCGGAATACAGAAGGTGTCCCTCGCCCCCGTGCCGATCAAATTAGGTAGGGAGGATGGGGAGGGCAGATATTGGAAAGACAGAAGCTGGAATGGCCTAGGGGCACGGGTGATAAATACCTGTCACCTCTGACCTTTGGGGCCAGAACACCAACACACGCAGGAGCATCTCCTGTGTCTCTCCTCCCCATCCCCCGGGTGTGGGAGGGTCTCCAGGCTGGGATATCGGATTTTTCTTTTAATTTTTCCATTAGGGAACCCTTTATTTCCCTTCCTTCCCCCCTCCACCCCGCAACCCCTAGCTCGCATGTGTGTGTTTGTGTGAGCCCGTTGTTGTCACTATATGTTGCCAACTTGTACTTCCCAAGCGCTTAGTACGGTGCTCTGCACACAGTAAGCACTCAATAAATGCGATTGAATGAATGAATGAGCAGGAGGAGCAGCGGCCCATGTGTCTTTCTCTGCCCAGAAGCCAGATGCCCGCTCTGCAACCAGAACCGACACACTGAGGTAAGGGCCACGGGATGGGTGAGTGTCTCGTGGGTGGGACCCTGGTGCCCCGCTGCAGATGGGGACCATAAAAGGATTCCTCCCACGTAGGGAGAGCACATGGTGAGACCCAGCCACCCACCACGTGCGTGAGGAATGGAATTGAGTCTTCCCATATGGGAAAGTAAGTGGATTCATCCCAAGTGGGAAGTGCACATGGGTGAGAGCTAGCCGCCTCACCCACGCACGATTAATGTAGGATTGTGTTCCTCATTTATTCATTCATTCAATCATATTTATTGAGCGCTTACTGTGTGCGGAGCACTGTACTAAGCGCTTGGGTAGTACAAGTTGGCAACATATAGAGACGGTCCCTACCCAACAGTGGGCTCACAGTTAGGGAAGCGTCCCGTTAGGGAAGCTCCAATATTGATAATTGATTACATTCCTCCCGAAAGGGAAGCTCAATCCACTGCGCCTAAACAACTAAATAATTCAATTCACCTCACAGAATAAATTTTATATAAAACTCAGGCTTTCCGTCCCCGGCCTCTCTCTCTCTCTCTCTCGCCTCGCCGATTACTGAACAAACCTGTCCCCGGACGGCGGGTCAAGCTAGGAATGGAATGGGTAGGTCTCTGCTTGACTCTTCCTCCCATAGCCGAGACTGGTAGAGTCCCTGAGGAGAAGTACAGAGTAATGAAGCACAAAAATAATTACAACTAGAGTAAAAATCATGCATAGCATGAAACAGAACAGACAAAAATAAAGTATATTTTCAGAAAATCCTACAGAATGCACTTGGACCTGTGACCTGTGGGCATTTGATAGTCTCCCCACAGTAATTACATATATGACTCTAAATTATACATTATAAATTCCATTTTTATATTATATTATATTAATGTCTGTCTTACTATGTATCTATGTACATGATACATAGATTGTGGGGGGGATGGAGAGGGGGACAAGGGGTAGAGGAAGGAAGGGGCTCAGTCTGGGAAGGCCTCCTGGAGGAGGTACCCTTCAAGGCACTTAGTACAGTGCTCTGCACACAGTTACTATGTATCTATCGGTTCTATAGTATCAATCAATCAATCAATCAATCATATTTATTGAGTGCTTACTGTGTGCAGAGCACTGTACTAAGCGCTTGGGAAGTACAAATTGGCCACATATAGAGACAGTCCCTACCCAACAGTGGGCTCACAGTCTAAAAGGGGGAGACAGAGAACAAAACCAAACATACTAACAAAATAAAATAAATAGAATAGATATGTACAGGTAAAATAAATAAATAAATAAATAGAGTAATAACTATGTACAACCATATATCCATATATACAGGTGCTGTGGGGAAGGGAAGGAGGTAAGATGGGGGGGATGGAGAGGGGGACAAGGGGTAGAGGAAGGAAGGGGCTCAGTCTGGGAAGGCCTCCTGGAGGAGGTACCCTTCAAGGCACTTAGTACAGTGCTCTGCACACAGTTAAGCGCTCAAGAAATACCACTGACGATGATAGTGATGATGATGATGTGGAGCTTGCGGGATTTTGCCATGAGTTCCGCCTCTTCGGAATTCCATGACAAATTTGTTTACGAATTTTGCTGAAGGCTTGGACACCTTTCCCGAAGCAGCTGCTCTGTGGTGGGGGGGGCGAGTGAGAGCCATGTGTTTTGCAGAAGAAACCTTTTCAGGAACACACGGTAACCGAATTTCAAACAGTGCAACACAGCTGGGGAATGCTGGGAAACAAGAACAGCCATGGGAAGACCAATCCAGCAATTAAAAATACAGTGACTTCTTGACAAAGATGATCGGGAAACAGAGAGGCAGAGACAAAGCGGAGCCACTGCTTCGAATTAAAGAAGCAACGTGGCTCAGCGGAAAGAGCCCGGGCTTTGGAGTCAGAGGTCATGGGTTCAAATCCCGACTCCTCCAATTGTCAGCTGTGTGACTTTGGGCAAGTCACTTCACTTCTCTGGGCCTCAGGTACCTCATCTGGAAAATGGGGATGAAGACTGTGAGCCCCCTGTGGGACAACCAGATCACCTTGTAACCTCCCCAGAGCTTAGAACAGTGCTTTGAACATAGTAAGTGCTTAATAAATACCATTATTTTTATTATTATTACTATTATTAAAGTCTCTGGGAACTGCTTGACATTGTTAGCAGGATCATGAGAAGCAACACGGCCTAGTGGATAGATTACAGGCCTGAGAGTCAAAATAGACCTGGATTCTAATTCTGGCTCTGCCACTTGTCTGCTGTGTGACCTTGGCCAAGTCACTTAACTTCTCTGCACCTCAGTACCCTCATCTGTAAAATGGGGACTAAGATGATGAGCCCCATGTGGGACATGGACTGTATCCAACCTGATAAGCTTGTGTCTACCCCAGTGCTTAGTTTGGTGCCTGGAACATAGTAAGCGCTTCACAAATACCATTTTAAAAATAATAATTAATTGAAGGGTAATGGCCCATGTGGGTTGATTTTTTGATGATCATTACCTGTTCTCTTCAGTCTTCCCATGAATAATAATAATAATAATAATAATAATAATAATAATAATAATGGCATTTGTTAAGCGGTTACTATGTGCAAAGCACTGTTCGAAGTGCTGGGAGGATACAAGGTGATCAGGTTGTCCCATGTGGGGCTCACAGTCTTAATCCCCATTTTACAGATGAGGTCATTGAAGCTCAAAGAAGTTAAGTGACTTGACCAAGGTCACACAGCAGACATATGGGGGAGTCAGGATTAGAACCCATTTCCTCTGACTCCCAAGCCCGTGCTTTTTCCACTGAGCCACGCTGCTTCTCTCGTGAATATATAATTGTCATACCACACAGGCTTGGGAGTCAAAGGACCTGGATTCTAATCCCCGCCACTTGTCTACTGTGTGACCTTGGGCACGTCACTTAACTTCTCTGTGCATCATTCATTCATTCAATCATATTTATTGAGCGCTTACTATGTGCAGAGCACTGTACTAAGCCGTTGGGAAGTACAAGTTAGAGACGGTCCCTAACCAGCAGTGGGCTCATAGTCTAGAAGCCTCAGTTACTCCATCTGTAAAATGGGGATTAAGACTAAGAGACTAAGACTAAAATGGGAGAGATTCAAGTTGACTGCACCAAAGAAAGCAACAGAAAACCACTTCCATATTCTTACCAAGGAAACTCTGTGGATCCACTACCAGAACGATGGCAGATGGGGGTGGGGAGTTCTGGGAGAGATGTGTCCGTGGCGTCGCTATGGATCGGAGACAACTGGACGGCATAAAACAAGACAAGACGTAAGTGCTTTAGAAGTCAGGGTGGGGTGAATATAGGGTGAAAATCCAAGTGCAAGGGCAACACAGAAGGGAGTGGGAGAAGAGGTACTTTCCAAGCGCTTAGTACAGTGCTCTGCACACAGTAAGCGCTCAATAAGCACGATTGAATGAATGAAACAAGGGCTTAAATCCTCTCTGAGGGACGGTGGGGGCAAAGTCAGTGGGGGAGTTTGAAGGTTCTGGTCACTCAATACTCAATCAATTAATCAACGGTACTTATTGACACCTGACGACACCTGTCCACATGTTTTGTTTTGTTGTCTGTCTCCACCTTCTAGACTGTGAGCCCGCTGTTGGGTAGGGACCGTCTCTACATGTTGCCAACTTGTACTTCCCAAGCGCCTAGTACAGTGCTCTGCACACAGTAAGCACTCAATAAATATGATGGATGAATGAATGAATGAATATTGAGTGACTCCAGGGGGCAGAACAATGTACTAGATGTTTACTGAACTAGAAAATGGCATTCTATGATACATGGTATTCTATGGTAAATGGTATTCTATGTAAAACAGTACTGAGAGCTTAAACCGATTGTTACTCCTACATAATAATAATGGGATTTGTTAAGTGTTTACACTGTGCCAGGCACTGTACTAAGCACTGGGGTAGATACAAGGTAACTGGGTTGGCGTGGCTCAGTGGAAAGAGCACGGGCTTTGGAGGCAGAGGTCGTGGGTTCAAATCCCGGCTCTGCCAATTGTCAGCTGTGTGACTTTGGGCAAGTCACTTCACTTCTCTGGGCCTCAGTTCCCTCATCTGGAAAATGGAATGAAGACTATGAGCCCCCCATGGGACAACCTGATCACCTTGTAACCTCTCCAGAGCTTAGAACAGGGCTTTACACATAGTAAGTGCTTAATAAATGCCATTATTATTATTATTATTATTATTATTATCTATCATGCCGCTGACCCCTAGCCCACATCCTGCCTCTGGCCTGGGATGCCCTTCCTCCTCAAATCTGTCCAACAATGACTCTCCCCCCCTTCAAAACCTTACTGAGGGCACACCTCCTCCAAGAGGCCTTCCCAGATTAAGCCCCACTTTTCCTCATCTCCCTCTCCCTTCTGTGTCACCCTGACTTGCTCCTTTTATTCATCTGCCCTCCCATCCCCACACTACTTATGTCCTTTACCTGTCCTAAAGATCTATCTTTATCTATCTTCAGAGTCCTCTCCACCGCTTTTGGAGTTTTATTTTTCCCCCTCCTCCCCCTCTCCATCCCCCGCCTTACCTCCTTCCCTTCCCCACAGCACCTGTCTATATGTATATATGTTTGTACGTATTTATTACTCTATTTATTTTACTTGTACATATCTATTCTATTTATTTTATTTTGTTAATATGTTTTGTTTTGTTCTCTGTCTCCCCCTTCTAGACTGTGAGCCCACTGTTGGGTAGGGACCGTCTCTATATGTTGCCCACTTATACTTCCCAAGTGCTTAGTACAGTGCTCTGCACACAGTAAGTGCTCAATAAATACGATTGATTGATTGATTGATTGTCATTTATTTACGGTAATGTCTGTCCTCCGCTTCTAAACTGTGAACTTGCTGTGGGCAGGGAATGTGTCTGTTTATTGTTGAATTGTGCTCTCCCAAGTGCTTGGTACAGTGCTGCGTACACAGTAAGTGCTCAATATACGCCACTCAATGAATGAATGAATACTCCAGTCCCGGGACTTGACATAGCAATGTGGGAATGGTCTTCCCAAAACCCAGTTGGGTTTTCCAGAGGGCTGTTGTCATTTCCAGCTTTCAGTTCCTCTGAGAAGCCTCTGGGCCCCAGCTCCAGGCCACGTTCTCGGGGGTGGGAGGTGAGGACGGGGTGCTACACTCCATTTTACTGTAATTTCAGTGGTTGTAATCCCCGCGGAAGACCTGAGAGAACCGACGTACAGAAAAATTAAGTAGTTTCCCTTGGGAGACCCAAGTTAGCAGCAGGACAAGAAGATCAGCTCCTGGGACTTTCACTGCAAAGGAAATAGCTTGGATGCTTAATAATTTTTCATATTGTGGGCTGGGGAATCTGTTGCGGTTCCGAAGTGTAGCTGAAACTGCAGTCTCCAATACTTTTTAAGAATCTTTAAGAATTGTCCTGGCACTTGGATTTGCACCTTTTTTGGACCCCTCCCTCAGCCCCGCAGCACTCACGTTCTCTCTTGTCTTTTGTCGAATTGTTTCCGGTCCATAGTGACGCCAAGGACGCATCAAGGAAGCAGCGTAGCTCAGTGGAAAGAGCCCGGGCTTTGGAGTCAGAGGTCATTGGTTCGAATCCCGGCTCCACCACGTCTGTTGTGTGACCTTGGGCAAGTCACTTAACTTCTCTGAGCCTCAGTTACCTCATCTGTAAAATGGGGATTAAGACTGTGAGCCCCACGTGGGACAATCTGATCACCTTGTATCCCCCCCAGTGCTTAGAACAGTGCTTTGCACATAGTAAGCACTTAACAAATGCCATCATAATTATTATTATTATTATCTCTCCCGGGACGCACCACTCACCAACTGCAATCGTTCTGGTGGCGCATCCGTAGAGTTTGCTTGGTCAAAATCTGGAATTGGTTGACCTTTGCCTTCTTCCATGTGGTCAAAACTGCAAACAGTCTCCAATACTTTTTAAGAATGTTTAAGAATTGTCCTTGCACTTGGATTTGCACCTTTTTTGGACCCCTCCGCCCCGCAGCACTTACGTTCTCTCTTGTCTTTGGTCGAATTGTTTCAGATCCATAGTGACGCCAAGGATCACTTGAAGCAGAGAAGCAGCGTGGCTCAGTGGAAAGAGCCCGGGCTTTGGAGTCAAAGGTCAGGGGTTCAAATCCCGGCTCTGCCACTTGTCAGCTGTGTGACTTTGGGCAAGTCACTTAACTTCTCTGGGCCTCAGTTACCTCATCTGGAAAATGGGGATTAAAACTGTGAGCCCCCCGGGGGACAACCTGATCACCTTGTAACCTCCCCAGCACTTAGAACAGTGCTCTGCACATAGTAAGCGCTTAATAAATGCTATTATTATTATTATTATAAGGACACATCTCTCCCGGGACGCACCACTCACCAACTGCAATCGTCCTGGTGGCGCATCCATAGAGTTTGCTTGGTCAAAATCCGGAAGTGGTTGACCTTTACCTTCTTCCATGCAGTCAAAACTGCAGTCACCAATACTTTTTAAGAATGTTTAAGAATTGTCCTTGCACTTGGATTTGCACTTTTTTTGGACCCCTCCTTCCGCCCCGCAGCACTTACGTTCTCTCTTGTCTTTTGTCGAATTGCTTCCGATCCATAGTGACGTCAAGGACGCATCTCTCCCGGGACGCGCCACTCACCAACTGCAATCGTTCTGGTGGCGCATCCATAGAGTTTGCTTAGTCAAAATCTGGAATTGGTTGACCTTCGCCTTCTTCCATGCGGTCAACTTGAGTCTCTGCCCTCGACTCTGGCCGCAGCTGCCCAGCACAGGTGAGTTTTGACTTGTAGCATCATCATCATCATCATCAATTGTATTTATTGAGTGCTTACTATGTGCAGAGCACTGTACTAAGCGCTTGGGAAGTACAAATTGGCAACATATAGAGACAGTCCCTACCCAACAGTGGGCTCACAGTCTAAAAGGGGGAGACAGAGAACAAAACCAAACATACTAACAAAATAAAATAAATAGAATAGATATGTACAAGTAAAATAAATAAATAAATAAATAAATAGGGTAATAAATATGTACAAACATATATACATATATACAGGTGCTGTGGGGAAGGGAAGGAGGTAAGATGGGGGGGATGGAGAGGGGGACGAGGGGGAGAGAAAGGAAGGGGCTCGGTCTGGGAAGGCCTCCTGGAGGAGGTGAGCTCTCAGCAGGGCCTTGAAGGGAGGAAGAGAGCTAGCTTGGCGGATGGGCAGAGGGAGGGCATTCCAGGCCCGGGGGATGACGTGGGCTGGGGGTCAATGGCGGGACAGGCGAGAACGAGGTATGGTGAGGAGATTAGTGGCGGAGGAGCGGAGGGTGAGGGCTGGGCTGGAGAAGGAGAGAAGAGAGGTGAAGTAGGAGGGGGCGAGGTGATGGACAGCCTTGAAGCCAAGAGGGAGAAGTTTCTGCCTGATGCGCAGGTTGCTTGGTAGCCACTGGAGATTTTTGAGGAGGGGAGTAATATGCCCAGAGCGTTTCTGGACAAAGATAATCCAGGCAGCAGCATGAAGTATGGATTGAAGTGGAGAGAGACACGAGGATGGGAGATCAGAGAGAAGGCTGATGCAGTAGTCCAGACGGGGTAGGATGAGAGCTTGAATGAGCAGGGTAGCAGTATGGATGGAGAGGAAAGGGCGGATCTTGGCAATGTAGCCGATTGCCTTCCACTCACTAGCCACTGGCCAAGCTAGGAATGGAATGGGTAGGCCTCTGCTTGACTCTCTCTCCTGCAATCGAGACTGGTAGAGCACTGGAAACTCTCCAGGTGCCAGCTGAGAGGGGCGGCACTTACGTACATATCCATAATTTAATTATTTTAATGCCCGTGTCTTCTCCTGGACTGTAAGCTCGTTGTGGGCAACTGTGTTACAGCAGGGCGGCCTAGTGGGTAGACGATGAGCCTGAGCTTCAGAAGGCCCTGGGTTCTAATCCCAACCCTGTCATTGGTCTGCTGTGTGACCTTGGGTGGGTCACTTCACTTCTCTGTGCCTCAGTTACCTCATCTGTAAAATGGGGATGAAGATTGCAAGCCCCGTGTGGGACACGGACTGAATTCAACCTGATTTGCTTGTATCCACACCAGCGCTTAGAACAGTGCCTGGCACAAAGTAAGCACTTAACAAATCCTACTATTATTATTATTATTGTTGTTATTGTTGTTACTATTATTACTATTACTCTCCGAAGTACTTAGTACAGGGCTCTGCATACAGAGTGCTTAATAAAAATGATTAAGAACTTACCCCCTCTTGTTTATTCATTTATGATTTCACAAAAGCCCTACTTCAGAGTTCAAGGCTCTCTGGGTTCTCTGTCTCGCAAAGAATATTTTGAATGGTCAATTCCATAAAAATTACTACAATAAATTAGGTAGCAGACAAAATACTGAAAGTGCTAATCAAATAAATGTTCAGTCTAAACAGGAAACTGATTCAAATGTCTAAGCACATCGTATGTACATATAATAATAATAATAATAATGGCATTAGTTGATTCATTCATTTAATCGTATTTATTAAGCGTTTACTGTGTGCAGAGCACTGTACTGAGCACTTGGGAAGTACAAGTTGGCAACATATAGAGATGGTCCCTACCCAACAACGGACTTACAGTCTAGAAGGGGAAGACAGACAACAAAACAAAACATATGGATGGGCGTCAAGTCATTTGTTAAGCGCTTACTACATGCAAAGCACTGTTCTAAGCACTGGGAAGGGCATACAAGGTAATCAGGTTGTCCCATGAGGGGCTCACAGTCTTAATCCCCATTTTCCAGATAAGGCAACTGAGGCCCAGAGAAGTGAAGTGACTTGCCCAAAGTCACACAGCTGACAAGTGGTGGAGCCGGGATTTGAACCCATGACCTTTGGCTTCCAAGCCCGCGCTCTTTCCAGTGAGCCACGCTGCTTCTCTGTATCTATATCTATATAGATATATATAGAATATATAGTTTATATCTGTAATTTATTGATTTATATTAGTGTCTGTCTTCCCCTCTAGATTGTAAGCTTGATGCGGAAGGGAATGTGTCTGTTGATTGTTATTCTATACTCTCCCAAGCGCTCAGTACAGTGCTTTGCACACAGTAGGCGCTCAAGAAATACAATCGAATAGATGAATCAGACAGACAATTTCTCTTGTAATTTCTCAGGAAGTCAGTAGACGGTGCTCTTGATTTATTCGTTAAGTGCTACGTTACACACTTAATTGTAGCAAAGAAATAAGGCATTGTTCCAAGTGGAAACGCAAGCTCAAAACATAAATTTCAAGCTGCAAATTATAGGCCTGCGATTGGAGAAGATAATGATACTGTAAAACAGTAAGTAAGGAACACATAACAGAAGAATGCCTGCAGTATGATCTTGGGCAAGTCACTCAACTTCTCAGGGCTTCAGTTCACCTCAGCTGTAAAATGATGATGATGATGATGATGATGGTATTTGTTAAGTGCTTACTATGTGCCAAGCACTGTTCTAAGCGCTGGGGTAGATACAATAATAATAATAATGATGGCTTTTGTTGAGTGCTTACTTTGTGCCAAGGCAACATGTAGAGACGGTCCCTACCCAACAGCGGGCTCACAGGCTAGAAGGGGGAGACAGACAACAAAAGAAAATATATTATATAATTTTATAATATATATTATTAAATTATATTATATTATATCATATTATATTATATTATATATCATATTATATTATATTATATTATATATTATGTTGTTATGTTATGTTATATTATATATTACATTATTATATTATTATATTGCATTATATTATATTTAATATAATTATGATATATGATGTATAATTGTAATATATAATGTATAGTTATATTATATTATATATTATATCACATAATATATATCATATATTATATTCTTATTGTAATATATTCTGTTGATATATTTTCTTTTGTTTTCTGTCTCCCCCTTCTAGACTGTGAGCCCGCTGTTGGGTAGGGACCGTCTCTATATGTTGCCAACTTGTACTTCCCAAGCGCTTAGTACAGTGCTCTGCACACAGTAAGCACTCAATAAATACAATTGAATGAATGAATGAATGCCAAGCACTGTTCTAAGCTATGGGGGAGATACAAGGTGATCAGGTTGTCCCATGTGGGGCTCACAGTCTTCACCCCCATTTTACAGATAAGGTAACTGAGGCCCAAAGAAGTTAAATGACTTGCCCAAGGTCACACAGCTGACACATGGTGGAGCCAGGATTAGAACCCATGACCTCTGACTCCCAAGCCCAGGCTCTTTCCACTGAGCCACGCTGCTTCTCAAGGTACAAGATACAAGGTTATTCCAAATGGGGCTAACAGTCCAAATCTTCATTTTACAGCTGAGGTAACTGAGGCACAGAGAAGTTAAGTGGCTTGCCCAGTGTCACACAGCAGACAAGTGGCAGTGCGGAGATTAGAACCCGCATCCTCTGACTCCCAAGCCCGGGCTTGGGAATTAAGCATGTGAGCTCCATGTGGGACAGGGACCATGCCCAACCTGACTAGCTTGTATCTACCCCAGTGCTTAGAACAGTGCTTGGCACACAGTAAGCACTTAAGTACCATTATATTATATTATAAAAGTTAGCAATTTGTGGAAATTGGGCATGTATTTGAATTAGTGGTCAATTCGTTTTTTTAATTTTGAAGATTCAAGGTAATGACCTGCAGGGACAAAGCCTGGAGACCAATCAATCAATCGTATTTATTGAGCACTTTCTATGTGGAGAGCACTGTGCTGAGCACTTGGGAGGGTACAACAGAGTCAGCAGACCAGGTTTCTTCCCACAAGGAGCTTGCCAATGGGCTTGATACTGAATCAACCAATCGACCGTATCTAGTGCTCACTATGTGCAGAGCACTGTACTAACATTCATTCATTCAATCGTATTCATTCATTCAATCAATCGTATTTATTGAGCGCTTACTGTGTGCAGAGCACTGTACTAAGCGCTTGGGAAGTACAAGTTGGCAACATATAGAGATGGTCGCTACCCAACAACGGGCTCACAGTCTAGAAGGGGGAGACAGACAACAAAACAAAATATATTAACAAGATAAAATAAATAGAATAGTAAATATGTACAAGTAAAATAAATAGAGTAATAAATCTGTAGAAACATATATACAGGTGCTGTGGGGAGGGGAAGGAGGTAGGGCCGGAGGGATTGGGAGGAGGAGAGGAAAAAGGGGGCTCAGTCTGGGAATAATGGCATTTATTAAGCACTTACTATGTGCAAAGCACTGTTCTAAATTCTGGGGAGGTTACAAGGTGATCAGGTTGTCCCATGTGGGGCTCACAGTCTTAATCCCCATTTTACAGATGAGGGAACTGAGGCCCAGAGAAGAGTGACTTGCCCAAAGTCACAGAGCTGGCAAGTGGCAGAGGTGGGATTTGAACCCATGACCTCTGACTCCAAAGCCCGGGATCTTTCCACTGAGCTATGCTGCTTCTCAGCTTGAATGAGTACAATACAAGAGAGTTGGTAGGAATATACCACAAGGAGCTTAAGTACTGTGGATCTGAGTGAGAAGTGAATAGCAAGTGAATTAATAATAATAATAATAATAATGGTATTTGTTAGGCTCTTACTATGTGCCAAGCACTATTCTAAGTGCTTGAGTGGATGCCAGCTGATCAGGTTGTCCCACATGAGGCTCACGCTCTTAGTCCCTGTTTTAGGGATGAGGTAACTGAGGCACAGAGAAGTGAAGTGACTTATACCGCAGACAACTGGTGGAGCCAGGATTAGAACCCATGACCTCTGACTCTCAAGCCTGCTGACAAGCCACACTGCTGACAAGTGTGACAAGAGAAGCAGCGTGGCTAATTGGAAAGAGCCCGGGCTTTGGAGTCAGAGGTCGTGGGTTCAAATCCCAGCTCCGCCAATTGGCAGCTGTGTGACTTTGGGCAAGTCACTTCACTTCTCCGGGCCTCAGTTCCCTCATCTGTAAAATGGGGATTAAGACTGTGAGCCCCCCGTGGGACAACCTGATCACCTTGTAACCTCCCCAGAGCTTAGAACAGTGCTTTGTACATAGTAAGCGCTTAATAAATGCCATCATTATTATTATTAATCCCCACTTTACAGATGAGGGAACTGAAGCATAGGGAAGTGAAGTGACTTGCCTAAGGTCACACAGCAGACAAGTGGCTAGAGACGGAATTAGAACCCATGACTTTCTGACTCGCAGGCCCATGCTCTATCCACTGTGCCGTGCTGCCTCCTTAACTTTTAACTTTATCCCTAACTTTAACTTTTAACCTTATGCTTCGCTGCTTCGCCTTTAACTTTCCTGTGCCTCAGTTTTCTCATCTCTAATCGATCAAATTCATTGAGAATCAAATTCATTAGAGAAGCAGCGTGGCTCAGTGAAAAGAGCACGGGCTTTGGAGTCAGAGGTCATGGGTTCGAATCCCAGCTCCGCCACATGTCTGCTTGTGTAGCCTTGGGCAAGTCACTTAACTTCTCTGAGCCTCAGTTACCTCATCTGTAAAATGGGGATTAAGACTGTGAGCCCCACGTGGGACAACCTGATCACTTTGTATCCCCCAAGTGCTTAGAACAGTGCTTTGCACATAGTAAGCGCTTAACAAATGCCAACATTATTATTATTATTATTGAGGACTTACTGGGTAAAATGGGGAGTCAATACCTGTTCTCCTCCCTATTTAGACCGTGGGTCCCAAGTAGGACAAAGACTTATGTGTGACGTGATGATCTTGTATTTCATTCATTCAATCGTATTTATTGAGCGCGTACTGTGTGCAGAGCACTGTACTAAGCGCTTGGGAAGTGCAAGTTGGCAACACATAGAGACGGTCCCTTCCCAACTACGGGCTCACACTCTAGAAGGGGGAGACAGACAACAAAACAAAATATATTAACAAAATAAAATAAATAGAATAGTAAATATGTACAAGTAAAATAGAGTAATAAATCTGTGCAAATATATATACAGGTGCTGTGGGGAGGGGAAGGAGGTAGGGCGGGGGGGGATGGGGAGGGGGAGAGGGATTTGCTCTCAGTGCTCATTTTCAGTGCTTGGCATATATCAATCAATTGCATTTACTTAGTACTTACTATGTGCACATCACAGTACTACTAATAATAATCGTAATAATTGCGGTATTTGTTAAGCTCTTACTAGAAGCAGCATGGCTCAGTGGAAAGAGCCCAGGCTTGGGAGTCGGAGGTCACGGATTCTAATCCCGGCTCCACCACCTGTCAGCTGTGTGACTTTGGGCAAGTCACGTAATTTCTCTGTGCCTGTTACCTCACCTGTAAAATGGGGATTAATAGTGATGGCATTTATTCAGCACTTACTATGTGCAAAGCACTGTTCTAAGCGCTGGGGAGGTTACAAGGTGATCAGGTTGTTCATTCATTCATTCAATCATATTTATTG
The DNA here is from genome assembly GCF_015852505.1 of Tachyglossus aculeatus. Taxonomy (NCBI): domain Eukaryota; kingdom Metazoa; phylum Chordata; class Mammalia; order Monotremata; family Tachyglossidae; genus Tachyglossus; species Tachyglossus aculeatus. The sequence goes on along the minus strand of NC_052067.1, from coordinate 144,483,379 downwards.
AGCGCTTACTGTGTAAAATGGGGAGTCAATATCTGTTCCCCTCCCTATTTAGACCGTGGGTCCCAAGTAGGACAGAGACTTATCTGTGACGTGATGATCTTGTATTTCATTCATTCAATCGTATTTATTGAGCGCTTACTGTGTGCAGAGCAGTGTACTAAGCGCTTGGGAAGTACAAGTTGGCAACATCATCATCATCATCATCAATCGTATTTATTGAGCGCTTACTATGTGCAGAGCACTGTACTAAGCGCTTGGGAAGTACAAATTGGCAACATATAGAGACAGTCCCTACCCAACAGTGGGCTCACAGTCTAAAAGGGGGAGACAGAGAACAAAACCAAACATACTAACAAAATAAAATAAATAGAATAGATATGTACAAATAATTTGAATAAATAGAGTAAAAAAATATGTACAAACATATATACATATATACAGGTGCTGTGGGGAAGGGAGGGAGGTAAAATGGGGGGATGGAGAGGGGGACGAGAGGGACAAGGGGGACGAGGCAACATATAGAGACGGTCCCTACCCAACAGCGGGCTCACAGTCTAGAAGGGGGAAACAGACAACAAAACAACACATATTAACAAAAGAAAATAAATAGAATAGTAAATATGTACAAGTAAAATAAATAGGGTAATAAATATGTACAAACATATATACATATATACAGGTGCTGTGGGGAGGGGAAGGAGGTAAGGCGGGGGGATAGGGAGGGGGAGCGGAAGGTGTCAGCAGGACATCCAAATAGAGATGTCCTGAAGACAGGAAGAAATGTGAGACTGCAAAGAAGGAGAGAGGTTGGGGCTGGAGAGGTAGATTTGGGAATCATCTGCGTAGAGATGGTAATTGAAACCGTGGGAGCGAATGAGTTCTCCGAGGTGATGGGTGTAGACGGAGGACAGAAGGGACCCAGACCTGAACCTTGAAGGACTCCCACAGATAGAGGGTGGGAGACCATTACGTCTACCTTCAAAGCACTTAATCCCCATTTTCCAGATGAGGTAACTGAGGCCCAGAGAAGTTAAGTGACTTGCCCAAAGTCACACAGCTGACAACTGGCGGAGCCGGGATTCAAACCCCTGACCTCTGTCTCCAAAGCCCAGGCTCTTTCCACTGAGCCATGCTGCTTCTCCAAGCATTAAGACGGTGAGCCCCATGTGGGACAACCTGATTACCTTGTATCCCCGTCAGCGCTTAGAACAGTGCTTGGCACATAGTAAGCGCTTAATAAATACCATCATTGTTATTATTATTATTATTACCATATGCAAAGCACTGTACTAAGTGCTTAGTGCTTGGCACATAGTAAGCGCTTAATAAATACCATCATTGTTATTATTATTATTACCATATGCAAAGCACTGTACTAAGCGCTGGGGTGGATATAACTGAATTGGGTTGGACGCAGTCCCTGTCCCACGTGGGGCTCCTGGTCTAAACCCCATTTTACAGATGAGGGAACTGAGGCCCAGAGAAGTAAGGTGATTTGCCCAAGGTCACACAGCAGACGAGTGGGTCTAATCCCATCTCCTTCCTACTCCCACGCCTGTGCCCTATCCACTAGGCTGTGCTAAGCATTTGGGAGAGCACAGTAAAATAATAATAATAATGATAGTGACAGCATTTATTAAGCACTTACTATGTGCAAAGCACTGTTCTAAGCACTGGGGAAGTTACAAGGTAATGAGGTTGTCCCACGGGGGGCTCACAGTCTTAATCCCCATTTTACAGATGAGGGAACTGAGGCCCAGAGAAGTGAAGTGACTTGCCCAAAGTCACAAAGCTGACAAGTGACGGAGCCAGGATTTGAACCCACAACCTCTGACTCCAAAGCCCAGGCTCTTTCCACTGAGCCACGCTGCTTCTCTAGCAGAATTAGCAGACACTTTCTCTGTCCGCAATGAGTACTAGGAAATACTTGAGAGCTACCATCATCAATCGTATTTATTGAGCGCTTACTGTGTGCACAGCACTGTCCTAAGCGCTTGGGAAGTCCAATTTGGCAACATATAGAGACAGTCCCTACCCAATAGTGGGCTCACAGTCTAAAAGGGGGAGACAGAGAACAAAACCAAACATACTAACAAAATAAATAGAATAGATATGTACAAGTAAAATAAATAGAGTAATAAATATGTACAAACATATATACATATATACCACTATTAAAATAATCATCTCTCACCTCTCAAATTTATTGAGCACTCCCCACCTGCAGAGCACTGTACTATCAGCTCTGGAAAGTGCAATAGAGTTTGCAGACACATCATTCCAAAGCTGCATCATCAAACTCACCCACCCACTCACTTTAATTCCTAGTTTCCAGCCCCTACTCCAGAAACCAGTACTTGTCAATGCGGAGGCAGTTTGGCACAGCGTATAGACGACGGAGCTGGGAGTCGTCAGAAAGACCTGGGTTCCAATCCCACCTCTGCCATACGTCTGCTGTGTAATCTTGGCCAAGTCACTTCATTTCTCAGAGAAGCAGCGCTGCTCAGTGGAAAGAGCTCGGGCTTGGGCTCTAATCCCGGCTCTACCGCTTATCGGCTGTGTGTCTTTGGGCAAGTCACTTAACTTCTCTTTCCCTCAGTTTCCTCATCTGGAAAATGGGGATTAAGATTGCGAGCCCCACGTGGGACAACCTGATCACCTTGTATCCCCCCAGCGCTTAGAACAGTTCTGTTCATTCATTCATTCAATCATATTTATTGAGCGCTGTGTGCAGAGCACTGTACTAAGCGCTTGGGAAGTACAAGTTGGTAACATATAGAGACGGTCCCTACCCAATAGCGGGCTCACAGTCTAGAAGGGGGAGACAGACGACAAAACAACACATATTAACAAAATAAAATATAGTAAATATGTACAAGTAAAATAGAGTAATAAATCTGTACAAACATATATACAGGTGCTGTGGGGAGGGGGAGGAGGTAGGGAGGAGGAGAGGGAGGAGGGGGCTCAGTCTGGAAAGGCCTCCTGGAGGAGGTGAGCTCTCAGTAGGGCTTTGAAGGGAGGAAGAGTGCTAGCTTGGCCGATGGGCAGAGGGATTGGGGGCATTCCAGGCCAGGGGGAGGACGTGGGCCGGGGGTCGACGGCGGGACAGGTGAGAACAAGGCCCGGTGAGGAGATTAGCGGCAGCAGAGGAGCTGAGGGTGCGGGCTGGGCTGGAGAAGGAAAGAAGGGATGTGAGGTAGGAGGGGGTGAAGTGACGGAGAGCCATGAAGCCGAGAGTGAGGAGTTTTTGCCTGATGCGTAGGTTGATTGGTAGCCACTGGAGATTTTTGAGGAGGGGAGTAACATGCCCAGAGCGTTTCTGCACAAAGATGATCCAGGCAGCAGCGTGAAGTATAGATGGAAGTGGGGAGAGACAGGAGGATGGGAGATCAGAGAGGAGGTTGATGCAGTAATCCAGTCGGGATAGGATGAGAGATTGAACCAGCAGGGTAGCGATTTAGATGGAGAGGAGAGGGCAGATCTTGGCGATGTTGCAGAGGTGAGACCGGCAGGTTTTGGTGACGGAATGGATGAGGGGTGAGAGAGAGAGCGAAGTTGAGGATGACACCACGTTGCAGGCTTGTGAGACAGGAAGGATGGTAGTGCCGTCAACAGTGATGGGAAAGTCAGGGAGAGGGCTGGGTTTGGGAGGAAAGATAAGGAGTTCAGTCTTGGACATTTTGAGTTTTAGATGGCGGGCAGATATCCAGATGGAGATGTCCTGAAGGTAGGAGGAGACACAAGCTTGAAGGGAGGGAGAGAGAACAGGGGCAGAGATGTAGATTTGGGTGTCATCAGTATAGAGATGATAGTTGAAGCCGTGGGAGCGAATGAGTTCACCAAGGGAGTGTAGAGAACAGAAGGGGACCAAGAACTGACCCTTGAGGAACCCCTCCAGTAAGGGGATGGGAGGGGGAGGCGGAGCCCGCAAAAGAGACTAGTAAGTGCTTAACAAGGACCATAATTAGTATTACTATGAATGCTCTTCTCATGACTTCTAAAGCCACAAAGTTAAGCTGATCCTCAAAGCCTTCAGCATTTTAATATCCGTCTTCCCCTCTAGACCGTAAACTCTCTGTAGGCAAGGAACCTGTCTTTCTAGACTGTAAGCTTTCTGTAGGCAGGGTATGTGTCTACTAACTCTGTCTTGTAATGATGGTTTTGTTAAGTGCTTACTATGTGCCAAGCACTGTTCTAAGTGCTGGGGAAGACACAAGGTAATCAGGTTGTCCCACGTGGGGCTCACAGTCAATCCTCATTTTACAGATGAGGCAACTGAGGCACAAAGAAGTGAGGTGACTTGCCCAAAGTCACACAGGTAAGTGGAAGAGCCAGGATTAGAACCCACGAGTTCTGACTCCTAAGCCCGAGCTCTTTCCACTAAGCCACGCTGCTTCTTCTGTTTGTACTCTCAAAACACTCAGTACAGAGCTCTAAACACAGGAAGCATGCGATAAATACCACCGATTCATCTATTCAGTATCCTCAAAGAACCTCCAACTCAATTCACCTCTACCTTCCCATGTGTACATCATCCCAAAATGGGCAAAACATAAATCCCCTCATTAAGTAGACACTGGGTATCTAGAAATGTTTATCTGGGGAATATTTCCTGAACCATTTCTTAGTGTTTTATTTTCCTGCTGCAGACAGGTATCTCAGTAAAAGTGTTCTGTAATACAAAATTAAATGCCAAACTTCTGATCTTTCAAAATAAAGGTTTACTTTCAGGTATGAAAAGTAGTGTGTATTTAAACATTGTCCACAACTCTCGTATTCAGTGTATAAGTTTAACAGGTAAAAAAAAACAAATCAAAAAAATACAGGATTGAATTCAAAATTCAATACAGTACAAAAATGGCATCTCAACAAAAGATTCAACAAAGACAATACTTTAAATTTCACAGTAGGTTTTTTTTTTAAAAAAAGAATCTTGCCAATGTAGGATGTAAGAATGCTTTTACGGTTACTAATTGAAGAGGGCAGATGGTCACGATCTGTCAGCATGTTTTGACAGTAAACTGGAAGCTGAGATTCAAAGTGTCTTTCCCGGCGCCGCTTTCCTTAAATGAGGCAGAAGCTTAAATACTTTACGATCAGTCCGATAAATCTTTACAGTCTCGGTGATGTCATCCTATTGCTCTGTGGACCGTCATCACAAACGAACCCGACCGGCAACAAAAACAGAAGCTGCTAAAAAGTTAAATAACAGACTGTAGACGACACACAAAGATTCATTTAATGGCTGCTAGATCTCTGTATGGCAATACTCTATCCGTTGCCAGCAACGGATTTGGCTTTTGGAGGGAGACTTGTATCAGAGACCAGATCACTGGTGGACAAATGGCTCTAAGGCAGCGAGGATCACGTGGTGGGGCTACTGTCTAGGCTCTTGCTTCTTTTCTCCATGTACAACTTCTTGAACGTCTGAAACATGGCCTTCGAGTCCGTCGCTGAGCCTTGGGTAATGTCGCTGCCGCTGAAACTTCTCTTGGGTGTTCTTGGAAGAGGTGGGTGGCTGTCATCTAAAGGAAAGAGGAAATCCTTGTCAGTCCAGCTTGGTGCTCCTTAGGAACAATCATCCCTGTGCTCTGGTGCTGGCTGAATTATAACCCTTCGCCCCCATCATCATCATCGTCATCAATCGTATTTATTGAGCACTTACTATGTGCAGAGCACTGTACTAAGCGCTTGGGAAGTACAAATTGGCAACATATAGAGACAGTCCCTACCCAACAGTGGGCTCACAGTCTAAAAGGGGGAGACAGAGACCAAACATACTAACAAAATAAAATAAATAGAATAGATATGTACAAATAAATTAAATAAATAGAGTAAAAAAATATGTACAAACATATATACATATATACAGGTGCTGTGGGGAAGGAAGGGAGGTAAGATGGGGGAATGGACAGGGGGACGAGGGGGAGAGGAAGGAAGGGGCTCAGTCTGGGAAGGCCTCCTGGAGGAGGCCCCATCGTTGCCACCCTCAATCCAAGCTGGGGCCTAGGTGATTGCCGCCTTAGGCATGAAAGAAATGCTGACGAGAGGTAATAATAATTATGGGACTTGTTAAGCGCTTATCAAGTGCCAAGCACTGTTCTAAACACAGGGAGACACAGGTTAATCAGATTGGACACAGTCCCTGTCCCCCATGGGGCTCACAGTCTTAATCCCCATTTTAACAGATGAGGCAAATCAGGCCCAGAGCATTAAAGTCACTTATCCGGGGACAGGGGGAGGTTGGAAGCTGGGAAGAGGTGGGAAGACTCCAGTGGTTCCCTTCACCCATAGTTAAAATAGGCCGCTGTGATTTAAACTCATCAGCCACAGTGTGTGGCTACCAACGCTGAAGATTGCCACTGTGTGGATTTTTTTTAATGGTACTTGTTAAGCACTGGGGTAGATACGGACTAATCAGGTTGGACACGGTCCCTGTCCCACATGGGGCTCACGGTCTTCATCCCCATTTTACAGATGAGGGAAACGAGGCATGAAGAAGTTATGTTGCCAATTTGTACTTCCCAAGCGCTTAGTACAGTGCTCTGCACACAGTAAGCGCTCAATAAATACGATTGATGACGATGATATTGAAGTTAAGTCACTTGCCCAAGATCACGGAGCAGGCGAGTGGCAGAGCTGGGATTAGACCTCAGATCCTTCTGACTCCCAAGCCTGTGCTCTAACCACTAGACCACACTGCTGCTCAATTTCCACCCCATGCCATTCTCTAAATACTCCTCTTAAATGCATGACTTATGACAGTCCATATTTCAGTCCTCCAACTCCCAGGCCTGGGCTCTTTCCACTAGGCCCAGACTGAACCCCCTTTTTCCCCTCCTCCTCCCCTCCCCATCACCCTCCCCACCCTCCGCCCTACCCTCTTCCCCTCCCCACAGCACTTGTATATATTTGTACATACTTATTACTCTATTTATTTTACTTGTACATATTTACTACTGTATTTATTTTATTAATGATGTGTATATAGCTATAATTCTATTTATTCTGTTTTGACACCTGTCTACATGGTTCGTTTTGTTGTCTGTCTCCCCCTTCTAGACTGTGAGCCCGTTGTTGGGTAGGGACCGCCTCTATATGTTGCTGACTTGTACTTCCCAAGCGTTTAGTACAGTGATCTGCACACAGTAAGCGCTCAATAAATACGATTGAATGAATTGAATGAATGAATAGGCCATGCTGCTTTTCTATCACATGGCTCTGTCAGTGCTTCTCCTAAGGTTACCTTGGTTTTTGGCTGCTTCTATTTTCCTTTTCTTCTGGGGACTGCACTTTAGCCAATCTTCTTTCGTACTTTTGATTCCTGGAAAGGAACACAGCTTTATTTTCAAGTGCTTGAAAGGGGCCCATGGCACTCCCAGACGCCGGTTTTCCCAACCGAAAATGATACTCCTCAATCAATGTATTCACTGAGCACTTCACTCTGCACAGAGCACTGTAGTAAGCGTTTGGGAAAGTACAACACAACAGAGTTGGTTAGGGGTTACACTTGTCGGCTTGGAGTTTACAGTCAACAGGAGAACATCTACAGTCTCACTGATGGGTTTCACCCCCTCAAAAAACCATTAATACAGAGTCCGACAACCTCTAGAATATGCTTTTATGTTGCTTAAGAGATTAAACATGCTATACTGCTCAGAGCTCCTTATGGGAAGGGAACGTATTTGCTAATTCCGCTGGACTGCACACTTCCATATGCTTACAGCACTTATTTATTACAGCACTGTCATTTATTCATATTAATGTCTATCTGGCTACACTGTAAGCTCATTGTGGGCAGGGAATGGGTCTGTTTATTGTTATATTGTCGTCCTCCAAGTTCATTCATTCATTCAATCGCATTTATTGAGCGCTTACTGTGTGCAGAGCACTGGACTAAGCGCTTGGGAAGTACAAGTTGGCAACAGATAGAGACGGTCCCTACCCAACAGTGGGCTCACAGTCTAGAAGGGGGAGACAGAGAACAAAACAAAACATATTAACAAAATAAAATAAATAGAATAAATATGTACAAGTAAAATAAAGTGCTTAGTACAGGGCTGTGCACAGAGTTAAGCACTCAAATATGATGGAATGAACGCAGCACTCTGCACAGAGCAAGCACTCACTATATACCATTCACTGATGATCAATATGCCATACTAATTTTAAAGATTTCTGAATGATTTCAAGTTAACCCCAGACTATAGCGTCACTGATCAGCAAGAATGCACTTTGGAGGATCGTTTCACCATTTCAGATTCTGAGCAGTTTTCAAGTTTCGAGTTTCCCAAATGCTGCTGAAAGCACCTGACTGAACTTGTGCAAGACGAAAGGTGAAAGATCAGATTTGATCAGATCGCAGCGCGATCAAAGGGTCTCACTCTTCTCCGCTGCCGGCAAGAGAGGATTGCCTGCCAAATAATATCAGTGACTGGATGCTTCCACAGTCACAGTGTGACTTTAAGTGATTCAGTCGGTCGGTTGATCGTATTTATTGAGTGCTTACTGTGTGCCAAGCACCGTACTAAGCGCTTGGGAGAAGACAATGCAACAATGAACAGGCACATTCCCTGCCCATGAGTTGACACTCTGGTGGGGGGGTGACAGACATTAAAATAAATAAATTCTGAACACCACGTGACGAAGAGGATATTGTCTTTGCTCAGCACCGATGCAGGGAAAGTGCACAGAACAGAAGCTGGAATTTCTACCCACAGGCTTGACCAAAGCCTCTGAAAAAATGGCAGATTTGGACACTGGAAACTCCTAGGCAGGTTTGCTAGCCATGAAAAGTTCACCAAGATTCCGAGGCCACTTTGGGATGGGAATACTGGCCGGGGGGGAGTCGAGTCCATCCCTGTCTGACTCTTTTCCTACTGTTTGTTCAAGGTATTTGTACTAAGTGCCAGGGGAGATACGAGCTTGGAGAAGCAGCGTGGCTCAGTGGAAAGAGCCCGGGCTTTGGAGTCAGAGGTCATGGGTTCAAATCCCGGCTCTGCCACTTGTCAGCTGTGTGACTTTGGGCAAGTCATTTCACTTCTCTGGGCCTCGGTTACCCTCATCTGTAAAATGAGGATTAAGACTGTGAGCCCCCGTGGGACAACCTGATCACCTTGTCACCTCCCCAGTGCTTAGAACAGTGCTTTGAACATAGTAAGCGCTTAATATATACCATCATTATTATTATTAGTCAGGTTGAACACAATCCTTGTCCCACAAGGGGCTCACATCTTTAACCCCCATTTTATAGATGAGGTAACTGATGCACATTGATGTTGAGGGACTTGCCCAAGGTCACATGTGGTGGGGCTGGGATTAGAACCCAGATCCTCTGACTCCTGGGCCTGTGTTCTTTCTATTAGGCCACGCTGCTTCTCTGCTTATTCATTCAATCGCATTTATTGAGCGCTTACTGTGTGCAGAGCACTGTACTAAGCGCTTGGGAAGTACAAGTTGGCAACATATAGAGATGGTATGGAGTGAGGCAGACCCCAGTTCAACTTGTACTCGGAGACCGTGTCAGAGACGCTGTAATGCTTTTGGGAAGCTCTTCCAGCTCGACAGACTTGGGACATTATCCAGAGTCCTGGAAATGTTCCACCTCAAATTCCTGAATGCAGATGTCGGTACGGGTTGTCCTCTGCTTCACCCACTCGGCCAGTCGTCGGGGAGGACAAGATGACCGAAGGAGACTGAGGTGCTGTATCCGTCTACACCAGGAAACCCTTACACGGAACCAGAACTGTCGCTTGGCAATACAGAGCTAAAACCTGAGGTCGAATTCTGTTACCTAGGCAGAAGCAGAAGCCGCAACATGGCCTACTGAATAGAGACTGGGCCTGGGTGTCAGAAGGACCTTGGCTGGCTCCACCAACTTGTCTGCTGTGTGACCTTGGGCAAGTCACTTTACTTCAGTGCTTCAGTTACCTTATCTGTAAAATGGGAATTAAGACTGTGAGCCCCAGGTGGGACAGGTTCAGATCCGGCAACCAGGGACATTCCACCGGGGTCATTTGCGGGCCAGAATCAATATCAAATGGCAAGACGAGATCATAGACAATAAAGTTCCGGTATTTAGTTTCCTAACAAGCAGTGTGGCTCAGTGGAAATAGCCCAGGCTTTGGAGTCAGAGGTCATGGGTTCAAATCCCAGCTCCGCCAATTGTCAGCTGTGTGACTTTGGGCAAGTCACTTCACTTCTCTGGGCCTCAGTTACCTCATATGAAAAATGGGGATTAACCTGATCACCTTGTAACCTCCCCAGCGCTTAGAACAGTGCTTTGCACATAGTAAGCACTTAATAAATGCCATTATTATTATCATTATTACTATTATTAACATGGCGGCTCTGCTCACCGTAACCAGCCCAACTGGGTGGGACAGTTGTGGGCAGTGAGTGACAGATGATAAACTGTAAGCCCGCTGTTGGGTAGGGACCATCTCTATATGTTGCCAACTTGTGCTTCCCAAGCGCTTAGCACAGTGTTCTGCACACAGTAAGCGCTCAATAAATACGATTGATTGAATGAATGAATGAATAAAAAAACACCACCACCACAGTATTTCTTAAGCGCTTACTACACGTCAAGCACTGTTCTAAACCCTGAAGTAGGTACAAATTAATCTGGTTGGATGTCGTCCCTATCCCACAAGAGGTTCACAATCTAAGGGGGAGGGAGAACAGCTTATGGATCCTTATTTTACATATGAGGAAACCGATACAGAGAAGTAAAGTGACTTGCTCAAGGTCACACATCAGTCAAGTGGTAGAGCCATAATTAGAACCCAAGTCCTCTCACGCCCAGGCCTGGGCTCCTTCCCTCGGCCCTGCTGCTTTTCACAACCCTTCATTGCCATGAGTGCATTTTGGCTCAGCAAGTCCCACATCGGGAGACTTGTTTGCATGGTTGACCCAGGAAAGTTAACAAAGTCCTTCAGGCAAAAATGCGATGCAGAGTTCCTGTTGAAGCCTTAATATTCCAATGAAGAATTACGCAAGCCACCAAGCCATACAGTAGAAGCTGAAACAGTTCAGTTGCGGTTCGATACAAATGAACAAACAAACCCATTCTATTTAGAATGCGTGACTAGGCCACAGCATAAACAAACTCTAATCGATATTCCCCTCCCCACAGCACCTGTATATATGTTTGTACAGATTTATTACTCTATTTTACTTGTCCATATTTACTATTCTATTTATTTTGTTAAAGACGTGCATCTAGCTTTAATTCTATTTGTTTTGACCACTTGACACCTGTCCACATGTTTCGTTTGGTTGTCTGTCTCCCCCTTCTAGACTGTGAGCCCGTTGTTGGGTAGGGACCGTCTCTATGTTGCCAACTTGTACTTCCCAAGCACTTAGTACAGTGCTCTGCACACAGTAAGCGCTCAATAAATACGATTGAATGAATGAATGCTCCCCCACAGAGACCTCCGCTCTCTCGACCCCATTCATCTCTCTCAGCGCATCGCACCCCACCTAGCCTCCCTACCCACTCTTTCTCTCAACTCCACCCTCTCTAACTCAACGGCTCCCCTATCCCTTTGTCGCTCTCACACCACTAACCCACAGCCACTGTCCGCCTTCTTTGCTCTTAAGTCGCTGAACGCTGCTGGCGGAAGTCTAAACACCAGGCCAACGCTGTCCAGCTCAAGTTCATTCATTCATTCATTCAATCGTATTTATTGAGCGCTTACGGTGTGCAGAGCACTGTACTAAGCACTTGGGGAGTACAAGTTGGCAACATATAGAGACGGTCCCTACCCAACAACAGGCTCACAGGCTAGAAGCTCATCCTTTCTTGCCTTAACTCTGCCCTCTCCTCTGCCAGGCAAAACTATTTCTTTGGCCTTACTGACACCCATGCCCATCACCCGCGTCAGCTTTTCCAGACATTTAACTCCCTCCTCAGGCCCCCTGTTCCTCCCCCTCCTCCTTCCCTCACCCACAAGGATCTGGCCACCTACTTCATTAGGAAAATTAACACCATCAGGTCTGAGCTCCCCAATGTCACCCCTCCCCCTTCCCATCGCCCCCACCTCGACCCCTTCCTCTACTTTCCCATCCTTCCCAGCAGTATCTTCCCCTCCCTCCTCTCAAGTGCCACTCCATCCACTTGCACTTTGGACCCCATTCCTTCTCACCTTATAAAAATTCTCACCCGTTTTGCTCCTCCCCTCCTTAACTTCCACCTTCAACCGTTCACTCTCCAACGGCTTCTTCCCCTCTGTCTTCAAACTTGCCCATGTCTCCCCCATCCTAAAAAACCCTTCCTTGACCCCACTGCCTCCTCCATTTATCGCCCCGTCTCCCTCCTACCCTTTCTTTCCAAACTCCTGGAGCAAGTTGTCTACTCTCACTGCTTTGAATTCCCCTCCACCAACTCTCTCCCGGCCCCCCTCCAATCTGGCTTCCGTCCCCTCCACTCCACTGAAACCACCCTCTCAAAGGTCACCAATGACGTCCTTCTTGCCAAATCCAATGGCTTCTACTCTATCCTAATCCTTCATGACCTCTCAGCTGCCTCTGACATTGCCAACTGTCCCCTTCTCCTCAACACATTACCCAAACTTGGCTTCACTGACTCCGTCCTCTCCTGGTTCTCCTTATCTTTCTGGCTGTTTATTCTCCGTCTCCTTCGCAGGCTCCTCCTCCCCTTCCCATCCCCTAGCTTTAGGGGTTCCTCAAGAGTCAGTTCTTCACCCCCTTCTCTTCTCCATCTATACTCACTCCCTTGGTGAACTCATTCACTCCCACGGCTTCAACTATCATCTCTAAGAGGATGATACCCAAATCTACATCTCCTCCCAGTCCTCTCTCCCTCCCTCCAGGCTCGCATCTCCTCCTGCCTTAAGGACATCTCCATCTGGATTCATTCATTCAATCATATTTATTGAGCCCTTACTGTGTGCAGAGCACTGTACGAAGCGCTTGGGAAGTACAAGTTGGCAACAGTGCTCCCGCCACCTAAAAGTCAACATGTCCAAGACTGAGCTCCTTATCTTCCTTCCCAAACCCTGTCCTCTCCCTGACTTTCCCACCACTCTGGACGAAACTACCATCCTTCCCATCTCACAACCCCGCAACCTTGGTGTCATCCTGGACTCCGCTCTCTCCTTCACCCCACACATCCAGTCACCAAAACCTGCCGGTCTCACCTCCACATCGCCAAGATCCGTCCTTTCCTTTCCATCCAAACCGCTACCTTGCTGGTTCAATCTCATCCTATCCCAAATGGATTACTGCATCAACCTCCTCTCTGATCTCCCATCCTCCTGTCTCTCCCTGCTTCAGTCTATACTTCACTCAGCTGCCCAGATTATCTTTCTACAGAAACGCTCTGGGCACGTGACTCCCCTCCGCAAAAGTCTCCAGCGGTGCCTATCAACCTCTGCGTGAAGCAAAAACTCCTCACTCTCGGCTTCAAGGCTGTCCATCCCCTCGCCCCCTCCTACTTCCCCTCCCTTCTCTCCTTCTCCTGCCCAGCCTGCACCCTCCACTCCTCTGCCGCCGCTAATCTCGTCACTGGGCCTCGTTCTCACCTGTCCCGCCAGCCCGGGCTTGGGCTCCCCTTCAAAGCCCTACTGAGAGCTCATCTCCTCCAGGAGACCTTCCTAGACTGTGCCCCTTTTCCTCTACTCCTCCTTCCCTCCCTATCACCCCGACTCACTCCCTCTGCTTTATCCCCCCGCCCCACAGCACTTGTGTATACATGTACATATTTATTTTTCTATTTATTAATGATGTGTATATATCTATAGTTCTATTTATTTATATTGATGTTATTGATGCCTATTTATACCTGTTTTAATGTCTGTTTCCCCCCTTATAGACTGTGAGCCCATTGTTGCGCAGGGATTATCTCTATCTGTTGCTGATTGTACTTTCCAAGCGCTTAGTACAGTGCTCTGCACATAGTAAGCGCTCAATGAATACGAATGAATGAATAATAACAGTGGTGGGAATTCTGCCCATAGAAAGATACAGAAATGAATCTGGTAGAGTGGAGAGTGCTAAACTGAGCGTGTTGTTCTCTTTTTGTTTTTATTTTGCGTGTTTTCCAATGTCCTTGTCTTTTAGATTGTTTTTTCGGATTGTTTAATCTCTGCTGGTCGCCTGTCCCAGTCCCCTCTCTTACCCTTAGATTCGTTCCTTCACTTGTATTCATACGGCGCCTACCGCAACGCAACAGGAACGGTCTGTGAACACCCGACACAGGACTCTCCACGGCCAGGGGGCCGGGCCCTGTTTTGTTTAACGGCGGGGAGGAGGAGATGCTCTGTAAGGATGCCCCCACGCCCACCATGTCAGAAGAGCAAGACTCAAATGAGAAAAAAGTACGAACCTTCCACGGGGGCTTGCTCTTTCCTGGGAAAAGTCTTCTCCTCTGGAACTTCTTGGTCACTCCTCACGTTCTTCAACAGCACATCGGGACACAATTTAAATTCCAGCATTCTTGGCCTCTCAGGTGAAGAGAAGCAGGGTTTACCATCGGACCCCGTCTCTGACTCACTAGCCGACTTTGTTCTCCCTAGAGATTTCCCAGGCGAGCAGTCTAACTTTGTCAAACAGATACTTTCCTGGGCAGTCCGCTTAAAAGCCACTCGGTTCAGATACACTTTCTTTTGGTCTTTGGGCTCATTTGCTTGAAGAGGCATTTTGTTAAACTTAACTTTTTTATTTAAGCAGAGTAAATCGGCATCGGGCTTGCCGCTGTTTTCGGAGTATGTTTTTCCCAGCTTCTTCTCCCCTATATTTGCTCTGACTTTTCTGGTGAAGTTCTTTTCTGCGTCTGACTGCGTTCTGACTCTGTGAGAGTGAATGCTTTTACTCCGGTGTGTCAGTGCCTCTAACTGTCTCTTGCACCTCCACGTGACATGTCCTTCGCTGGGTTTCCCACAGTTCACTAGTTTAAAGGTGAATTTATTTTGCCAGACTTTCTCGGTAGCCGAATGGCCGGCTCTCTTCATTTCCCATTCGTGGTTTTTCTTGGAGTCCTGCTTGCTGATCATTTCTTTACGTTTTCGCCTCATTAAGTACCCTTGAGAAGAGAAGACTCTATTCGTTTTACGTGAGATATCCTTATAGCTGGAAGAATTTGACGTTATGCTGGGAGTCCTCACTGTGTTACTCTGCGTAGCCTTTTCCGAGTCGACGGGTGTCACGTCTGTCGATAACTTTTTTCCCACGATCTTGTTCGTTTCGTTGCTGCTCGACTTCAACTCATTTATTTGACCTGAGTTCTGTTCTAGTTTGTCGTGTTCCCCCTTCTCCCAATCAAATACATTATTAGATGGTTCGGACTTCTTCTTCTGTTCCAGACTGAATTTGGAATGACTTTTTGCTTCGTGCCCCAGTTTGAAGCTTTCTGCTGATGCCACATCTCTCGAAGATGCCTCTTCTCTTGAAGATGCTTCTTTTTTGTGAAAGTCTTTGTTTTGCAAGGAAAATACTCCTTTTTCCTTCCCATTTGAAGGGTTAAAATGTTTTGTTGAGGTTTCCTCCTGTGTGGGGCCTTTAGCAACCCTTTTGTGACGTTTGACTTCTTTTCCCGTAAAAGTTACTTCGTGGAATTTAAGTTTTTTCTTTTTCCAAGGTTTGAGAACTTTTTCTGAGCCTACTTCTTTGTCACGGGACCGCACCTTAGCAGTGGATTCTAACTCCGTTTTCGATGATCCGTCGTGTTCTGCTTTAGGCCTATCCTCGCTCCGGATAGTTGGTGGGTATCTTATTTGTCCGTGTCCCCCGTCAGGGGAATGTTGCTTCTGTTCCGGCAATTCCCCAGATGTGTGGAAGTTATTTTCCGTGGGACTTTTCCCTTCAGTAACAGGGACGTCTCTGTCGGCGTCCATCGGGTATCCCGCTGGATGGTTGAGAACCTCCGACTGGAAACACTGGTCACTGATGTTCTTTTTCTCTGACAGGTCAGCCCGGCTAATGTCACACGAGGAATGGGGCCCGCCCCCTTGAACAGTAGCCCAGCCGTCTGATGCGCGAGTTTCATCGTCCCCTGCCTCAGAGGTCACGGGGTCTGTAAGTGGTAGACGAGGAATGTCTCGGTCTCGGTTTTCGGGAGTCAACCCTTCACTGGGAGAGCCTGCTGATTTCTCTGTACCTGGTGACTGCTCCGTAGGTTCAGGGAACAGTTCCTTCACTTGCTCTGAATTCAAAATCACGATCTGAATTTGGTTTAATGGGTCCCCGGGTTCTATGTTTCTCAGACAACAAGAATCTGGATCCTTCACCATTCTCGCGGGCGTCTCGGAGGGTTTTGGGTTTTCCGTTTTGGGGACTTTCCGCGGGTGTGACTTTTCGAGACCGTAAGGAAACTCTCTTAAAAGTTCAGACAGCTGGTCTTCGAGGTATTTTATAGATGGCACCTCATCGGGCATGGTCAGATGGCTCTCCCACATGAGATTTTCATCTGGACTGAAGAGACGACCTGGATGGCGATCTTTATCGGGTAAGACGGCCAACTCTTCAAGAGGAAGATCCAGCTGATACTGGATCAATGAGCAAGATCCTTCACATGCAGGTTTCCCTGTGTTCTTAATGCTCGGAATTGTTTGTACTGCAGTCGGATCTCGAGGCTTCAGGCACACAGCCGATTCTGAAACTCCGGACGACTTTGCAAGGCAGGGACTTTCAGAGAAGGGGTTGGGGAACGGCAACCCGCTCTGCTCTTCAGACCCCACGACTGGCCGGTCGGACCCCAGTTTCCCCGGGTCCAACGGTCTCGGAGCGCTGGTACCGAGAACCGCGCCGTCACCCACTGAGGCAGTCGGGTCCTCCGTCTCTGTCAGAGGATCGGAGCCAAAGATGTGGGCTAACTGGGAGTTATAGAATATGCCGCCTTCTACGAGAGAACAGACGTTGGCAATCTGCAGCGAGTCGCCATCTGATGTCAGAGCATCGGTCTCTTTCAATTTGGTCAGAGCCCGCTGTTCTTGGTTCTCCCCTGAGGTGCTCGAGGTTAGGTGGTGAAAACGGTGGTCTTCTTCGATTCCGACTGGTTGCCGCGGAACCCACTGGCCCGACTTTTCTAGCTCGATGCCCCCGGAGCGATTGGAGCTTACAGTTCCCTGCACGCCTACGTATCCGCCCGCTGACACGACCGAGTCCACCGGCGCACCGAACGTTTTGACAACGGCGATAGACTCCGGCGGTGAGGTATCGGTTTCTCCCTGTCGTCTCTCGGTGCCAGCCCGGGGCGACAGGACCGTCACATCCTTCTCTTGAAGGTGGGCCTGCAAGCTACATACGCTGCCTTCTTGAATGACCGGATATACTGCTTCGTGTAAAGGTTCTTCGGGTTTGGGTGGGGGGTCGGCCAGCCCTTTGGCCCCTGAGACGATCAAGGGAGAGACCACAGCGACCTGCAGCTCCACCCCTTTGGCCAAACCAGAACTCACGGGCTCGGGCCTGGGCACACCGGAAACAACCACGGATGACAGAATGGAGTCACCTGCATCTTTGAGGACTTTATTTGGCAGGTTTTCCAAACCTGGGCCCGGACACTCATTAAGCCTTCCTTCCAAAGGTGACGGGGCCTGACCGGAAGCGATGGGGATTTCTCGATTTGGGATGTCAACGGGCTCTGTAGGCGCCCTTTTCCAAAGAGCGAGACAAGCTGCCAACTCTTCCATGGAATAGGTGTTGTTATCCACCTGACAGCAAGCCTTGGGAACGACCAGAGACCCAGCCGCGGCTGAAATCCCCGGACTGCTGTTACAAGCGTTCGGAGCGACCCCGGTTTTCTCACCTGACTGCTGATCGGTAACTGTGCTTTGCCCGTCCACTTCGGAATAGTTCGATTGCGAGAGGAGAATCTTTTCATTCGGGCCCGTTAATCCCGGATATGAGAAGTGAATGCCATCAGAGTAAGTTGGACTCTTACTCTGAAGAAGATTGGCCAATAACTTATTACAGGAAACGATGTCTTTCTTCAAGGACTCTTTTCTTTTCAGCAGGACTTGGCCAGAGGCTTGTGCAGATTCCGCCACTAGTCCCTGTCGACCTCTGTCCAAAGGGCCGACTTTGTCGATATCACAACACGGGGAAACCGCCGTCTGCTCTGGGGTCCTGAGTGCAGGGTTGGAGCTCGATAAGATCTTCTGTCCCAATGCTGAATTTTTCTCCAAAGACAGGTTCATCTGGTCCGATCGGGGTGCTTGGTCACAAATGACAGAATTAAGCAAAACAGAACCGCTGTCTTGGATGATTCGTCCGTGGCTGCTAGATCCTTGAATACTGGCGGGATTTCTCCAGTGCGGAGGTCCCGATCTCGTTTCTGTGGAAAGCCGACATTCCGGGCTCGGGGTCGTCGTCTGTGGAAACGTCTGACCTTCGGCAGCGATTTGGGAGGTGAGCCCGGGGCTGATCTTTGGACCGTCTAGTGAAGAGGTGGCGGCGACAGATTCGCCGCCCTTGGCGATCAAGAGGCTTTTCTTCATTTTAATCTGCCTGGCGAACTTTACGACTTCATTTCTCATGGCTAGCAATTTCCTAACGTCGCTCGCCAACCCTTCCTTCGTTACCGTTGTCATCCCTGCCTTAGAGTCACCGGAGCCTTCTAAACTGCCGACGACTCCCCCGCATGGAGCATCCCAAGCCAACCCTCCTCTGCCTTGATTCATCAGCCCGGCTCTAGACGGGGCGGATGGGACTTCCGAAGCTCCCAACTGGCTGCCCGGCCCGGGGACGGGCCTCACGGGCGGCTCCGGAATCACTCCGGCCCCGGGGCCCTTCGGCCTTTCCGGTACGGGCTTCCGCGGCGGGTTCCCGCCTTCGGCGGCCGGCCTGACCGGCTCGTGAAAGGGCGGCTTCGGCCTCACGTTCCCGTTCGAAGACCACGGGCTTCCCGCGGCGGGACTATATCCGATCGTGTTTTGACAGTGAGGCTGAAAGAACGGGTTCGCGTCCACCAGGAGACCTTGAGGGCTGCGGAGGGGTTCGCCGGCCAGAGGCTCGGCCAACTGCTGCCCGCTGCAAAGCTTTGGATTGGCAAACCTGGAGCAATAACGAGGAGGGTTGTTGGCATTCATCTCCATCACCATCTGGACGGCCATGTACTGCTGGGTTTGGGTCAGGGCGTACGGCTTGGGAGGAGCGGCCCCTCTGCGATTGACATTCTGCCCGTGTGCGGTCTGCATCGTGGACGGGGCCAGGGGGATTTCTTTCTGGACGTTCTGGTTAGGCAGATGGATCCCCGAGCCCTGCAGAGTACTGGGATACTGACCGGGTGGAGCGAGAGACACCGCTCTGTGCTCCTGAGAGTCAGACGGCCCGTTCGGATTGCACTGGCCCGCCCAGCCCACCTGCAGCTCTACCGAAGACCCGCTCGCTTCGGGTTTTCCTTGATACAGGGTGGAAAACCTCGAGGGAAGCGATAAAGCCAGCACCTGCGGTGGCGCGGGATAGGCGACCGGTGTCACGTACTGATTCTGTGGAGGAATGGCGTTCGGAATGCCGAATCCGAGGCCGTTTTGAGAAGACCCGGCGGGTGGCCTGACGGGGAAATGACCTGGCTCATTCAAAGATGGGTTGGTCCAAGAGTTCTGTCTATTATCCAGTGGCACCTGTGGGGTCTGATGATGGGACTTGGGCATTTTAATACACTGAAGAGACGTTCTCTTCGCTGAACTCTGCGAGACGATGGTTCCCATCCCTGGCATCTCCCGGGCTGCCGCTTGCCCAGCTGGCGGGTAGCCAGCCACATTTGGATACTGCGATGGCTGTGAAATGCCTTTCATGTTGGCCGAGTACATGAATATCTTTTGGGGGCTTCTCGGCTCGGTACAAGGACCCTGAGAGGTGAATGTGTTCCTTTGAGAATATACCGGTGGGCTTCTTAAGGCTTGGGACAAAAACGATGACTGACTTTCAGAATAGGACGGAAG
Organism: Tachyglossus aculeatus; assembly: GCF_015852505.1. Taxonomy (NCBI): domain Eukaryota; kingdom Metazoa; phylum Chordata; class Mammalia; order Monotremata; family Tachyglossidae; genus Tachyglossus; species Tachyglossus aculeatus. The sequence continues at coordinate 144,463,472 of NC_052067.1, read as the reverse complement.
AACGATATTATCTTGTGGTTTCATATTCCATGCCATCACTGTGCCGGTTTATTCTACATTGAGTGAGAGGTCTGAGGGAGGAAAATATATATATAAACACCTATAGATATTTTTCAGATTCTTTTTCTCTCTTTCGAGCTGCCACTCCAGTGGTCTAAAATGAGGAACGGTGTGGCCTGGTGGATAGAGCACGGGCCTGGGCGTCAGAAGGACTTGGGTTCTAATCCCGGCTCTGCCACTTGTCTGTTGTGTGACCTTGGGCAAGTCACTTCATTGGGCCTCAGTTATCTCATCTGTAAAATGGGGATAGAGACTGTGAGCCCCTCATGAGACAGGGACTGTGTTCAACCCGATCAGTTTGTATCTACCCCAACACTTAGAACAGCACCTGGCACATGGTAAACCCTTAATAAATAAATACTTAAATACTACACTATTATTATTATTATTATTATTATTATTATTATTAACTTTTCTCCTTCTATACTGTTGCCGACAATGGGAACAATGTTCTAGCAGGAGAATGCCAGCTTCAGGTTGGAACTGCTATTCATTCATTCATTCATTCAATCATATTTATTGCGTGCTTATTGTGTGCCAAGCACTGTACTAAGCGCTTGAGGGGCTATGGTATAACAATAAACAGACACATTCCCTGTCCACAATGAGCTTACAATCTAGAGACGACAGCTTGTTGGACTGGAAGCTCACTGAGGGCAGGGAGGGCGTCCAATTCTGCCATGTCGCACTCTCCCGAGCTCTTTGTACAGTCCTCTGTGCATAGTAAGCACTCAATAAATATGATTGATTACTTGATTGATAGTGCTGCCCCACCCCTCTTAGGCCTGTAGTGAAAACTTGACCTCAGGAACAGGGAACTTGAGCTGATCCCGAATGAAAAGATTATGGTGGTAGCATTCCTTCATTCAATCCTATATATTGAGCGCTTACTGTGTGCACAGCATTGTACTAAGTGCTTGGAAAGTACAATTCAGCAACAGATAGAGGCAACGAGAAGCAGCGTGGCTCACTGGAAAGAGCACAGGCTTTGGAGTCAGAGGTCATGGGTTCAAATCCCATCTCCGCCAACTGTCCGCTGTGTGACTTTGGGCAAGTCACTTAACTTCTCTGGGCCTCAGTTCCCTCATCTATAAAAGGGGGATGAAGACTGTGAGCCCCCCTTGGGACAACCTGATCACCTTGTAACCTCCCCAGCGCTTAGAACAGTGCTTTGCACACAGTAAGCACTTAATAAATGCCATTATTATTATTATTATTAATCCCTACCCAACAACAGGCTCACAGTCTAGAAGGGGGAGACAGGCAACAAAACAAGTAGAAAGGCATCAATAGCATCAAAATAGATTAACAGAATTATAGATATATATACACATCATGAATAAAATAAGACTTTTAGACTGTGAGCCCACTGTTGGGTAGGGACTGTCTCTATATGTTGCCAACTTGTACTTCCCAAGCGCTTAGTACAGTGCTCTGCACACAGTAAGCGCTCAATAAATACGATTGATTGATTGATTGAATAAGTAGAATAAATATGCACAAATATACACAAGTGCTGTGAGACAGAGAGATAGAGCAGAGGGAGGGAGTGGGGGCGATGGGGAGGGGAGGAGGAGCAGAGGAAAAGGGGGACTTAGTCTGGGAAGGCGTCCTGGAAGAGGTGAGCTCTCAGTAGGGCTTTGAAGGGAGAAAGAGAGCTAGCTTGGTGGATGTTTGGAGGGAGGGGGTTCCAGGCCAGAGGAAGGATGTGGGCCAGGGGTCGACGGCGGGACAGGCAAGAATGAGGCACAGTGAGAAGAAACCTATATTGTAAGCTTGTGGTGGGCAGGGACTATGTCTGTTTATTGTTGTACTATACCCTCAAGTGCTTAGTAGAGTGCTCTACACACAGTAAGCGCTCAAAAAATATGATTGATTGAACGAATGAAAGACTAGATTGTGGTCACGGGGGTCTATTTTGGTACATTCCAAGTTATTACCTACCAAATTTGGGGAGCCACTGAATGTTTTCCCCAAGATCCTAATGGCTCTGACCCAAACAAAGTCTAAACAGGTGAAGCTTCTGAATAACAGAAACCCCAGTCTTGCAAAAAGATTCTCAATGAAGAGTTACATCCAGGCAGATTTTTGACATAGAATACACTAAGAATAACAACAACAACAATAACGGTATTCTTTAAGCATTTACTATGTGCCAGACACTGTACTAACCACTGGGATGGGTACAAGCAAATCAGATTGGACACGGTCCCTGTCCCTCAATAGGGCTCATGGTCTTAGGTCGTCACCCCTTCCATCCTCGGGCCAACATCCATCCAACTTCGCTGCCTAGAAAAGAACCTCATCTAACTTTCTCACATCTTTTCTAAATGCTCTATGGCAGGTCTCCAGTCCATTTGCGTTTTCTTTTCTCTTACCTGATTTTTGAGGTAAACTTGTGTCAGACGATCTCCTGTCACGAATGTCATTCCACCTTCGCGTCTGCCAAAACAAACAGTTAATGGCTTTAAGTAAAACTTAAAAACAAACATTACAGCAGTTGCCTGGCACCAATATTGGAAATGGGAGCAGGCTACTTCATTAGTTATGACAAACTGTACGTCTTTTTCTGTAACTACTACTGTGCTCTGGATTATCCACCTGCCCCTACCAACCAAAAAAAGGTGGTTCTGACTGCCACCAGAGCTAAATAATTCCTTAGGGGACCAGAATTCCAATTCCATCTCCTCCACTTGCATGCTCCGTGACCTTGAGCAAGTCACTTCACTTTGCTGTGCCTCAGTTAAATCCTCCTCCCTCAGATTTAGCCCCAATATGGGACGGGAACCGTGTCCAACCTGATTAGCTTTTATCTGCCCAAGCTCTTATACAGCACCTGGAACAGAGTAGGCTCTTTACAGGCACCATTAAAATACTGAAAAATAGTGTTCCATCTTGTTTTCTTCTTAGTGATATTTATTAAGCACTATTACGTCCAGGCAGTGTACTAAGCGCTGGGGTAGATAAACGGTAATCATGTTGGACAGAGTCCATGTCCCACAGGGGGCTGAGTCATAATCCCTATTTTATCGATGAGGTAACTGAGGCCCAGAGAAGTGAATAATAATGATAATAATAACGATGGCATTTATTAAGCGCTTAATATATATAGAATAAATGTGCACAAATATACACAAGTGCTGTGAGACGGGGGGATAGAGCAGAGGGAGGGATGAGTAAAGCACTGTTCTAAGCGCTGGGGAGCTTACAAGGTGATCAGCTGTAAACTTGTGGATAATAATAACAATGATAATGATGGCACTTACTATGTGCCAAGTACTGTTCTAAACTCTGAGGTAGATACAAGGCTATCAGGTTGTCCCACGTGGGGCTCACAGTCTTAATCCCCATTTTACAGATGAGGAAACTGAGGCCCAGAGAAGTGCCCAAAGTCACACAACTGACAATTGGTGGAGCTGGGATTTGAACCCATGACCTCTGACTCCAAAGCCCATGCTCTTTCCACTGAGCCATGCTGCTTCTCCAAGCACTTGCCCAAGTTCCCACAGCAAGCAATTAGTTGAGCCAAGACTCCTTACCACCATGATAGCAAGCTAAACGAAGCATTCACCCTGGAACACAGAACAAGCAAAAAACAAAAACAAAACAAAACCAAAAAACGTGCATCACAACTAGGGGAATACCACGGCTGAAGAGAGGCAGCATATCCTAGTAGACAGAGCATGATCCTGGGACTCAGAAAGACCTGGGTTCTAATTCCGGCTCTGCCGCATGATTGCTGTGTGACCGTGGGCCAGTCACTTCACTTCTCTGTACCTCAGTTTCCTCGTCTGTAAAATGGGGAGTAAGACTGTGCACCCCACGTGGGACAGGGACTGTGTTCAACCTGATTAGCTTATTCATTCTTTCAGGTGTATTTATTGAGTGCTTACTGTTTGCAGAGCACTGTACTAAGCACTTGGGAAGTACAAGTTTGAAACATACAGAGATGGTCCCTACCCAACAGCGGGCTCACAGTCTAGAAATATCCACCCCACCGCTCCGTACAGTGTCTGACACACAGTAAGGGTGTAACAAATACCAGAAAAAAAATGGAGAGAAAAAGAAAAGATATGCTAGCCTATGCAGCCAAAACCAAATTAAGGACACACTCGCTCCCCCAACTACAGTGCACCAGTAAAAATGGCTCCATTCTCACCACAGAGAATCAATCTTAAAGAGAGGAAAATACGCTGATTATCTCTCCGCTGCTCCTTTCCCCATTAACGGCGATGCCCTGCAAAGGACAGAGCAGACCAGAACAACTCACAGATATCTCACCGGAGATTCCCCAACCCGCTCTCCTGGCTCCTCCCAAACAACCTTCTAGCGGTTACCTCACTCCACTCTCCATTTTCCACCCCTGCCCCCTTTTTTAAGTGGTAGTTAAGTGCTTACTATGCGCTAGCCACCCTACTAAGCGCTGGAGTAGATACAAGATCATCAGGTCGGACAAAGTCCCTATCCCACGAGAGCTCACAGTCAAAGTAGGAGAGGTAGAATTTAACCCCCATTTTGAAGATGAGGTAACTGAGGCAAAGAGAAGTGAAGTGACCTGCCCAAGATACACAGCAGGTCGGTGGCAGAGCCGGGATTAGAACCTAGGTCCTCGGGCTCCCAAGCCTGGGCTCTATCCACTAGGCCACACTGCTGCCTTTGCTCTCTTGCGCACTTCTAATTTGGAATTCCCTCCCTCCTCACATCAGACCCCAGCTCTTCCCACATTCAAAGCCTTCCTAAAATCCCAACCCTGCCCCCAAGCTTTCCCTAATTAGCTTCCCAGAATCCTGATCCACAGACCTCCAGCAGACTCCAGTATTTATTTCATTCATTCAGTCAGTCAGTCATATTTATTGCACACTTACTGTGTGCAGAGCACTGTACTAAGTGCTTGGGAAGTACAAATCGGCAACATTTCCTTTTTACACCATGTCCCTTGAAACTTGTGTGTGCGTGAGTGTGTGTGTGGTAATAATAATAACAATAATAATGGTATTTGTTAAGCCCTTACTACGTGCCAAGCACTGTTCTAAGCACTGGGGAGGATACAAGGTAATCAGGTTGTCCCTCGTGGGACTCACATTCTTAAATCCCCATTTTACAGATGAGGGAACTGAGGCACAGAGAAGTTAAGTGACTTGCCCAAAGTCACAGAGCTGACAAGTGGTGGAGCCAGAATTAGAATCCATGACCCTTGACTTCCAAGCCCAGGCTCTTTCCACTGAGCCATGCTGGGTACATATATGTACACACAGACACACACAGACACACACACACACACACACACACACACACACAAGTATATCTATATCTATAGATATAGATAGATACATATCCACTTATTTTCTCTGGGTCCAAAATGTTTTTATTTAGTAACTGTTTACTCTCATCTTATGAAATCTCCCGCTCCATCCCTCCTCCCCTCCTTAACTTCCATCTTCAACCACTCACTCTCCACTGGTTCCTTCCCCTCTGCCTTCAAACATGCCCACATCTCTCCTATCCTAAAAAAACCCTCTCTTGACCCCACCTCACCTTCTAGTTATCATCTTATCTCCCTCCTACCATTCCTTTCCAAACTCCTTGAACAAGTCATCTACACGCGCTGCCTCGAATTTCTCAACGCCAACTCTCTCCTCAATCCCCTCCAATCTGGCTTCCGTCCCCTACATTCCACGGAAACTGCCCTCTCAAAGGTCACCAATGACCTCCTGCTTGCCAAATCCAACGGCTCCTACTCTATCCTAATCCTCCTCGACCTCTCAGCTGCCTTCGACAATGCGGACCACCCCCTTCTCCTCAACACGCTATCCAAATTTGGCTTCGCAGACTCTGTCCTCTCCTGGTTCTCCTCTTATCTCTCTGGCCATTCATTCTCAGTCTCTTTTGCGGGCTCCTCCTCCCCCTCCCATCCCCTAACTGTAGGGGTTCCTCAAGGGTCAGTTCTTGGTCCCCTCCTGTTCTCTATCTACACTCACTCCCTTGGTGACCTCATTCGCTCCCATGGCTTCAACTATCATCTCTACGCTGATGACTCCCAAATCTACATCTCTGCCCCTGCTCTCTCTCCCTCCTTTCAGGCTCGTGTCTCCTCCTGCCTTCAAGACATCTCCATCTGGATGTCTGCCCATCATCTAAAACTCAATATGTCCAAGACTGAACTCCTTATCTTCCCTCCCAAACCCTGCCCTCTTCCTGACTTTCCCATCACTGTAGACGGCATTACCATCCTTCCCGTCTCACAGGCCTGCAACCTTGGTGTCATCCTCGACTCCGCTCTCTCGTTCACCCCTCACATCCGATCCATCACCAACACCTGCCGGTCTCACCTCCGCAACATCGCCAAGATCCTCCCTTTCCTCTCCATCCAAACTGCTACCCTGCTGGTTTAATCTCTCATCTTACCCCGACTGGATTACTGCATCAGCCACCTCTCTGTTCTCCCATCCTCCTGTCTCTCCCCACTTCAATCTATATTTCACACTGCTGCCCGGATCGTCTTTGTGCAGAAACGCTCTGGGCATGTTACTCCCCTCCTCAAAAATCTCCAGTGCCTGTCAAACTATGCATCAGGCAAAAACTCCTCACCCTGGGCTTCAAGGCTGTCCATCACCTCGCCCCCTCCTACCTCACCTCCCTTCTTTCCTTCTCCAGCCCAGTCCGCACCCTCCGCTCCTCTGCCACTGCTAACCTCCTCACCGGGCCTCGTTCTCGCCTATCCCGCCGTCGATCCCCACCCCACGTCCTCCCTCTGGCCTGGAATGCCCTCCCTCCACACATCTGCCAAGCTAGCTCTCTTCCTCCCTTCAAAGCCCTACTGAGAGCTCACCTCCTCCAGGAGGCCTTCCCAGGCTGAGCCCCCTCCTTCCTCCCCCCCCCATACCCCCCCGCCTTACCTCCTTCCCCTCCCCACAGCACCTGTATATGTTTGTACAGATTTATTACTCTATTTTACTTGTACATATTTACTCTTCTATTTATTTTATTTTGTTAATATGTTTTGTTTTGTCCTCTGTCTCCCCCTTCTAGACTGTGAGCCCACTGTTGGGTAGGGACCATCTCTATATGTTGCCAACTTGTACTTCCCAAGTGCTTAGTACAGTGCTCCACACACAGTAAGCACTCAATAAATACAACTGAATGAATGAATGAATACTGTATGCTGGACACTGTACAAAGCACTAGCAGAGACTACAAAGATAAGAAATAGACATGTTTCCTGTTCCTCAGGGGATTCCCAAACTATTTTTGATTCCCCAATTACAGCGTAAACTCCTTGTGGGCAGGGCATGTGTTCCTTCCCAAGAGACTAGTAGAGTGCACTGTAACAATAATAATAATTACGGTACTTGGTAAGTGCTCACTGTGTGCCAAGCGCTGATCTAAGCTCTGGGGTAGATACAAGTAAATCAGGTTGGACACAGTCCCTGTCCCACATGGGGCTCACGCTCTTAATCCCCATTTTACAGATGAGATGATGGAGGCCCAGAGAAATGAAGTGACTTGCCTAAAGTCACACAGCAGATTCATTCATTCAGTTGTATTTATTGGGCACTTACTGTGAGCAGAGCACAGTACTACTACTACTACTACTAATAATAATAATAATGTTGGTATTTTGTTAAGTGCTATGTGCCAAGCACTGTTCTAAGCACTGGGGTAGATACAAGGCAATCAGGTCGTACCACGTGGGGCTCACAGTCTTCATCCCCATTTTACAGATGACGGAACTGAGGCACAGAGAAGTTAAGAGACTTGCCCAAGGTCACACAGCTGACAAGCGGCGGAGCCGGGATTAGAACCCATGACCTCTGACTCCCCAAGCCCATGCTCTTTCCACTAACCCTTGCTGCTTCTCTTAGCGCTAAGCGCTTGGGATGTACAAATCGGCAACATATAGAGACAGTTTCTACCCAACAACGGGCTCACAGTCTAGAAGGGGGAGACAGACAACAAAACAAGTACACAGGTGTCAATACCAGCAGAATAAACAGAATTATAGCTATATACACATCATTAATAAATATAAATACAACAACAAATATGTACAAATATACACAAGTGCTCTGAGGAGGGGAAGAGGGTAGGGCGGGGGGGTGATGGGGAGAGGAGGAGGAGCGGGGCTCAGTGTGGGAAGGCCTCCTGGAGGAGGTGAGCTCTCAGTAGGGCTCTGAAAGGAGGAAGAGAGCCAGCTTGGCGGATGTGCGGAGGGAGGGCATTCCAGGCCAGGGGAAGGACGTGGGCCGGGGGTCGACGGAGGGACAGGCAAGAATGAGATGGGTGGCAGAGGCAGAATTAGAACCCAGGTCCTGCTGATTCCCAGCCAGGCTGCTTCTCTTTCCCGCGGGGGCACTCAGTAACTGATGCTGCGACTGCTCTGAGCCCCTGCCGGGTCAGGCCCTGCTTTTCGGTTGCTGACCGTTTCCACCCTTCACTCCACGCAGAGCCCTGTTTTGTTTTGTTATCTGTCTCCCCTTTCTAGACTGTGAACCCGCTGTTGGGTAGGGACCGTCTCTATACGTTGCCAACTTGTACTTCCCAAGCGCTTAGTACAGTGCTCTGCACACAGTAAGCGCTCAATAAATACGATTGAATGAATGAATGAATATTACTATTACTACTATTACGACAACTACTACTAAGTCTATTAATAATAATAATAATAATGGCATTTGTTAAGTGTTTACTATGTGCAAAGCACTGTTTTGAATGCTGGGGGGGATACAAGGTAATTAGGTTGTCCCACATGGGGCTCACAGCCTTAATCCCCATTTTACAGATGAGGTAACTGAGGCCCAGGGAAGTGACGTGGCTTGCCCCAAATCACATAGCTGACAAGTGGTGGTGCTGGAATTTGAACCCATGACCTCTGACTCCCAAGCCTGGGCTCTTTCCACTGAGCCACACTGCTTCTCTATTCAGTCCCAACCACCCTTTGCCAACACCCCTTTACATTTACACAGGCACACAACCGAAACCAAGTTCTGAAAATGGTAGAGAAGCAGCGTGGCTCAGTGGAAAGAGCCCGGGCTTGGGAATCGGAGGTTGTGGGTTCTAATCCCGGCTCTGCCACTTGTCAGCTGTGTGACTTTGGGCAAGTCACTTCACTTCTCTGGGCCTCAGTGCCCTCGTCTGTAAAATGGGGATGAAGACTGTGAGCCCCACACGGGACAACCTGATTACCTTGTATCTACCCCAGTGCTTAGAGCAGTGCTTGGCTGTTAAGTAAGCGCTTAACAAATACCAACATTATTATTAATATTATTATGCAAAGATTCTGACAAGTCAGGTGCATGGCTGACGCGGCAACTCACTCTGGTGCCGGACGAAAAGGAAGAGAATGACAAGAGGCAGAGACAAGCAACAGCCATTTCAGCCCTCAACGTCAGCTGGATGGATAAGGAAAACAAAACAAAACAGTGCTGGACTGCTACTCTACATAATTTTGCACCAGGAGCCCCATCGATTAAATTTTTATTTGGAATATTTGATTGTACTATGGGTAGATCTTGTTTCTCTGTCTATCTCTTAAGAGAAGCTTAAGAGAAGCTGCTTAAGAGAAGCAGCGTGGCTCATTGGAAAGAGCACGGGCTTTGGAGTCAGAGGTCATGGGTTTGAATCCCGGCTCCGCCACGTCTGCTGTGTGACCTTGGGCAAGTCACTTAACTTCTCTGAGCCTCAGTTCCCTCTTCTGTAAAATGGGAATTAAGACTGTGAGCCCCACGTGGGACAACCTGATCACCTCGTATCCCCCCCAGCGCTTAGAACAGTGCTCTGCACATAGTAAGCGCTTAACAAATGCCATCATTTTTTTTTTTAAATCTCTGTGTCAATACCCAGGCTCTACAGATGTGTTTATAGTTTCTTAAAGAAAAAAATTAATTAAAAAAGTTCAATTGTTGATCTACAGATGTGTTTATAGTTTCTTAAAGAAAAAATTTGATTAAAAAAGTTTAATTTTTGATCTAACAAATGAGAAACATATATTTTGACCACCAGGTGGCTGCACAGCAATGACATTGGAGAGCAGTAAATCGAAATGCAGACAGTTCAAATCCTTTCCTCTGGACGGAAGGCCTGCTCTACTATGAAGCCTCATTTTAATTAATTAAAGCGATCGATCAGTGGCATTTATTGAGTGCTTACTGTGTCCAGAGCACTGCACTATGCACTTGGGAGAGTGGGTCGATGCTTTCCCTGCCCGCAACAAGCTTAAGGGAGTAGAGGGGGAAGACAGACATTAATATAAATGATGGAGATGGACATAAGTGCTGAGGGAGGGTGGATAGAGGGAGCAAATCCAAGTACGAAGGCAGCGCAAAAGCGAGTGGGAGAAGAGGAAATGAAGGACTAGTCAGAGAAGACCCAAACTGAGCCCCCTTTTCCCTCTCCTCTTCCCCATCCCCCCCGGCCCTTCCTCCTTCCCTCATTCATGCATTCAATCGTATTTATTGAGCACTTATTGTGTGCAGAGCACTGTACTAAGCACTTGGGAAGTACAGGTTGGTAACATATAGAGACGGTCCCTACCCAACAGCGGGCCCCTCCCCACAGCGCTTGTATATAATTTGTACATATTTATTACTATTTTACTTGTACATATTTACTGTTCTATTTATTTTGTTAATGATGTGCATACAGCTTTAATTCTATTTGTTCTGACGATTTTGACACCTGTCTCCATGTTTTGTTGTCTGTCTCCCCCTTCTATACTGTGAGCCCGTTGCCGGGTAGGGACCGTCTCTACAGGTTGCCGACTTGCACTTCCCAAGCGCTTAGTCCAGTGCTCTGCACCCAGTAAGCGCTCAATAAATACGACTGAGTGAACGAATGAATGGTGGGCCTCTTGAAGGAGATGTGCCTTCCACAAAGCTTTGAAGGTGGGAGAGCGATCACCGGTCGGAAATGAAGAGGGAGGGCGTTCCAGACCAGAGGCAGGATGTGGGCGAGAGGTCGGTGGCGAGATCGATGAGATGGAGGAACGGTGAGTAGCTTGGTATTAGAGGAGCAAAATGTGCGGACTGGGTTTTAGGAGCAAAGCCGCAAGAAGAGGCAGCAAGGGGGCAAGGTGACCGAGTCCTTTAAAGCCGACGGTGGGGAGTTTCTATTTCACGCGGAGGTGGATGGGCAACCACTGGAGGTTCTTTACGAGTGGGGAAACACGGACTGGATGGTTTTCTAGAAAAAAGATCCAGGCGGCGGCCTGAAGTATGGACTGGAGTGGGGAGAGACAGGAGGCTGGGAGGTCAGCAACGAAGCTGAGGCAGTAAGAAAGGTAGGATGGAATAGGTGCTTGGATTCACATGACAGCACTTTAGAAAACAGACTAGACTAGACTGTGAGCCCGCTGTTGGGTAGGGACCGTCTCTATATGTTGCCAACTTGTACTTCCCAAGCGCTTAGTGCAGTGCTCTGCACACAGTAAGTGCTCAATAAACACGATTAAATGAATGAATGAATTATGGTACTAGTTAAGTGCTTATCATGTGCCAAGGACTGTCTTAAGTGCCGGGGTAGATAGAAGCTAATCAAATTGGACCCACTCCCTTTCTCGCTACTTCTAGGAAACACCACATTTCACGATTTCTAGAAAACCCCTGTTTGAGTCCAGACAAACCAAGTGGAGCCCATCTCAGCTTAAATCATTTGCATAAAATGAAACACGGGGAGGGTTTCTGCTGGATGGTGTGATCCTTGAGGGTGGAGGGGGTCACGTCAACAGAGTCTCCTAAAGTGCTCAGTAGAGTGCTCTGCACACAGTAAATGCTCAAAATACCACTCATTCATCAAAACGTTTGTTCACCTGAAATCAACTCTCAGCTACTTCTCCATGTATTAATCAATCAATCGTATTTATTGAGCGCTTACTGTGTGCAGAGCACACTAACAAAAGCGGGAAACCTCAAGCAGAGATGAGAATTTACTAAGTTTGATTCAGTGGTTTAGAACATTTGTCCTTTGTTTGGAACTCAAAGAGGTGACAGTCATTGGGGGGGGGGGGGGGTGTCCCTAGTAATAATAGTTATAATAATAATAATAGCATTTGTTATGTACTTTGTGCCAGGCACTGTACTAAGTGCTGGGGTGGATACAAGCAAATCAGATTGGTCACAGTCCCTGTCATTCATTCAACTGATAACAGACAAGCTGGCTCTTCCTGCATATTCAGGGGACAATGTCACCATTCCGAATCCATGCATCATTCTCTGGGCAGTTGGGTTCCTGTCCATGGGGCCAGTCCCCTGACACATGTTCCAGAAACAGACTCCTCTGACCCCATCACATTCCCTTCTAGTCCACCCCCAATTCTCTCGTTCTGGAAGGTCCCTGACTTCTTTCTGTTCCTTTTCAGAGAAACTCCAGATTGAGCTCAGTAAGTTCTGCATTTCCTTCATTCCTGTCAGTTTTCTCACGTTGATGTTTGTCTCCCATTCATCATGTTTGTCTCCCATTCATCAGCCCGATGGCGTCTCCTTTCTCTGCTCCCTTGCAAGGGGGAGCTTGTTCCAGTTACATGAGGGTGAGTGACCCTGACATTCTCTGGGGTCTCAGCTACCTCAGTCTGAGGATCCTTGTTCATTCAATCGTATTTATTGAGCGCTTACTGTGTGCAGAGCACTGGACTAAGTACTTGGGAAGTACAAGTTGGCAACATATAGAGACGGTCCCTACCCAACAATGGGCTCACAGTCTAGAAGAGGGAGACAGACAAACAAAACAAAACAAGTGGACAGGTGTCAAGTCAGGTGTCAATAAGTACTATTGATTAATTGATTGAGTATTGAGTGGCCAGAACCTTCAAACTCCCCCAGTGACCTGGTCCCCACCTTCCCTCAGAGAGGATTTAAGCCCTTGTTTCATTCATTCAGTCGTGCTTATTGAGCGCTTACTGTGTGCAGAGCACTGGACTAAGAGCTTGGAAAGTACCTCTTCTCCCACTCCCTTCTGTGTGCCCTTGCACTTGGATTTTCACCCTATATTCACCCCGCCCTGACTTCTATAACACTTATGTCTTGTCTTACGCCGTCCAGTTGTCTCTGATCCATAGCGATGCCACGGACACATCTCTCCCGGAATGCCCCACCCCCATCTGCCATCGTTCTGGTAGTGGATCCACAGAGTTTCCTTGGTAAGAATATGGAAGTGGTTTACCGTTGCTTTCTTTGGTGCAGTCAACTTGAATCTCTCCCATTTTAGTCTTAGTCTCTTGGTCTTAATCCCCATTTTACAGATGGAGTAACTGAGGCACGGAGAAGTTAAGTGACCCGCCCAACGTCACACAGTAGACAAGTGGCGGGGATTAGAATCCAGGTCCTCTGACTCCCAAGCCCGTGCAATATGACAACTATATATTCATGAGAGAAGCAGCGTGGCTCAGTGGAAAGAGCACGGGCTTGGGAGTCAGAGGTAATGGGTTCTAATCCTGGCTCCCCCACATGTCTGTGTGACCTTGGTCAAGTCACTTAACTTCTTTGAGCTTCAGTGACCTCATCTGTAAAATGGGGATTAAGACTGTGAGCCCCACATGGGACAACCTGATCACCTTGTATCCCCCCAACACTTAGAATGGTGCTTTGCACATATTAAGCACTTAAATTCCATCATTATTATTATTATTATTCTATTATTACTATTATTCTAGACTGTGAGCCCACTGTTGGGTAGGGACTGTCTCTTCAGGTTGCCAACTTGTACTTCCCAAGCGCTTAGTACAGTGCTCTGCCCTCAGTAAGCGCTCAATAAATACGATTGATTGATTGATTATTATTATTATTCATGGGAAGACTGAAGACAACAGGTAATGATCATCAAACAATCAATCCACATGGGCCATTACCCTTCAATTAATTATTATTTTAAAAATGGTATTTGTGAAGCACTTACTATGCTCCAGGCACTGAACTAAGCACTGGGGTAATAATAATAATACTAAGAATGATGGCATTTATTAAGCACTTACTATGTGCAAAGCACTGTTTTAAGCACTGGGGAGGTTATAAGGTGATCAGGTTGTCCCACACGGGGCTCACAAGTATTCAACCCCATTTTACAGATGAGGGAACTGAGGCCCAAGGAAGTGAAGTGACTTGCACAAAGTCACACAGCTGACAAGTGGCAGAGCCGGGATTAGAACCCATGAGACTCCCAAGCCCGGGCTCTTTCCACTGAGCCATGCTGCTTTGGATACAGTCCATGTCCCACATGGGGCTCACCGTCTTAGTCCCCATTTTACAGATGAGGGTACTGAGGTGCAGAGAAGTTAAGTGACTTGGCTACAGTCACACAGCAGACAAGTGGCAGAGTCGTAATTTGAACCCATGACCTCTGACTCCAAAGCCCGTGCTCTTTCCACTGAGCCATGCTGCTTCTTTAATTCGAGACAGTGGCTCCACTGTGTCTCTGCCTCTTTATTGCAGTATTGTACTTTTCAAGCACTTAATCAATCAATCGTATTTATTGAGCACTTACTGTGTGCAGAGCACTGTACTAAGCGCTTGGGAAGTACAAGTTGGCAACATATAGAGACAGTCCTTACCCAGCAGTGGGCTCACATAAATACAGTGCTCTGAACACAGTACATGCTTTACTTGTACATATTTACTATTCTATTTATTTTGTTAATGATGTGCATTTAGCTTTAATTCTATTTGTTCTGACAACTTGACACCTGTCCACATGTTTTGTTTTGTTGTCTGTCTCCTTCTAGACTGTGAGCCTGTTGTTGGGTAGGAACCGTCTCTATATGTTGCCAACTTGTACTTCCCAAGCATTTAGTACAGTGCTCTGCACACAGTAAGTGCTCAATAAATACAATTGAATGAATAAATACAATAATAATAATAATGATGGTATTTGCTAAGCGCTTACTATGTGCAAAGCACTGTTCCAAGCGCTGGGGAGATTACAAGGTGATCAGGTTTCCCATGGGGGGCTCACAGTTTTAATCCCCATTTTACAGACGAGGTAACTGAGGCCCAGAGAAGTTAAGTGACTTGCCCAAAGTCACCCAGATGACAATTGGTGGAGCAGGGATTTGAACCCACGACCTCTGACTCCAAAGCCTGGGCTCTTTTCCACTGAGCCACGCTGAGAGGTAAATACAAGTGAATGAATGAATGAATGATGCCAGCGAAAGGCACTGTGCGATTTAGGAAACAAATCATTCTAGAAACCCAGCCAGAGTTTCCGCTTTTAACCTCCCTACAGTTATGGCAAGATCCCAGGGCCAGACATTATTTCTCCTTTCCAGAGTCCAGAGCTCACAACCTTTGTACAGTGCTTGGTACACAGTAAGCGCTTAAAAAATACTATGAAAAACTAACAACAAAAAAAAGCCAACAAAAAGTGCCCTTTGCTAGGAGGTTGCTGCAAAAATATTCACGAAAAAGATCTCAGAGCTGATTTTGAAAAGCAGATAAACCAAAGCAATGCCACATCTAGTTTCAAATTTGAACCTGGTTGTTTCGGGGGCTTTTCTGTTTTTGTCATTTTTCAGTAGTGGTTCCAGAAAGTCTCCTTTCAAGGGGGGCTGCCAAACCAGCGAAATACTACTGAATGACGCGTGCGATATACTGATGAGGGAAGTGGTAAAGCAGTCTAAGAATACCGAGTCTTCGATTTATAAGCCATCCTTGACTTCCGTGCTTTTTTTAAAAATGGTATTTGTTCAACGATTACTACGTGCCAGACACTGTAGATACCAGCTAATTAGGTTGGGTACAGTCCACGTCCCACATGAGGCTCACAATCTAAATCTCCATTTTACAGACGAGGCAGCTGAGGCAGAGAGGTGAAGCGACTCACTCACCGTCACACAGAAGACAAGGGGCAGAGGCAGAGAAGAACCCACGTCCTCTGATTTCCAGGCCCCAGCTCTTTCCCTTAGGGCCAAGCTGCTTCTCCCATTTACGGTTCATTGATTATGGCCGCCCTCAACCAAAATACAACTTCAGTCCTGTTTATGCTCTTCCCAATCTGCCTCTTCATCTTACTTCGTATTCTCTTCTGTCTACTACCATCTTCCTCAAAATCTCATTTCTCTCCCTTTCACTTCCCCTTTGCAAGTCATCTCTTCCTGTGGAAACCTTTCTGTTGCCAAATTGTACTTTCCAAGTGCTTAGCAGAGTGCTCTGCATACAGTAAGCGCTCAATAAATACGACTGAATGAATGAACCCAATCCTCCCTTCTATTTGCTGCATTCATTCATTCAATCGTATTTATTGAGCGCTTACTGTGTGCAGAGCACAGTACTAAGTGCTTGGGAAGTAAGATCGGCAACATAGAGAGACGGTCACATATGGTCCCTACCCAACAGCACCTTGATGTTAGGTTTTCTGTATTATCCCAAATCAAACAATGGTATTTACTGAGCACTTTGTGCAGAGTACCGTACTAAGCGCTTGGGAGAGTACAATACAACAGAGTTGATGATGATAATGGCATCTGTTAAGCCTTTACTATATGCTGAGCACTATTCTAAGCAGTGGGGTAGACACAAACTCAGCAGGTTGGATACAGTTCCTGTCCCACTTGGGGCTCACAGTCTTAATCCCCATTTTACAGATGAGGTAACTGAGGCCCAGAGAAGTGAACTTCTGAGCCAGCTGGGGATGTGCATGGGAATTAAGTGACTTTTCCAAGGTCACACAGCAGGCAAGTACCAGAGCTCTGACTCCCGGGCCATGCTGCTTCTCTATTAACAGAGTTGAGAGACACATTTCCTGCCCACAACGAGCTTACAGTCTAGAGGACTGAAGTTCCTTAAATTCACAGATTTTCTTTTGATCCATGAGGATCGTACCCTAGTCCGGGGATGTGCAGGGATTTTGGTGAAAGGAGCGATTAAGAACTTTTGAAATGTGCAGAAGGCATCACATGGAAACTTCCCAAATGTTAGGGGGAAAGTGAGGATGGGGTAGTTTGAATGGGAGAAGTGAAGCTAGGTTTTTGCCCATGGCGCTGGGCAAGCAGTCATATTTATGGAGTGTTTACTGTGTCCCAAGCACTGTAGTAAGCGCTTGGGAGAGTACAATAAAACAGAGCTGGTAGACACCTTCCCTTTCCACAGTGAGTTTGCAATCAAGGAAGAAGCTCTCTCCGAGAAATGAAACTACATTCAGAGTTGGAGTCCTCCTTTAAGCCCAACCCACTGCTTATTTCAAGGGTGTACGGACTGGGTTCGCTTAACTCAGAGAGCAAGGATCAGGAGAGAAATGGGACTGTGTGTGAAAACGAGAGCTTCTAAATGCTCGGGAGATTACATGATAGAGTTGGTAGAAATGTTCCTTACCCACGAGGAATTTGCAGTTTATTTCATTCCCTCATCCACACCCCATTTCATATGCTGGCTGATTCTCAAACTCATAAGCAGGGGTCAGAACCCAGAAAGGATAAAGTGATAATGGGTAAAATTAGGATAAAATAAGGATAATGGACCAGTACGGTGATGGTCAGTGGAAGCTTGGGGGTGCCTAGCTTGGTGACATCAATTCAGCTCAATCCTATCATCAGCCAGCCAAGTTAGTAGCCCATCCTATTTCCCCACACAAAATCCAGCAGGAAAAGAACAACAAAGTTCGTTTCAAAAGAAGGGAAGTGCAGTCAATTCCACCCGAAAGCATCCCCTATGTTTTACTTTTATGGCATTTCTTAAGCATTTACTACATCAGGCACTGTAGTAAGCGCTGGGGTAGATAAAAGCTCATCGGGTTGGAAACAGTCCAGAGTCCTCATCCCCACTTTCCAGGTGAGGGAACTGAGGCCCAGAGAAGTGAAGCGACTTGCCCACGGTCACACAGCGGACGAGTGGCGGGGCCCAGGTCCTTTTGACTCCTGGGCCCGTGCTCTATCCACTAGGCCACCCTACTTCTCCTCCTTGGCTTCAGGCAAGGACAGAGCTAGCCACATCGGCAAGCTGGAACTGAGAGGGCAGTGGTGGTGGGATACAGTGACCGTATCCGTGGCTGGTTTGGAGTCAGGTAAAAGCTGCCAGGGGCCTAAGTGGCTTCCCAGACATTGACTGAGCCCAATCCAGCCTAGCAATCTTTCTGACCCATCGTATCCTCTCACCGCTACCGTTGAGCTCTCCCAGAAAATCGGGTCACTCTGGATAGGGAAATGAAGGCACGGTGAAAAGACACTCCCAGTCAGCTGACAGGGCTGAACTCCAAGCCTAGAGGGAACTTGAAAGGACCATAGACGCCCGTCATAATTTCCACCTTTGGCTACTCTCTGCCTTGCCTGTACATTAGTGTTGCCGATTTATACTTCCCAAGAGCTTAGTGCAGTGCTCTGCACACAGCAAGCGCTCAAGAAATCATCATCATCATCAATCGTATTTATTGAGCGCTTACTGTGTGCAGAGCACAGTACTAAGCGGTTGGGAAGTACAAGTTGGCAACATATAGAGACAGTCCCTACCCAACAGTGGGCTCACAGTCTAAAAGGGGGGAGATGAGATTGAATGAATGAATGACTAATGACTGATGACTGAGAACAGAAACAGGCCTTTAATCATTCCCCCAGAACCTTCCCCCCAAAAGGATAATAGAGAACCTTCCTGCCCAAGAGAAGCAGCATGCCGTAGTGGTCTAGAACACGGGCCTGGAAATCCGAAGGTCACGGGTTATAATCCCAGCTTCACCACTTGTCTGCTGTGAGACCTTGGAAAAGTCACTTCATTTCTCTGGGCCTTGGCTACCTCACCTGTAAAATGGGGACTGAGACTGTGAGCCCCACAGGGGACGGGGACTGTGTCCAACTCGATTTGCTTGTATCTGCCCCAGTGCATAGTAGACTGCCTGGCACACAGTAAGCGCTTATCAAATGCACTCATTATTATTATGTAAAAATAATAATAATGGTACTTGAGCACTTACTATTCATTCATTCATTCAGTCGTTTTTATTGAGCGCTTACTGTGTGCAGAGCACTATACTAAGCGCTTGAGAAGTACAAATCGGCAACATATAGCGATTCATTCATTCATTCAATCATATTTATTGAGTACTTACTGTGTGCAGAGCACTGTACTAAGCGCTTGGGAAGTACAAATTGGGAACATATAGACACGGTCCCTACCCAACAGCAGGCTCACAGTCTAGAAGGGGGAGACAGATAAAACAAGTAGACAGGTGTACCAGCCACTGTCTCTATATGTTGCCAACTTGTACTTCCCAAGCGCTTAGTACAGTGCTCTGCACACAGTAAGCGCTCAATAAATACGATTGAATGAATGATTGAATGTTCTAAACACTGGGGTAGATCCAAGTTAATCAGGTTGGACACAGTCCTTGTCCCACATGGGGCTCACAGTCTTAAGTAGGAGGGAGTATGACTGAATCCCCATTTTACAGTTGAGGCCCAAAGAAGTGACATGCCCAAGGTCATCCAGCAGGCACGTGGCGAAGCCGGGATTAGGATTCCGAGGCCCATGCTCTTTCCACTAGGCCACAATGCTTCTCTGGATCGTCAAGCGCTTAGTACAGTGCTCTGCACACAGTAAGCGCTCAATAAATACAATTGATTGATTGATTGGATCCTAGTATACTGGGAATAGGCTTCCTTTTGCTCCATTTATTAATAACGATGGTATTTGTTAAGCGCTTACTATGTGCCAAGCTCTGTTCTAAGCGCTGGGGTAGATACAAGGTAGATTGTCCCATGTGGGGCTCACAGTCTTAATTCCCCATTTTACAGATGAGGGAACTGAGGTACAGAGAAGTGAAGTGACTTGCTCAAAGTCACACAGCTGATAAGTGGGCAGAGTGGGGATTAGAACCCATGACCTCTGACTGACTCCCAAGCCCGTGCGCTTTCCATTAAGCTTCTTCTCCCATCTTCTCTCTTGACTGAGTTCTAAACCTGGCTCCGCCACTTGGCTGCTGGGTGACCTTGGGCTGGTCACTTCACTTCTCTGGGCCTCAGTTACCTCAGCTGGAAAATGGAGATCAAGACTGTGAGCCCCACGTGGGACAGAGACTTCATCCAACCTGATTAGCTTGTATTCCCTCAGTGCTTAGTATGGCGCCTGGCACTTATTAAGTGCTTAAGTATCCTAAAAACCAAATAGGAGCAGGTATACAATTCAGAGGACAGAGGGGAAATAACCAATCAGTGGTATTGAGCGCTTACTGTGTGCAAGTGCTGTACTGAGCACTTAGCAGACTACATTACAATACAGTTGGTAGACATGATTCCTATCAGAAGCAGCGTGGCTTAATCATCATCATCATCAATCGTATTTATTGAGCGCTTACTATGTACAGAGCACTGTACTAAGCGCTTGGGAAGTACAAATTGGCAACATATAGAGACAGTCCCTACCCAACAGTGGGCTCACAGTCTAAAAGGGGGAAAGAGCCCATGCTTGGGAGTCAGAGGTCGTGGGTTCTAATCCCGGCTCCTCCACTTGTCAGCTGTGGGACTTTGGACAAGTCATTTCACTTCTCTGCGCCTCAGTTACCTCATCTGTAAAATGGGGATTAAGACTGTGAGCCCCACGTGGGACAACCTGATAACCTTGTATCTACCTCAGAGTTTAGAACACTACTTGGCACATAGTAAGCGCCATCATTACCATTGTTATTATTATCCACAAGGAGTTTACAGCTTAGAGAAGCAGCGTGGCTCAGGGAAAGTGCATGGGCTTTGGAGTCAGAGGTCATGGGTTCAAATCCCAGCTTCGCCAATTGTCAGCTGTGTGACTTTGGGCAAGTCACTTCACTTCTCTGTGCCTCAGTTACCTCATCTGTAAAATGGGGATTAAGACTGTGAGCCCCCCGCGGGCCAACCTGATCACCTTGTAACCTCCCCAGAGCCTAGAACAGTGTTTTGCACATAGGAGGCGCTTAATAAATGCCATCATCATTATTATTATTATTATTAGAGGGGGACACAAACATTAAAATGAATTCCAGACAGGGGAAACGGCAGAGTACAAGGATTTACTTACATCCCTATCAGGTTGCCAGCTTCAAAACTGCTCACCACTATTCCCAACACCACTCATACGGGGAAGTAATTGACAGCCATCATTAAAGAACACGACACGCTTATAACACGACCACATCCTCGCGTGAATCCATTTTGAGAGGATCCTATCTTTGCCACTCACTTTAACTGTCTACCAACTCTGTTGTACTGTACTCTCCCAAGAGGTTAGTACAGTGCTCTGCCTACAGTAAGTGCTCAATAAATACCACTGATGACGATGGTAACTCCCATCGGTGTTGTGGGGCTAGTGTTAGGGTAAGCGTGACTCAAAGGGGAAGGAGAAAAGGGGAAATGAGGGCTGAAGGCCTCTTGGAGATGTGATTTCAGTAAGTTTTTGAAGGTGCGGGGAGTCTGGTCTGTCGGATAATAAAGGAGAGAGTGTTAATGAAAATATACTAACGAAGAATTCATCTTAGTTTCCCCAACAGCCTTCGCCACAAAGTCTCCAAAATCAAAGAAAAGTAATAGTTTCTGTAAAGCCACGACCCCTTCACTATTTCCATCTTGGTAACCTCTCAGATCCCAACACGGTAATGAAAATATACTAACAAAGAATTCATCTTAGAGTAGTTTCCCCAACAGCAGAACTGAGAACAATACAACCTCATTTATTCTCGACTGTAAGCCTGGTGTGGGAAGGGATTGTCTCTCTTTATTGCTGAATTATACTTTCCAAGTGCTTAATACATGCTCTACACACAGTAAGTGCTCAATAAATACAACTGAATGAATTTATCCAGCCCTTACTGAATCAGAGCTCTGCCTTATCATCAGAATCTTCTGGGGTTTTTTAAGGGTATTTGTTAAGCATTTACTAATGTGCTATTAGTATTTTATTCTAGCACCTGGGTAGGTTCAGGTAAATTAATAATAATAATAATGACGGCATTTGTTAAGCGCTTACTATGTGCAAGGCACTGTTCTAAGCGCTGGGGGGGATACAAGGTGATCAGGTTGTCCCACGTGGGGCTCACAGTCTTCATCCCCATTTTACAGATGAGGGAACTGAGGCTCAGAGAAGTTAAGTGACTTGCCCAAGACCACACACCAGACATGTGTCAGAGATGGGATTCGAACCCACGACCTCTGACTCCAAAGCCCGGGCTCTTTCCATTGAGCCATGCTGCTTCTTAGGTTGGATACAGTCTATGTCCCACATGGGGCTCACAGTCTTAAGTAGCAGGGAGAACAGGTATTTAATCCCCATTTTTATATCTGAGGAAACAGAAGCCCCAAGAAGAAGTGACTTGCCCAAGGTCTCCCAGCAAGTAACAGTCAGAGCTGGGATTAGATAAGAACCCAGTCTCAAACTCACAGTCTTAAATTGGAGGGAGAACAGGAATTTAATTCCCATTTTATAGCTGAGAAAACAGAGGCCCAGAGAAGTGAAGTGACTTGCCCAAGATCACCCAGCAAGCACCAAGCAGAGATGGGTTTGATTAGAACCCAGGTCCTCTGCCTCCCAAGCCTGCCTGGGCTCTTTTCCCTAGGCCGCTGGGTTCCGCAGGTATCCCCGCTGCTGCCCCCGAGATCCCGCTCATGGTTGCTGATCCTTTTCTCCTTGTCTTTCTGGATTTTGATTTCCCAAATTATCCCTAATGAAGAGTGTCCCCGTGGATGTTACGGTCCAAATACGATGCTGGGACAAGGATCAACTATTAATCGCTTAGTACAGTCAAGCGCTTAGTACAGTGCTCTGCACAAAGTAAGCGCTCAATAAATTCTATTGAAATTCTATTGAATTAATCCCCAATTATCCTGCCCACGCGTAACAGTTAATAATTCCCCGCCTGGCCAAGACTCAGTAAAGAGAAAAGGGAGTAGGAAAAAGAGTCAAGGGCAGAATAGGGACTTGGAGACTGAGTTTCCTGTTGACATCGGGGACAGGGAACGGGAAGCCGGGGAAAGGACAAAGGGTGGAAGAGGACACAGACACAGGATTTCCGGAGAAAGGGGAATGGAAGGAAGGAAGGAAGTGGGGAGGCCTGCACGCAAGAAAAACGAGACAATCAATTGTGCTTATTGTGAGGTTACTGTGTGCAGAGCACTGTACTAAGCGCTTGGGAGAGGACAATACAACAGACAAGCCCCATGCACGAGCTTATAGCATGGCCTAGTGGATACAGCACGGGCCTGGGAGCCAAGGGACCTGGGTTCTAATCCTGCCTCCACAAACCTGTCTGCCATGTGATCTTGGGAAGTCACTTCTATGTGTCTCTAGACTGTAAGCTCATTGTGGGCAGGGAATGTGTCTGTTTATTGTCTTACTCAACAGAGCTTTGCACACAGTAAGCGACCAATAAATACGACTGAATTAATGGAAAATAATAATAATAATAATGATGGCATTTATTAAGAGCTTACTATGTGCAAAGCCCTGTTCTAAGCACTGGGGAGGTTACAAGGTGATCAGGTTGTCCCTCAGAGGGCTCACAGTCTTAATCCCCATTTTACAGATGAGGTAACTGACGCACAAAGAAGTGAAGTGACTTGCCCAAAGTCACACAGCTGACAATTGGCGGAGCCGGGATTTGAACCCATGAACTCTTGACTCCAAAGCTCGTGCTCTTTCCACTGAGTCACGCTGCTTCCCATGCTTTGGTTACCTCATCTGTGCCTGCTACATAATAAGCACTTAACAAACACCATCAAAAACCCCAAAGAACTAAGGAACACGGTTTTCTTTGTTGACGACTCTGCACAGTTATAGACTGGACTCTTTCCAGGAGCACATACCTCCAAATTGCCACCTTCCAAAACCAATCCTGATATCAATTATGCTGGGATCTGTCACCTGGATAACCTACATTCCATTACCCCATTATTTGATGTTCACCATCTAACCGGGATGACGATCCTCAAATACCGACTAAAGGCCAAACCTCCGTACCGCTCAAAAAGTGACGGCAACTCACAGATTACATCTTTCCGATTCCCCTTCTGAAAATTTTTCCAGGCCGGTCGCGAATCCGGAAGTATCTTCCCAAAGCAATGAAAATAGCTGTGGTATTTGTTAAGCGCTTACTAGGAGCCAAGCGCTGTACTAAACACTGGGATAGAACGCAAGATCCCCAGATCCCACATGGGGCTCACAGTCTAAGCTCCCAGAGAAGCAGCGTGGCTCAGTGGGAAGAGTCAACTTTCCACTTGGGCTTGGGAGGCAGAGGTCATGGGTTCTAATCCCGACTCCGCCACGTATCAGCTGTGACGCCCATGCTCTTTCCACTAAGCCACAGTGCTCCTCTGTCCAAGCCACCCTTCTGGCTGATGGTTGGGTCCCAACTCCCTAACTTTAATATCCATCTCCCCCTGAGAGACTATAAACACCTTGTGGGCAGGGAATAGGTCTACCATCTCTGTTGTACTGTATTCTCTTAAGTGGTCAGTTCACAGTAAGCACTCAATAAATAGAGGAGCAGTATGGAATAGTGGAAAGAGTAAAGGCCTCGGGGTCAGAGGGCCTGGGTTCTAATCCCAGCTCCGCTACCTGTCTGCTCCTTGTCCTTGGGCAAGTCTCTGAGAAGTAGCGTGGCTCAGTGGAAAGAGTCCGGGCTTGGGAGTCAGAGGTCATGGGTTCGAATCCCAGCTCTGCCACATGTCTGCTGTCTGACCTTGGGCAGTTCACTTACCTTCTCTGAGCCTCAGTTACTTCATCTGTAAAATGGGGATGAAGACTGTGAGCCCCACGTGGGACAACCTGATCACCTTGTATTCCCCCCAGCGCTTAGAACAGTGCTTTGCACATAGTAAGCGCTTAACAAATGCCATCATTATTATTATTATTATTATTATTATTCTCTGGGCCTCAGTTGCCTTATCTGTAAAATGGGGACTAAGACTGTAAGCTCTCTGTGGGACAGGGACTGTGTCCTTCCTGATTCCTTCATTCAATTGCATTTATTGAGCGCTTACTGTGTGCAAAGCGCTGTACTAAGTGCTTGGGAGAGAACAATATAACAACAGACACATTCCCTGCCCACAACAAGCTTGCAGTTTAGAGACCTATCCCTTAGTATAGTGCCTAGTACATAGTAAGCACTTAAATACCATTTGAAAAACAAAAACAAAATATTAACTAGCTCTTAGATCTTGCCTAGTGGTTGAGATTCCCCCGGCCCCGTCACTTAAAGACTGGGGGCCCGGCTGCAATATATCATCTTCTCTTTCATCCTCGTTGTGGGATGGGAAGGTGTCCGTTGATTGTTATATCGTACTCTCCCAAGCGCTTAGTACAGTGCTCTGCACACAGTAAGCATTCAATAAATACGACCGAATGGTGAATCATTCCTGGAAGACTCTCACCTGACACCCTGGAATCAGAAAGAGAAGGGTCTTGCAGGTGGAATGCTCTCTCGGGTGCGATTCTGCAATCTAGAGAGCACCTTTCTCACGCGGCCGGACTGTGGAATAGGGGTGACTGGCAGCCGGCTCCCCTGACCAGGGTCACCACAGAGGACATCTCGGCAGGTCCTGGATTTCTGACCCTCCGAATTCTTCCCCCAATCGGGGATGGGGCTATCTGCATGGTTCCTTCACCGAGAGAATAATAATAATGATAGCATTTATTGAGCACTATGTGCAAAGCACTGTTCTACGCTCTGGAGAGGTTACAAGGTGATCAGGTTGTCCCACGTTGGACTCACAGTCTTAATCCCCATTTTACAGATGAGGGAACTGAGGCACAGAGAAGTCACACAGCTGACAAGTGGCGGAGCCGGGATTTGAACCCCTGACCTGACTCCAAAGCCCGTGCTCTTTCCACTGAGCCACGCTGCTTCTAAGAAGCCATAAACATATGCCCTGCTAAACAGTCTTCTACAAGGTAAGCTCGTCACGGGCAGAGAATGTGTCCACTAACTTTTCTGGTTTGTCCTCTCCCAGGCACTTAGTATACTACTCTAGATTTCAAGCTTGTTGGGTGTCTGTTACATTCATTCATTCAATGGTATTTATTGAATGCTTACTGTGTGCACAGCACTATACTTGAAGCGCTTGGAAGAGTATCATCATCATCATCATCATCAATCGTATTTATTGAGCGCTTACTGTGTGCAGAGGACTGTACTAAGCGCTTGGAAAGTACAAGTTGGCAACATATAGAGACAGTCCCTACCCAAAAGTAGGCTCACAGTCTAAAAGTACAATATAACAATATACAAACACTCTCCTTGTCCAGTAATATTGCTGTATTGTACTCTCTAAGCGCTTAGTACGGTGCTCTACACACAATAAATGCTCAATAAATATGACTGACTGGCTGTCCTGCACATAGTAAACACTGAATAAACACCACTGACTGATGCCTTTGGGCAGGAAATGCGTCTGTTATATTGTCCTCTCCCAAGGACTTAGTACAGTGCTCTGTACACAGAAAGCACTCAATAAATATGATCGACTGACTGACTCTTTGAAGGCAAGGATCAGGTCTGCTAATTAATAAGGAGGAGAAGAATTATGGTATTTGTTACGCACTTACTAGTTACCAAGCATTCATTCAATTGTATTTATTGAGCGTTCACTGTGTGCAGAGCACTGTACTAAGTGCTTGGGAAGTACAAGTTTGCAACATCTAGAGACGGTCCCTACCCAACAGCAGGCTCACAGTCTAGAAGGGGGAGACAGACAACAAAACAAAACATACAAACCAAATAGAATAAATATGTACAAGTAAAATAAGGTCAATGTCTTAGCATAGGATGCTGTTACAAGCACTGTTCATTCTTTCATTCATTCATTCAATCGTATTTATTGAGAGCTTACTGTGTGCAGAGCACTGTACTAAGCACTTGGAAAGTACAATTCGGCAACAGAGACAGTCCCTACTCAACAACGGGCTCTGTTCTAAGCGCTAGGGTTCATTCAATCGTATTTATTGAGAGCTTAGTGTGTGCAGAGCACTGTACTAAGCACTTGGAAAGCACAATTCGGCAACAGAGACAGTCCCTACCCAACAACGGGCTCTGTTCTAAGCGCTAGGGTAGATACAAGATAATCAGGTTGGATACAGTCCTTGTCCCTCATGGGATTCAAAAGTCTTGATCCCCATTTTACAGATGAGGTAACAGGCACAGAGAAGTTAAGCGGCCTGCCCAAGGTCACAGAGCAGTCATGTGGCAGAGCCGGCATTAGAACCCACGACCTCTGACTCCCAAGCTACTGTGTTCTCCCAGGCGCATAGCGCAATGCTCGGAGTAGGGGTCTGGGCCTTAATAGGACTTGTTCAAAGCAAAGGAGTGCCAGGTTTACTTAAGGATGCAAGGTGGAAGGCCAGGTTTCCAAAAAAGAATGCAAGCCAGGAATGCAGATAAGATAAAAGGCCAGGCCAGTTTTAAGATGAAAAGGGAGGCTTGCAAAATACCATCAGAAGAAAATAACAATGGTATTTGTTAAGTGCTTACTACATGCCAGGCACTGTTCTAAGCACTGGGGCAGATACGAGGCAATCAGGTTGTCCCACATGGGGCTCACAGTCTTCATCCCCATTTGACAGATGAGGTCACTGAGGCACAGAAGTGAAGTGGCTTGCCCCAGGTCACACAGCAGACAAGTGGCAGAGCCAGGATTAGACCCCCCGAGTCCTCTGGCTCCCAAGCCCAAGCTCTTATCTACCTTAGAGCATCTACCCCAATGCTTAGAACAGAGTTTGGCACATAATAGGAGCTTAACTCTCCTTCCCTCTTATCTCTCTCCCTCTCTGCAGTCTCACATTTCCTCCGGCCTTCAAGACATCTCTACTTCGATGTCCTCCCGTCACCTCAAACTTAATATGGCTAAAACTGAACTTATCTTCCCAGCCAAACCCTGTCCTCCGGCTCACTTTCCCATCACTGTAGACAGCACCCCCAACCTTCCTGTCTCACAAGCCCGGTAACCTTGGCATTATCCTTGACTCCTCTCTCTCGCTCCACCCACGCAGGCAAGCCATCACTAAATCCTGTCAGTTCTACCTTCATTCATTCATTCAATCGTATTTATTGAGCGCTTACTGTGTGCATCACAGCATCGCCAAAATCCACCCGTTCCTTTCCGTCCGAACTGCTACCACATTAATGCAAACACTTATCCTAGCCCGACTTGATTGTTCTACCAGCCTCCTCGCTGACTTTCCTGCCTCCTGTCTCTCCCCACTCCAGTCCAGAGGCTGCCTGAATCATTTTCCTTCAAAACCGTTCAGACAGGGTTTGCCCCACTCCTCAAGAAACTCCAGTGGTCACCCATCCACCTCTGCATCAAACAAAAACTCCTCTCCATTGGCTTTAAAACACTCCATCAGTTTGCCCCCTCGCCGCCAACCTCTCACCCACATCCTACCTCTGGCCTGGAATGCCCTCCTTCCTTATATCAGAGGGATAATTGCTCTCCCCCACTTCAAAATCTTACTGAAGGCACATCTCCTCCAAGAAGCCTTCCCTGACTAAGCCCTCCTCTCATCTTCTCCCACTCCCTTCTGCACCACTCTTACTTGCTCCTTCATTCATCCTTCCTTTCACCCCCACAGCACATACATATATATATATATATATATATATATATATATATATATATATATATCTGTAATTTATTTACCTTTTTATTTAATGTGTCTCCCCCTCTAGACTGTGAGCTCGTTGTGTTCGTTGCTATACCATACTCTCCCAAGCACTGAGTACAGTGCTGTGCACACAGTAAGTGCTCAATAAATATGAATGATTAACAAATACCACAATTATCATTATTGTTATTAGAACAGCTCCCAGAGTTAACACAGAGCACACAGTGGGCACTCAATAAAAGCTTTTGATTCAATCATTCATTCAATCACATTTATTGAGCGCTTACTGTGTGCAGAGCACTGTACTAAGCGCTTGGGAAGTACAAGTCAGCAACATAGAGAGACGGTCCCTACCCAACGACAGGCTCACAGTCTGAAAGGGGGAGACAGACAACAAAACAAAACATGGAGACAGGTGTCAAAACCGTCAGAACAAATAGAATTAAAGCTATATGCACATCATTAACAAAATAAATAGAATAGTAAATATGTACAAGTAAAATAGAGTAATAAATCTGTATAAATATATATACAAGTGCTGTGGGGAGGGGGAGGAGGAGAGGGAAAAGAAGGCTCAGTCTGGGAAGGCCTCTTGGAGGAGGTGAGATTTCCCAGTCTTGATAGCAGGGCCTCTCCAAGCCCTGAGGGAGGACAGCCCTCTTAATCACACACTGGAGCTGACGTTTTTTAGTTACAAACACCTTAAGCCTTTCTTCCTTTCTGCCATGAGGTGGGCTCATGTCACCCCTTTCCTAAAAAAATCGCTCCCTGGACCCCATGGTTCCCTCCAAATTACCATCCCACCTCCCTCCTACCATTCTTCTCCAAACTCCTTGATTGAGTTGGTTACACCTGCTGCTTGAAGTTGCTCTCCTCCAATTCTCCCCTTCACCCCCTCCGATGTGTCTTCCGCCCCTTTCACTCCACAGAAACGGTCCTTTCAACGGTCACCAACGATCTCCTTCTCACCAAATCCAACGGTTTCTACTCCATTCTAATCTCCCTCCACCTCTCAACTGCCTTCTTCACGGTGGACTGTGAGCCCGTTGTCGGGTAGGGATCATCTCTATATGTTGCCAATGTGTACTTCCTAAGCGCTCAATAAATACGATTAAATGAATGAATGAATGAATGGGCTTAGTACAGTGCTCTTCACACAGTAAGCGCTCAATAAATACGATTGAATGAATGAATGAATGAATGGTCAACGGTCACCAACGATCTCCTTCTCACCAAATCCAACGGTTTCTACTCCATTCTAATCTCCCTCCACCTCTTAACTGCCCTCTTCACGGTGGACTGTGAGCCCGTTGTCGGGCAGGGACCGTCTCTATATGTCGCCAACGTGTACTTCCCAAGCGCTTAGTACAGTGCTCTGCACACAGTAAGCACTCAATAAATACTACGATTGAATGAATGAATGGTCAACGGTCACCAACGATCTCCTTCTCACCAAATCCAACAGTTTCTACTCCATTCTAATCTCCCTCCACCTCTTAACTGCCCTCTTCACGGTGGACTGTGAGCCTGTTGTCAGGTAGGGTTCATCCCTATATGTTGCCAACTTATACTTCCCAAGCACTTAGTACAGTGCTCTGCACACAGTAAGCACTCAATAAATACTACGATTGAATGAATGAATGAATGAATGGTCAACGGTCACCAATGATCTCCTCACCAAATCCAATGGTTTCTACTCCCTTCTAATCTCCCTCCACCTCTTAACTGCCCTCTTCACGGTGGACTGTGAGCCCATCTTCTAGACTGTGAGCCCGTTGTTGGGTAGGGACCGTCTTTATATGTCGCCGACTTGTACTTCCCAAGTGCTTAGTACAGTGCTCTGCATACAGTTAAGTGCTCAATAAATATGATTGAATGAATGAATGGACCACCTCCTTCTCCTGGAAACCTTACACAACCTCGGATCCGCTGACTCTGTCCTCTCCTGGTTCTCCTTTTAGCTCTACGGCCACTCATTCTCAGTCTCTTTCACGGCTCCTCTTCTGCCTCCCACCCCCTAAGTGTGGGGGTCCCTCAAGGCTCAGTTCTGGGTCCCCTTCTATTCTCCATCTACACCCACTCCCTTGGAGAACTCATTCCCTCACATGGCTTCAACTACCATCCGCATGCAGTTGATTCCCAAATTCACCACTCTAGCCCGGATCTCTCTCCTCCTCCGCAGTCTCACTTTTCCTCCTGCCTTCTGGATATCTCTATTTGGATGTCTCGCCCATGCCTCCAACTTTACACGTCCAAAAGAGGATTCATCTTTCCCCCCCAAACCATGTCATCCCCTTGACTTTCCCCTCACTATAGATGGCACCACCATCCTCCCTTTCTCACAAAGCCCAGAGTGGCTCAGTGGAAAGAGCCCGGGCTTTGGAGTCAGAGGTCATGGGTTCAAATCCCGGCTCTGCTAATTGTCAGCTGTGTGACTTTGGGCAAGTCACTTCACTTCTCTGGGCCTCAGTTACCTCATCTGTAAAATAGGGATTAAGACTGTGAGCCCCCCGGGGGACATCCTGATCACCTTGTAACCTCCCCAGCGTTTAGAACAGTGCTTTGCACATAGTAAGCGCTTAATAAATGCCATTATTATTATTATTATTATCAACCTCAACATCTCTCTCATTCAACCCACATGTTCAATCTCATCAAATCCTTTAGGTTCAAACTTCACAACACTGCAACAATGCACCCTTTCTTCACTATCCAAACTGCTACCAAATGAATCCAAGCACTTAGAGAAGCAGTGTGGCTTACTGGAAAGAGCCCGGGGTTGGGAGTCAGAGGTCATGGGTTCTAATCCCAGCCGGGCCATGTGTCCACTTTGTGACTTTGGGCAAGTCGCTTCACTTCTCTGTGCTTCAGTGACCTCAACTGTAAAATGGGGATTAAGCCTGTGAGCCCCACGTACGACAACCTGATTACCTTGTACCTCTCCCAGTGCTTAGAACAGTGCTTGGCACATAGTAAGCGCTTAACAAATGCCATCATTATTATTATCCCATCCCTCTTTGACTACGGCATCCTTGCTGACCTCCTTACCTCTCCTCTCTTCAGTCCATACTTCACTCTGCTGCCCGGATCATTCTTCTAAAGAAAGGTTCAGGCCATGTTTCCCCACTTGTCAAGAATCTCCAGTGGTTGCGCATCCACCTCCTCAAACAAAAACTCCTCAACGTTGGCTTTAAAGCCCTCAATCCCCTGGCCCTCTCCTACCCACCTCGCTGCTCTCCTACCATAACCCAGCAGGCAAACTTCACTCCTCTAATGCCAACCTAGGCACTGCACTTCAATCTCGCCACCCACCCCTTACCCACATCCTGCTTCTGGCCTGGAACATCCTACTTGTCATATCCGGCAATTACTCTCTCCACCTTTAAAACCTTATTGAAGGCC
The DNA here is from genome assembly GCF_015852505.1 of Tachyglossus aculeatus. Lineage (NCBI taxonomy): Eukaryota > Metazoa > Chordata > Mammalia > Monotremata > Tachyglossidae > Tachyglossus > Tachyglossus aculeatus. Next base: position 144,431,484 of record NC_052067.1, on the reverse strand, counting down.
CATCTCCACCAAGAGGTCTTCCCCGACTAAGCCCTCCTTTCCTCTTCTCCCACTCCTTTCTGCGTCGCCCTGACTTGCTCCCCTGGCTCAGTGGAAAGAGCCCGGGCTTTGGAGTCAAAATCCATGGGTTCAAATCCCGGCTCTGCCACTTGTCTGCTGTGTGACTTTGGGCAAGTCACTTAACTCCGTTCCTGAGAGGCCCGCCCACCTGCCATCATACCGTGCGGCCTTGCCAAGGACTCCATTCCGGAGAGGCCCGCCCGCCATCGGCTCCCGCTGCTCCCGGCAGGCTCCTCTCCTCAAAGCGCCCCCATAGACACCCTCTGCTTCCAACCCCTCGCCATTTAAGCGACCTTCCTTAAAATGCCCCCCATCCCCTCCCTTCCTGGTCCGGTCCTGACTGACTCTTCCCCCCCCCACCCCCACCCCCGCACCCAGGGAAACAGGCCCTTGTTACCACCAAGTTACATTAACGACAACCTCATTCGCACCTGCTCAGCCCTCCCATGCTAGTTGACTGTTCACTCCTCCCCCCAGGTATCTCTGCTCCCTGACCCCCTTAACAGGTCCACCCTACTCCAGCACATAATAGTTTGTATCTGCTTTGTGAAATCATCATCTGCCAATTTTATTATTGCCATAGCATGTTAATTGTTTAACTACCCCCTGTGATGCCATTGCCTACTGAGATCATTGCTACTGCTTTATTGCTTCTGCATCTCAACTGTTAACCTCCCGCTGTACTGTCACTCACCCTGCTGTCCTCACCATGAACTTTCAATTCCCTTGCTCCCAACTGCCATTCCTATTCCTCCCCTTCCCCTTCCCCTCTCCCACCCAGCTTTTTCCCTCCCTCTCCCCCACCAAGACCACTCCCCCTCACCCCCTACCAAGGATCCCTCTGTACCAGTGTCTACCCTCCACTCCTCCCTCCCAGCCCCCTCCCTCCCCTCCTCCCCGCCCCCACCCCATCCCAGTTCTCCTTTCCCATCGCCACCCCTCTTCCCACTATCCCCGCCTAGGCCCCCACCAACTCATCCCAATCCAAACTCTCCCCACCCCTCGCACCCTTCCCCCTCCCTCCCCTTCCTCGACAGCTGCTGCCAAGTGTGGCCTCTGGAACCCCTGCTCCGGAAGGATCCTCTCCTCAGAGCGCGCCGCCATAGACGCCCGGGACTCCATTCCTTAGAGGCCCGCCTACCCGCCATCACACCACGCGGCCTTGCTGCTCCCGAAAGGATCCTCTCCTCAGAGCAAGCCGCCATAGACGCCCGGGACTCCGTTCCCGAGAGGCCCGCCCGCCCGCCCGCCATCACACCGCATGGACCCCGCTGCTCCCGGAAGGATCCTCTTCTCAGAGCGCCAGAGAGGCCCGCCATAGACGCCCGGGACTCAGTTCCCGAGAGGCCCTCCCTCCTGCCTGCCATCACACCGCGTAGCCCCCGCTGCTCCCAGAAGGCTCCTCTCCTCGGAGCACCGCCATAGACGCCCCCTGCTTCCACCCCCACCCACTTAAGCGACCTTCCTTATAATGCCCCCCAACTCCCCTTCCCGGTCCGGTCCTGACTGACTGCGCCCGCCCCCCACCCCGGGAAAAAGGCCCTTGTTATCACCAAGTTACATTAACAACAAGCTCATTCGCACCTACTCAGCCTTCCTGTCCCGCCATCAACCCCGGCCCACGTCCTCCCCGGGGCCTGGAATGCCCTCCCTCTGCCCATCCGCCAAGCTAGCTCTCTTCCTCCCTTCAAGGCCCTACTGAGAGCTCATCTCCTCCAGGAGGCCTTCCCAGACTGAGCCCCTTCCTTCCTCTGCCCCTCATCCCCGTCTCGATCCCCCGCATCTTACCTCCTTCCCTTCCCCACAGGACCTGTATATATGTATATATGTTTGTACATATTAATTATTTATTTATTTTACTTGTACCTATCTATTCTATTTATTTTATTTTGTTAGTATGTTTGGTTTTGTTCTCTGTCTCCCCCTTCTAGACTGTGAGCCCACTGTTGGGTAGGAACTGTCTCTATATGTTGCCAGCTTGTACTTCCCAAGCGCTTAGTACAGTGCTTTGCACATAGTAAGCGCTCAATAAATACGATTGATTGATTGATTGATTAAGATCCCTTTCATCCTGGACCTATTCCTTTCCAGCTCTCTACTCCTCCTCGCCCTAACTGAAACATGGCTGTCTCCAGACAACACGGTCTCTTCGGCTGCTCTCTCCAGTGGAGGCCTCTTCTTCTCCCACTCCCCCAGACTCACCGGAAAAGGAGGAGGTGTCGGTTTCCTTCTCGCCCCCCAATGTCGCTTTCGCACTATCCCTCCTCCCCCTTCCCTTTCCTTCCCTTCCTTTGAAGCCCACATTATTCACCTCTACCACCCCCTCCAGATTCCTGTAGCCGTCATCTACCGCCCTCCCAGCCCCACTTCCAACTTCTTTAACGACTTTGACCCCTTCCTCACCTTCCTTCTCTCCTTCTCCATGCCCACTCTGATCCTCGGAGACTTCAACATCCACATGGATATCCCTGATGACTCCTCTGCCGCCCGCCTTCTATCTCTCCTCGACGCTGCCAACCTCTTGCTCCACCCCACCTCGCCCACTCACCAACTTGGTCATACCCTCGACCTCATCATCTCCTACCGCTGCACTGTGTCCACCCTCACCAACTCTGAAATCCCTCTCTCTGATCATAATCTTCTCACCTGCCTCCTCACTCACACTCCTTTCCCCTGTAAATCCGTATTACTCCCTCACAGAGATCTCCGCTCTCTTGACCCCATCCATCTTTCTAAGCGCCTCACACCCCACCTCGCCTCCCTCTCCTCTCTACCCAGTTTTGATGATCAGATTACTGCTCTCAACTCTACCCTTCCTACTCAGCTAGACTCACTCGCTCCCCTTTCCCTTCGCCGCTCTCATACCACTAACCCACAGCCCTGGATCACTGCCACTGTCCGCCTCCTTCGCTTTAATGCTTGAGCTGCCAAACGCTGCTGGCGATAGTCTAAACTCCACGCCAACCTCGTTCACTTCAAGTTTATCCTTTCCTGCCTTAACTCAGCCCTCTCCTCTGCCAGACAAAACTATTTCTCCCCCTTTATTGACACCCATGCCCATCACCCCCGCCAGCTCTTCCGTACATTCAACTCCCTTCTCAGGCCCCCGGTTCCTCCCCCCTCCTCCTTCCCTCACCCCCAACGATCTGGCCTCCTACTTCATTAACAAAATTAAATCCATCAGGTCCGACCTCCCCATAGTCACTTCCCCCTCTTCTCCAACCCCCCGGCTCTCAACACTCTCTGCTACTCTCCCATCTTTCCCAGCAGTATCCTCAGAGGAGCTCTCCTCCCTCCTCTCAAGTGCTACTCTGGCCACCTGTGCTTCTGACCCCATTCCTTCTCATCTCATGAATTCTCTCGCTCCATCCCTTCTCCCCTCCTTAACTTCCATCTTCAACTGCTCACTCTCCACTGGTTCCTTCCTCTCTGCCTTCAAATATGCCCATGTCTCTCCCATCCTAAAAAAACCTGCGCATCAGGCAGAAACTCCTCACCCTCAGCTTCAAGGCTGTCCATCACCTCACCCCCTCCTACCTCACCGCCCTTCTCTCCTTCTCCAGCCCACCCCGCACCCTCCGCTCCTCTGCTGCTAATCTCCTCACCGTACCTCATTCTCGCCTGTCCCGCCGTCGACCCCCGGCCCACGTCATCCCCCGGGCCTGGAATGCCCTCCCTCTGCCCCTCCGCCAAGCTAGCTCTCTTCCTCCCTTCAAGGCCCTACTGAGAGCTCACCTCCTCTAGGAGGCCTTCCCACACTGAGCCCCTTCTTTCCTCTCCCCCTTGTCCCCCTGTCCATCCCCCCATCTTACCTCCTTCCCTTCCCCACAGCACCTGTATATATGTATGTACATATTTATTCCTCTATTTATTTATTTATTTATTTTACTTGTACATATCTATTCTATTTATTTTATTTTGTTAGTATGTTTGGTTTTGTTCTCTGTCTCCCCCTTTTAGACTGTGAGCCCACTGTTGGGTAGGGACTGTCTCTATGTTACCAACTTGTACTTCCCAAGCGCTTAGTACAGTGCTCTGCACACAGTAAGCGCTCAATAAATACGATTGATTGATTGACTGATTGATTAACTTCTCTGGGCTTCAGTTACCTCATCTGTAAAATGGGGATTAAGACTGTGAGCCCCACGTGGGACAACCTGATTACCTTGTATCTCCCCCAGTGCTTAGAACAGTGCTTGGCACACAGTAAGCGCTTAATAAGTACTATTATCATTATTATTATTATTATTATTATTATTATTCCCCGGCTCCCAGCCCCACAGCAGACTCATATCTGTACTATATTTATATTACTGTCTCCCCCTCTAGACTCTAAGCTCATTGTGGACACGGAATATGCCCACAAACTCTGTTATATTATACTCTCCCAAGCACTTAGTACAGTGCTCAGCACACAGTAAGAGCTGAATCAGTAGGATTGAATTAATTAATAATAAGGTTGTCGGTTATAACTGCCACTGGCTGGGTCATGCTATTTTAATAATAATAATGATGGCATTTATAAAGCGCTTACTATGTGCAAAGCACCGTTCTAAGCACTGGGGAGGTTACAAGGTGATCAGGTTGTCCCACCTAGGGCTCACAGTCTTAATCCCCATTTTACAAATGAGATAACTGAGGCACAGAGAAGGGAAGTGGTTTGCCCAAAGTCATGCAGCTGCCAATTGACGGAGCTGGGATTTGAACCCCTGACCTCTGACTCCAAAGCCCGGGCTCTTACCACTGAGCCATGCTCCATCTCTATTTTAGGGGGTCAAAACACTCCAAGAGGCCTTTCCTGATTAATCCCTCATTTCCACTCCCTTCTGCATCACCCTTGACCTTAGATTTGCACCCTTTATTCATCGCACCCTCAGCTCTATTCATTCATTCAATCACATTTATTGAGCGCTTACTGTGTGCAGAGCACTGTACTAAGCGTTTAGGAAGTACAAGTCGGCAACATAGAGAGACGGTCCCTACCCAACGACGGGCTCACAGTCTAGAAGGGGGACAGACAACAGAACAAAACATGGAGACAGGTGTCAAAACCGTCAGAACAAATAGAATTAAAGCTATATGCGCATCATTAACAAAATAAATAGAATAGTAAATATGTACAAGTCAAATAGAGTAATAAATCTGTATAAATATATATACAAGTGCTGTGGGGAGGGGAAGGAGGTAGGGCAGGGGGGATGGGGAAGAGGAGAGGGAAAAGAGGGCTCAGTTTGGGAAGGCCTCTTGGAGGAGGTGAGATCTCCCAGATAGCAGGGCCTCTCCAAGCCTTCTTAAGCACACATTGGAGCTGGTGTTTTTAATTACAAACATCTTAAGTCTCTCTTCCTTTCTGCCGTGAGGCGGGCTCGTGTCTCCCCTTTCCTAAAAAAATCCCTCAATGGACCCCATGGTTCCCTCCAAATTACCGTCCCACCTCCCTCCTACCATTCTTCTCCAAACTCCTTGAGTGAGTTGGCTACACCTGCCGCTTGAAGTTGCTCGCCTCTACTGTACTTACATCCATATCAGTCATTTGTTCATTTATTTCCATCTCCATCTCCCTTTCTAGCCTGTAAGCTCCTTGTGGGCAGGTAGCGTGTCTACCAATTGTTAGACTGTACTCTCCCAAGTGCTTAGTACAGTGCTCTGCGTGCAGAAAGCGCTCACATAAATGCAACTGACTAGCTTCATTTAGCTGGGGATCCAGGGCGGGGACTCCAACCTCCACTACAATCAATCGTATTTATTGAGCGCTTACTGTGTGCAGAGCACTGTACTAAGCGCTTGGGAAGTTCAAGTTGGCAACATATAGAGACAGTCCCTACCCAACAGTGGGCTCACAGTCTAAAAGGAAGGAGTGGCCATGAGCTCCGGACTCGACTGCTCTTTGACATCTTTTTCCTCCAGGGCCAATGTGAACTCAGCCCAGTGGTCCTGACCAGAGGATGGACATCTCTCTTCCCTGGAAAGAGAAGTCCCCTGGAGTTATTCATTCAATCGTATTTACTGAGCGCTTACTGTTTACAGAGCACTGTTCAAAGCGTTTGGGAGACTACAATACAGCAATAAGCAGACACATTCCCTGCTCACAACGAGTTTACAGTCTAGAGGACTAAGCTTACAGCCTAGAGAGGTTGGGGAATTAATTGTTAAGTGCTTACTATGTACCGGGCACTGTACTAAGCGCTGGGGTGGAAACGAGCAAATCGGGTTGGACACAGTCCTTGTCGCCTGTGGAGCTCACAGTCTCATCCCCATTTTACAGAAGAGGTAACTAAGGCCCAGAGAAGTAAAGTGGCATAGAGGCTAAAGCCCGGGCTTGGAAGTCAGGAGGTCATGGGTTCTAATCCCGGCTCTGCCACTTGTCTGCTGTGTGACCTTGGGCAAATCACTTCACTTCTCTGGGCCTCAGTGCCCTCATCTGTAAAATGCACATTGAGACTGTGAGCCCCATGCGGGACAGGGACTGTGTCTAACCCACGTGCTTAGGACAGTGCCTGGCACATAGTTAAGTGCTTAACAAATAATAATAATAATAATAATGGCATTGATTAAGCGCTTACTATGTGTAAAACACTGTTCTAAGCACTGGGGAGGTAACAAGGTGATCAGGTTGTCCCATGGGGGGCTCACAACCTTATTATTATTTGTTAAGCGCTAGCGCTTACTATGTGCAAAGCACTGTTCTAAGCGCTGGGGAGGTAACAAGGTGATCAGGTTGTCCTAAGGGGGGCTCACAATCGTAATCCCCATTTTACAGATGAGGGAACTGAGGCCCAGAGAAGTGACCTGCCCAAAGTCACACAGCTGACAAGTGGTGGAGCCAGGATTAGAATCCATGGCCTCTGGCTCCTAAGCTCGTGCTGTTTCCACTGAGCCATGCTGCTTCTCTAATACCATTATTATTATTATTATTATTATTACTGAAGTGACTTGCCCAGGGTCACACAGCAGACAAGTGGTGGAGCTGGGATTAGAACCCATGACCTACTGAACTCTCAGGCCTGTGTTCTTTCCAAAACACTATGAATGGGACCGAGAGTCTCTAAGCGAGCCAAGAACAGGAACTGGGGGGACAATGGGAGCTACAATCGGAGGGTTGGGTCTGTGGATTTGGGTAGTGGCTGATCACCTAATCGGTGGGACAAGCTTGACTGATTACTGCTCCCATCAGGGGCTCCCCCCCTAGACTGTAAGCTCCCTGGGGGCAAGGATCATGCCTGCTAATTCTGATCTATTGTATTAATTCATTCAATCACATTTATTAATGATGATGATGATGATGGCATTTATTAAGCACTTACTATGTGCAAAGCACTGTTCTAAGCGCTGGGGAGGTTACAAGGTGATCAGGTTGTCCCACAGGGGGCTCACAGTCAATCCCCATTTTACAGATGCGGTAACTGAGGCAGAGAGAAGTGAAGTGACTTGCCCAAAGTCACACAGCTGACAATTGGCAGAGCGGGGATTTGAACCCATGACCACTGACTCCAAAGCCCGGGCTCTTTCCATTGAGCCACGCTGCTTCTCTGTATTTGTTAAGCGCTCACTATGTGCAAAGCACTGTTCTAAGCGCTGGGGTAGATACAAGGTGATCAAGTTGTCCCACGTGGGGCTCACAGTCTTAATCCCCATTTTACAGATGGGGTAACTGAGGTCCAGAGAAGTTAAGTGACTTGCCCAAAGTCACACAGCTGACAATTGGCAGAGCAGAGGTTTGAACCCGTGACATCTGACTCCAAAGCCCGGGCTCTTTCCACTGAGCCACGCTGCTTCCCTTACTGTGTGCAGAGCCCTTACTGTGTGCAGAGCACTGTACTAAGTGCTTCGGAAGGACAAATCGGGAACACATAGAGACGGTCCCTACCCAACAATGGGCTCACAGTCTTCTGTTATTATTATTATTATTATTATTATTATTATTATTATTATCACAGTCTATTATTACTATTATTATTATGGTATTGGTTAAGCATTTACTTTGTGCCAAGTATTGCACTCTCCCAAGGGCTTAGTAGGGTGCTCTACGCATAGTAAGTGCTCAATAAATACCACCAATTGACTGACTCTACTACTAATAACTATGGTGATATACTTGATAAGTGCTGACTCTACTACTAATAACTATTATGATGCTTGTTAAGCGCTTACTATGCGCCAAGCACTGGGGTAGATACAAGTCAGTCAGTTTGGACAATAGTCCCTGTCCCCCATGGGGCTCCCAATCTTGATCCCCATTTTACAGACGAGGGAACTGAGGCCCAGTGAAGTGACTTGCCCAGGGTCACGAAAAAGATAAGTGGCAGAGCCGGGATTTAGAAGCCAGGTCCTCCGACTACCAGGCCGCTGCTCTACCCATTAAGCCACGCTGCTTCTATCGATCAATCAATCGCATTTATTGAGCGCTTACTGTGTGCAGAGCACTGTACTAAGCGCTAGAGAGGAATGGGAAACGGGTGGGGCGAGGTGGGGATGCTTGGATTAGCCAGGTGGGCAACTGATGGCCGCTGCTCTCAGAGACTGCGCTCTCTCGGGAGGAGAATGAGAAATCAGCCGAGGCTGGGCCCCAATCCAACCAGATCTGGGAGCCCTGCCACGGAAAATGGGGAAATCAGGACATTCGGGGCTTGGCAGGGGATTCTCCTCTTCTTCTGCCCGTGGCTTTGGCTGCCAGGCATCTGGAGCTGGAACAGCTAATATTGGCAAGTCCCCCCAAAACCCGACCCATGACAAATAGGAGCCCCCAACCGGATCCCTGGCAAACATGAGGGACTGTGCCAACGAGAACCAACTCTCCCAAATGTTTCTTAGTACAGCGAGCTCGCTGTGGGCAGGGATTGTCTCTCTTTATTGCTGTGCTGTACTTTTCCCGAGTGCTTAGTACAGTGCTCTGCACACTGAAAGCGCTCAATAAATATGAACGAAGTGGTCAGTGAATACCCTGGATTGACTGATCCTCCTCCTCTCCTCCTCTTCCCCATCCCCCTGGCCCTACCTCCTTCCCCTCCCCACCGCACCTGTATATATATTTGTACAGATTTATTACTCTATTTATTTTACTTGTACATTTTTACTATTCTATTTATTTTGTTAATGATGTGAATCTAGCTTTACATCTATTTATTCTGATGACTTGACACCTGTCCACATGCTTTGTTTTGTTGTCTGTCTCCCCCTTCTAGACTGTGAGCCCACTGTTGAGTAGGAACTGTCTCTATATATTGCTAACTTGTACTTCCCAAGCACTTAGTACAGTGTTCTGCCCACAGTAAGCACTCAATAAATAGGATTGAATGAATGAATTTTCCCGAGTGCTTAGTACAGTGCTCTGCACACTGAAAGCGCTCAATAAATACAAATGAATGAAGTGCTCAGTGAATACCCTGGATTGACTGATCCTCCTCCTCTCCTCCTCCTCCCCATCCCCCCCCCACCTCCTTCCCCTCCCCAAAGCACTTGTATATATTTGTACAGATTTATTACTCTATTTATTTTACTTGTACATATTTACTACTCTATTTATTTTGTTAATGATGTGCACTTAGCTTTAATTCTATTTGTTCTGACGACTTTGACACCTGTCTACATGTTTTGTTTTGTTGTCTGTCTCCCCCTTCTAGACTGTGAGCCCGTTGTTGGGTGGGGACCGTCTCTATATGTTCCCAACTTGTACTTCCCAAGTGCTTAGTACAGTGCTCTGCACACAGTAAGCGGTTAATACGACTGAATGAATGAATGAATGAATATAGCAGCTAATAGCCAAAAAATATGCCAAAGATTAATGGTAGGAAGACTTGCTGTGAAAAGCCTGGAAAAAGCCATGAAATGTGCTGAGTAACAATTGCCACAAAAATACAAATTGTCAACTCTATGGTGTTTCCAGTGACTAAGTATGAATCTGAAAGCTGGTCAGTGAAAAAATTGGATAGAAAGAACATCGATTCTTTTGAAATGTGGTGTTGGAGGAGGTTTTTGCGAATACCATGGACTGCCCGAAAATCAAACAAATGGATTTTGGGGCAAATTAAACCACAGTGGTCTTTGGAAGCCCAAATGACTCGACAGATTAACATATTTGGGACACATGATCAGGAGGACTGATTCTCTGGAGAAGACACTAATGCTACAAAGAGTCCAGGGAAAATGTGGAAGAGGCAGACTGGCAGCTAGACGGATAGAGACCGTGACAACGATAACGGAAGAACCGTTAGAAAGGTTGCGGATTATGGCAGAGGACAGGACATTCTGGAGAAAGTACATCCATGGAGTAGCTATGAACCAGAAACGAGTCAACGGCCCTTAATAATAATAATCACCAAAAAGCCAACTACTTTGAAATCACTCGCTTGGTGGCCAGGAAAAACTGGCCCTTCTATTACCAAAACGAAAGGGAACTCAGTGGTCACTCTAGCCAAACAGCTACAACTGTAGTAGTACTAATAATCATGGTATTTGTTAAGCACTTATTATGTGTCAAGCACTGCATAAGTGCTTGGGTATATGCAAGATAATCGGGTTGGACACAATCCCTGACCCACATGGGGCTCACAGTCTTAATCCCCATTTTACAGATGAGGAAACAGGCCCATTCATTCATTCATTCAATCGTATTGAGCGCTTACTGTGTGCACAGCACTGTACTAAGCGCTTGGGAAGTACAAGTTTGCAACATATAGAGACGGTCCCTACCCAACAGCGGGCTCACAATCTAGAAGGGGGAGATAGACAACAAAACAAAACACACAAACCAAATAAAATAAATGGAATAAATATGTACAAGTAAAATAAAGAAAGGGTAATAAATATGTACAAACATAAAAATATATACAGGTGCTGTGGGGAGGGGAAAGAGGTAAGGCGGGGGGGATGGGGAGAGGAAGGAGGGGGCTCAGTCTGGGAAGGCCTCCTGGAGGAGGTGAGCTCTCAGTAGGGCCCAGGGAAGTTAAGTGACTTACTCAAGGTCATTCAATCATGCATTCAATTCACTCGTATTTATTGAGTGCTTACTGTGTGCAAATCACTGTACTAAGCGCTTGGGAGAGTACAATTTAACAACAGACACTTTTCCTGCCCACAGCGAGCACACACAGACTCCAAGAACTCTAGAAGTGTCTAGCAGAAAAGATTCAGAAATAAGTCAAACCATCCACCCTTTAGCCCTAGCAGAAACCACAAGACATTAAAGCAAATTTCAACTCGTTCTCCGGCCGTGCCAAGGCTCCTCCTTTACGAAGACTCTCGGCCCTAATCAAAGCCTTTTCTCCCCGCATCTCCTCTCTTGCACAAGCCGAGGAGAAAACCGACAGGTCACGCAGCCCCGGGATGAGATCCCTAGTCAGTCAGTCCTATTTACTGAGCTTTTACTGTGTGCAGAGCACTGTACTAAGTGCTTGGGAGTGCGTCGGGAGTGCGGCCCGTGCGGTTGTGCACGCTGCAGAGAAGCGGCGTGGCTCAGTGGGAAGAGCACGGGGCTTTGGAGTCAAAGGTCACGGGTTCAAATCCCAGCTCCGACAATTGCAAGCTGTGTGACCTTGGACAAATCACTTAACAATAATAATAATAATGGCATTTTATTAAGCGCTTACTAAGTGCAGAGCACTGCTCTAAGCGCCGGGGAGGTCCCAAGCGCTTAGTACAGTGCTCTGCACACAGTAAGCGCTCAATAAATACGATTGAATGAATAAATGAATGAATGAATTTATTACTCTATTTTATTTGTACATATTTATTCTATTTATTTTCTTAATATGTTCTGTTTTGTTGTCTGTCTCCCCCTACTAAACTGTGAGCCCGATGTTGGGTAGGGCCCGTCTATAGATGTTGCCAACTTGGACTTCCCAAGCGCTTAGTACAGTGCTCTGCACACAGTAAGTGCTCAATAAATATGATTGATTGATTGATTGATTGATTGAGAGTACAGTACAACAATATGATGGACATGTTCCCTGCACACAACGAGCTTACAGTCTAGAGCCTACAGCCTACACACACTGCCAAGCACTGAGCGAGAAGCTGGGAAAAACACAATGAAGAATTAACCTCCCAGCGTGGAGGATTTTCAAAACAACACTGCTCAGCTGACAGATTCCGTCTCTGGCCAACTCTGTCCCTCGGGGTCTTTTAGGGCTGCACACCCAATTCTTCTAGAACATGCGTTTATGCTGTACTATTTGGATATAACACAATGAGTCGTCTTCTGGGAAAACACAATTCTCAAATTGAGCCATTTGGAGCCTGTCAAACTATTATTCTCCAGTCAACTGTACTCCATAGCATTGGTGAATTTCTGCAATTTCACGGTATTTGTGTCATATAACGAGTGGCAGGGGTGCAGATGACTCTGCTAATAAGAATAACAAGCGTTTAGTGCAGTGCTCTGCACACAGATGCACTAAATGCATTCATTAAATGCATTTAAATGCACTAAATGCATTCATTCATTCAATCGTATATATTGAGCGCTTGCTGTGTGCACAGCATTTGTACATATCTATTCTATTTATTTTATTTTGTTAGTATGTTTGGTTTTGTTCTCTGTCTCCCCCTTTTAGACTGTGAGCCCGCTGTTGGGTAGGGACTGTCTCTATATGTTGCCAACTTGTACTTCCAAAGCGCTTAGTACAGTGCTCTGCACACAGTAAGCGCTCAATAAATACAACTGATTGATTGATTGATTGCCCAAGGTCACATGGCCCATGCTCTTTCCTCCAAGCCACACGGCCTCACCGACAACTGGTGGGGGACAAAATAATGTGTGAATTTGTATTTAAAAAGTCTGACATTTAAATCGACTTTCTTTGACCACAAGGTTCTTCAAGAACACAACTCCCATGTAATGGAGCCTAGCCTTGGACTTGTGCCTGGCTACGTTTTCATCCCTAAATGCACTAACTTGTTTTTGATCCTGTTGGAATTTCTCGTTGTTTTCTGCAGGACTACTTTTCCAATGTGTTTAAGACACTAAATTTTACACATAGCTTTCAAAAGACCCAATATGTTATGGTATGTGAATGTGATTACGATGGTTTCTATTCTTTGCCCAGATCTGTTTATTTATATTGATGCTATTGATGCCTGTTTACTTGCTTTGTTTTGTTGTCTGTCTCCCCGATTCTAAACTGTGAGCCCATTGTTGGGTAGGGATTGTCTCTGTTGCTGAATTGTACTTTCCAAGCGCTTAGTAATAATAATAATAATAATAATAATAATAATGATGGCATTTATTAAGCACTTACTATGTGCAAAGCACTGCTCTAAGCACTGGGGAGGTTACAAGGTGATCAGGTTGTCCCACGGGGGGCTCACAGTCTTCATCCCCATTTTACAGATGAGGGAACTGAGGCATAGAGAAGTGACTTGCCCCAAGTCACACAGCTGACAAGTGGTGGAGCCGGGATTTGAACCCATGACCTCTGACTCCAAAGCCCGTGCTCTTTCCACTGAGCCACACTGCTTCTGTTCTGCACACTGTAAGCGCTCAATAAATACGGTTGAATGAATGAATGAATCATCCATGAAGTCACTGAATAATTCTGGTCCTCAGATCAGGCTCTCAGACGAACATTTTCTCCCTTTGTAAACCAGTGGTGAGTTGATAATAATAACTATCGTACTTGTTAAGTGTTTAGTATGTAATAATAACTGTGGTAGGTGTTAAGCACTTACTATGTGCCAAGCACTGTTTTAAATGTTGAGGTAGATACGAGGTAATCGGGTCAGACACGGTCCTTATCTCACATGGGACTCAGTCTTAATCCCCATTTTACAGATGAGGGAACTGAGGCCCAGAAGTAAAGTGACTTGCCCAAGGTCACACAGCAGAAATATGGCAGAGCCAGGATTAGAACCCAGGACCTCTGACTCCAAAACCCTTGCTCTTTCTACTAAGCTTCTCTGCTCAGGTCTCCACAGAATGGTGATAGGTTCCCAGAAGGATAACTTGTTGTCATGAATCAACAGTCATTCTGAAGTCTAATTTGATGCAGTTTATTGCGCTTAGTACAGTGCTCTGCACACAGTAAGCGCTCAATAAATACGATTTATTGATTGTACATATTTATTACTCTATTTTATTTGTACATATTTATTCTATTTATTTTATTCTGTTAATATGTTTGGTTTTGTTGTCTGTCTCCCCCTTCTAGACTGTGAGCCCGCTGTTGGGCAGGGATCGTCTCTATATGTTGCCGACTTGGACTTCCCAAGTGCTTAGTACAGTGCTCTGCACAAAGTAAGCGCTCAATAAATACTTGATTGATTGATTGATTGATTCTCTTCTGTCCACATTTTTATACAGTCTCTACGGGGCAATGGGGGCAACAATCAATTATTGTTATTATTGTTATTATTAGAAGCAGCACAGCTTCATAGATAGAGCATGGGCCTGGGAATCAGAAGGGCCTGGATTCTAATCCCAGCTCCACCACATGTCTGCTGTGTGTGACTTTGGGCGACTCACTTCACTTCTCTGGGCCTCAGTGACCTCATCTGTAAAATGGGGATTAAGACTGTGAGCCCCACGTGGGACAGGGACTGTGTCCAACCTGATTAACTTGTATCTACTCCAGCGCTTAGAACAGTGCTTGGCACATAGTAATCATTTACCACTTACTGTAATTATCATCATCAATCAAGCAATGGTATTTATTGAGTCCTTACTGTGTGCAGAGCACTGGACTAAACGTTTGGGAGAGTACAACACAACAATAAACAAACACAATCCCTGCCCACAGTGTGCCTAGAGTCTACAGGGCTTTTAAATGCCCTGAATTCCTCCCCCTTTTTTTTTTCCAGTAGTATTTATTGAGCTCTTACTGTGTGCAGAGCACTGTACTAAGCACTTGGGAGAGTCCAATACAACAAAAAACAGACACATTCCCCGCCCACAACAAGCTTACAATCTCCAGATTCAGGACCAGGTTCCAGAGGCCTTAGATAACCACGAGAATAATAATAATAATACTGATGACGGTACTTGTTAAGCGCTTAGTATGTGCCAAGCACTGTTCTAAGAACTGGGAGAGATACACGGTAATCAGGTTGTCCCCCGTGGGGCTCACAGTCTTAATCCCTATTTTACAGCTGAGGTAACTGAGGCACAGAGAAGTTAAGTGACTTGCCCAAAGTAGCGTGGTATAGTGGGTACAGCATGGGCCTAAGTGTCACAAGGTCATGGGTTCTAATCCCTGCTCCGCCATTTGTCTACTGTGTGACCTTGGGCAAGTCACTTGAATTCTCTGTGCCTCAGTTATCTCAACTGCAAAATGGGGATTGAGACTGTGAGCCCCATGAGACTGTGTCCAACCCTATTTGCTTCTCTCCACCCCAGCGCTTAGTACAGTGCCTGGCACACAGTAAGCGATTAACACATACCACAATTATTATTATGTATTATTATTCTGGGGTCCTATGGTCCCAGCTGGCCTTAGGCTGTGAGTCGGGGGTGGAGAGCACATCTGACGGGGTGGCCGCCAACAGGATGTCTGCCGCGCGCAATCAGGAAACTGACTGCTGACGAAAGAAAAAAACGGGATGTTTCGAACTGAAAACTGAACGGGGCCTTATCAAACCTGGCCTCCGCGGCACGGAAATGGCCCCCTCCAAGGTCACCGGTGACCTCCTTCCAGCCAAATCCTAACTCTCCTCGACGGTCTTCGACACTGTGGATAACCTACTTCTGGAAACTGTGAGCTTTTAGACTGTGAGCCCACTGTTGGGTAGGGACTGTCTCTATATGTTGCCAATTTGTACTTCCCAAGCGCTTAGTACAGTGCTCTGCACATAGTAAGCGCTCAATAAATACGATTGATGATGATGGAAACGGTACCCAACCTTGGCTGAGAACGAGGATTCCAGAATAATAATAATAACTTTGGTATTTGTTAAGCACTTCCTATGTGCAAAGCACTGTTCCGAGCGCTGGGGAGGATACAAGGTGATCAGATTGTCCCACGTGGGACTCACAATCCTAAACCCCATTCTACAGATGAGGTAACTGAGGCACAGAGAAGTCAAGTGACTTGCCCAGAGTCACACAGCTGACAAGTGGCAGAGCCGGGATTTGAACCCATGACTTCAGACTCCCAAGCCCGGGCTCTTTCCACTGAGCCACGCTGCTTCTCGAGTTCTCCTTCCTACTTAGACCGTGACCCCCAAGTGGGCCGGGACTTCGTCCGACCGGATAAACCTGTATCAACCTCAGCGCTTAGAACAGTGCTCGGCACATAGCCCACTGTTGGGTAGGGACCGTCTCTATATGTTGCCAACTTGTACTTCCCAAGCGCTTAGTACAGTGCTCTGCACACAGTAAGCGCTCAATAAATACGATTGAATGAATGAATAGTAAGCGCTTAACACACACCACAATCATTTATAATTAATTATGATTAGGGCACGGACTGGTGAAGCTGAGAACTGGTGGTGTTCATTCCTTCAATCGTATTTATTGAGCGCTTACTGTGTGTAGGGCACTGTACTAAGAGCTTGGGAGAGTACAACAAAACAATAAACAGTGACATCCCCTGCCCACAACGAGCTTACAGTCTAAAGGGGGAGAGAGACACCAAGACAAATAAATAAAATTAGAGATATGTACGTAAGTGCTGTGGGGCTGGAAGTGGAGCGGGGAAGAGCAAAGGAAGCAAGTCAGGGCGACGCAGAAGGGAGCGGGAGATGAGGAAAAGTAGGGCTTAGTCTGGGAAGGCCTCTTGGAGGAGATGGGCCTTCAATAAGGCTTTGAAGGTGGGGAGAGTCATTTCATTCATTCAATCGTATTTATTGAGCACTTCCTGCATGCAGAGCACTGCGCTAAGAGCTTGGGAAGTACAAGTTGGAGTCACTGTCTGTCGGATTGACACCTGTCTACATGTTTTGTTTTGTTGTCCGTCTCCCCCTTCTAGACTGTGAGCCCGTTGTTGGGTAGGGACCGTCTCTACATGTTGCCGACTTGTATTTCCCAAGCGCTTAGTACAGTGCTCTGCACACAGTAAGCGCTCAACAAATACGATTGAATGAATGAATTATTTTGAGGATGTAAGGCATTCCAGGCCTGAAGCAGGATGTGGGGTAGGACTAGGATGCGTTTTCTACGGGGACAGAAAAGACAGGGGAAGATTGGGGTGGGAAGAGGAGGGGTTCCATTTTGGACATGCCAAGTTTGACTTGCCGGTGGAACATCCAAGTTGAGATATCCCGAAGGCAGGAGGAAGGTGAGAGGTCAGGGATCGAGAGGGAGATTTGGGAATCATCCGCATAGGGATGGTGGCTGCAACCTTGGCATTACCCTCGACGTATCCCTCCCTCATCAAATCCGCCTATACAATCTGTCGCAAAATCCATTCATTCAATCGTATTTATTGAGTGCTTACTGTACGCAGAGCACTGTACTAAGCGCTTGGGAAGTACAAGTCGGCAACATTAGAGACGGTCCCTACCCAACAGCGGGCTCACAGTCTAGAAGATCCTGTCTAAAATCCTGTCTGTTCTAAAAGAACCCAGGCTTGGGAGTCTGAGGAGGTGGGTTCTAAACCCAGCTTTGCCACTTCTCAGCTGTGTGACTTTGGGCAAGTCACTTCACTTCTCGGGGCCTCAGTGACCTCATCTGTAAAATGGGGATTAAGACTTTGAGCCCCTCATGGGACAACCTGATAACCTGGTATCTATCCCAGTGCTTGGAACAGTGCTTGGCACATAGTAAGCTCTTAACAAATACCATCATCATCATCACCCTCTCCTCTCCATCCAAACTGCTATGCCGCTGATCAATCAATCATATTTATTGAGCGCTTACTGTGTGCAGAGCACTGTACTAAGCGCTTGGGAAGTACAAGTTGGCAACATATAGAGACAGTCCCTACCCAACAGTGGGCTCACAGTCTAAAAGGGGGAGACAGAACAAAACCAAACATACTAACAAAATAAAATAAATAGAATAGATATGTACAAGTAAAATAAATTAATAAATAAATAGAGTAATAAATATGTACAAACATATATACATATATACAGGTGCTGTGGGGAAGGGAAGGAGGTAAGGCGGGGGAATGGAGGGGGGAGGAGGGGGAGAGGAAGGAGGGGGATCAGTCTGGGAAGGCCTCCTGGAGGAGGTGAGCTCTCAGTAGGGCCTTGAAGGGAGGAAGAGAGCTAGCTTGGCGGATGCGCAGAGGGAGGGCATTCCAGGCCCAGGGGAGGACGTGGGCCGGGGGTCAATGGTGGGACAGGCGAGAATGAGGTACGGTGAGGAGATTAGCGGTGGCAGAGGAGTGGAGGGTGCAGGGTGGGCTGGAGAAGGACAGAAGGGAGGGGAGGTAGGAGGGGGTGAGGGGATGGACAGCCTTGAAGCCCAGGGTGAGGAGTTTCTGCCTGATGCGCAGATTGATTGGTAGCCATTGGAGGTTTTTGAGGAGGGGAGTAATATGCCCAGAGCGTTTCTGGACAAAGATAATCCGGGCAGCAGCATGAAGTATGGACTGAAGTGGAGAGAGACACGAGGATGGGAGATCAGAGAGAAGGCTGATGCAGTAGTCCAGACGGGATAGGATGAGAGCTTGAACGAGCAGGTAGCGTTATGGATGGAGAGGAAAGGGTGGATCTTGGCAATGTTGCGGAGCTGAGACTGGCAGGTTTTGGTGACGGCTTGGATGTGAGGGGTGAACGAGAGAGCGGAGTCGAGGATGATACCAAGGTTGAGGGCTTGTGAGACGGGAAGGACGGTAGTGCCGTCAACAGAGATGGGAAAGTCAGGGAGAGGGCAGGGTTTGGGAGGGAAGACAAGGAGTTCAGTCTTGGACATGTGTTCAATCCAAGCACCTGTCCTCTCCCGCTTTGATTACTGTAATCAGCCTCCTCGCTGACCTCCCTGCCTCCTGTCTCTTCCCTCTCCAGTTCGTACTTCGCTCTGCTGCCTGGATCATTTCTATGTAAAAGATGTTCATCCTCATCTTCTCCGTTTCTCAAAAACATCTAGTGGTTGCCCATCCACCTCTGAATCAAACAGATTCTCCTTAACATCAGCTTTAAGGCACTCCCTAGGCTCATTTCATGCAACGACCGAATCCACTCACTCCGACCCTTTTATTGCCCACCTACTCTCTGTACCTTCCAACCTCTCCACTGGGGATAGAGCCCGGGCCTGGGATTCATAAGGTCGTGGGTTCTAATCCGGGCTCTGCCACTTTCATTCATTCATTCAATCGTATTTATTGAGCTCTTACCATGTGCAGAGCACTGTACTAAGTGCTTGGAAAGTACAAGTCGGCAACATCTAGAGACGGTCCCTACCCAACAACGGGCTCACAGTCTAGAAGGGGGAGACAGAGAACAAAACAAAACATGTGGACAGGTGTCAAGTCATCAGAATCGAATAGAAATAAAGCTAGAAGCACGTCATTAACAAAATAAACAGAATAGTAAGTATGTACAAGTAAAATAAATAGAGTAATAAATCTGTACAAACATCTATACAGGTGCTGTGGGGAGAGGAGGGAGGTAGGGCAGGGGGGATGGGGAGGAGGAGAAGAAAAAGTGGGCTTAGTCCCAGTCACACTTGTCTGCTGTGTGACCATGGGCAAGTCACTTCCCTTCTCTGGGCCTCAGTGACCTCTTCTGTAAAATGGGGATTGAGACTGTGAGCCCCACATGGGACGGGGGCTGTGTTCAACCCAATTTGCTTGTATCTGCCCCAGTGCTTAGTAGAGTGCCGGGCACATAGTAAGTGCTTAACAAATACCATAGTTATTATTATTATCATTCATTCAGTCAGTCAGTCGTATTTATTGAGAGAAGCAGTGTGTCTGAGAGAAGCAGTGTGGCTCAGTAGAAAGAGCCCGGGCTTGGGAGTCAGAGGTCATGGGTTCTAATCCTGACTCTGCTGCTTGTCAGCTGCACGACTTTGGGGAAGTCACTTAACTTCTCTGTGCCTCAGTTACCTGTAAAATGGGGACTAAGACTGTGAGACCCACGTGGGACAACCTATTCACCTTGTATCCACCCCAGCGCTTAGAACAGTGCTTTGCACATAGTAAGCGTTTAAAACATGTCATCATTATTATTATTATTACTATTGAGCGCTTACTGTGTGCAGAGCACTGTACTAAGCGCCTGGAAAGTTCAATTCAGCAACGGAGACAATCCCTACCCAACAGCAGACTTTTGAATCTCCACATCCAAGAGGCCTTCCCTGATTTAAGCCCTCATTGACCTAATCCCCTCTCCCCTCTGTGTTGACTATGCGCTTGGCTGTTGTACCCATTAAGCACTTGGGTACGTATCCTTATACTCTATTTCCCCATCTGTAATTTATTTCATTGCCTGTTCCATTCTGTAGACTGCAAGCTCCTTGTGGGCAGGGAGAGTGTCAACAACTCTACTGTACCACACTCTCCCAAGTACATAGTACAACGCTCTGGGCAGGGTAAGTGCTTAATAAATACCATGAAGACGACAAACAAGATGCTTAAAATAATAATAATATTGGCATATATTAAGCGCTTATTACGTGCAAAGCACTGTTCTAAGTGCTGGGGAGGTTACAAGGTGATCAGGTTGTCCCATGGGGGGCTCACAGTCTTAATCCCCATTTTACAGATGAGGGAACTGAGGCGCAGAGAAGTGAAGTGACTTTCATTCATTCAATCATATTCATTGAGTGCTTACTGTGTGCAGAGCACTGTACTAAGCGCTTGGGAAGTACAAGTTGGCAACAAACAGAGACGGTCCCTACCCAACAGTGGGCTCACAATCTAGAAGGGGGAGACAAAGAACAAAACATAGTAACAAAAAAAAATAGAATAAATATGTACAAATAAAATAAATAAATAAATAAATAGAGTAATAGACTTGCCCAAAGTCACACAGCTGACAATTGGCGGAGCCGGGATTTGAACCCATGACCTCTGACTCCAAAGCCCGGGCTCTTTCCACTGAGCCATGCTGCTTCTCACCCATCAACAGGAAACCAAACGGGGCAGTATCACTGATAAGAGGAAGGGCAAGATGTTTGTCACCCCACAAACAGAAAACAGAATGGGGCTGTAAGCAACCAAGCAGTGTGGCCTAGTGGAAAGAGCCTGGGGTTGGGAGTCAAAGGTCCTGGGTTCTAATCCCGGCTCCGCCATTTGTCAGCTGAGGGGCCTTGGGCAAGTGACTTCACTTTTCTGGGCCTCATTTAACTCCTCTGTAAAATGGGAATTAAGAGTGTGAGCCCCAGGCAGGACATGGACTGTGTCCAACTCTGTGTCTAACCAGCGCTTAGTACACTTCCTGGCATATCATAAATGCTTAACTTAACCATAAAAAAAAAGTATGAGTGCGTCAGTCTGTGGGGACCGGCAGGAAGGTGTGACTTTTTTTTATGGTACTGGTGAAGCGCTTACTAAGGGCCAAACATTGTTTTAAGCAGCGTGGTAGATACAGATTAATTAGGCTGGATCCAGTCCCAGCCCCACATGGGGCTCACTGACTAAATTGGAGGGAGAACAGGAAATCTGCGGCTAGGAGAAGGTAAGTGACTTGCCCAAGGTCACACAGCAAGAAATTAGCAGAGGCAGGATTAGAACCCAGATCCTCTGTCACCCAGGCTCCTGCTCTTTCCATTAAGCCACGCCACTTCTCCCGTTTCCAGGAGAAGGGGCCCTGTTTCCGAGAGTATTTCAGCGATCCCGACCACAAAATAAGGCTAACGATCCCCTCCACAGAGGCACGTTCCACACATCTGAGTATTTCTTGTAGGTGGTCCCAGGTTGTATTCAAATATCTTCTGCGGAACTGATGCTAAGATGAAAAGCCATTATCATGGGCTTTCCTTGGTCCTCTTTTTTAAAATAGACCATTTCCTGTCCGAAAGACCTCATCTGTGGTCCAAATCAATCAATCAATCATATTTACAGTCTTTTAGACTGTGAGCCCACTGTTGGGTAGGGACTGTCTCTATGTGATGCCAATTTGTACTTCCCAAGCGCTTAGTACAGTGCTCTGCACATAGTAAGCGCTCAATAAATACGATTGATTGATTGATTGATTGATTGATTGAGCGTTTACTGTGTGCAGAGCACTGTACTAAGCGCTTGGGAAGTACAAGTTGGCAACATATAGAGACAGTCCCTACTCAATCAATCGTATTTATTGAGCGCTTACTGTGTGCTGAGCACTGTACTAAGCGCTTGGGATGTACAAGTTGGCAACACCCAACAGTGGGCTCACAGTCTAGAAGGGGGAGACAGAGAACAAAACCAAACATATTAACAAAATAAAATAAAAACAACAGATAAGTACAAGTAAAATAAATAGAGTAATAAATATGTTCAAACATATATACATATATACAGGTGCAAATCTTCTCAAAAATAATAGTTAGTGGCTCTTAAAAAAATCCACCATTTCTCAAAACCGCTTAAGATATATTCCTTCAAGTTCTGCTGACTTAGGTATATCGGGTTGTTTTTCCACATCGCTTCACTGCTTCTTGCCTTTTGACAGTTTGTCTTTCATTCATTCATTCAATTGTATCTATTGAGCGCTTACTGGGTCTTTCCAATCTTCTAAGTGACCGTGTCCTGGTGAGCGGTTCACTTTCTATCTTTTGTAAAATGAGAAGTGAGAAATTGACTAGAAGGCTCTGCCTTTTTAGTCATCTGTTGTCTCCTGGGAGAGTTGGGCGTTTTCTCTGGTCCTCTTCTTCTAATATAGCTAATTATAATATAACTGCTTGAGAAGCAGCATGTTCTAGTGGGTAACACATGGGCCTGGGAGTTGGAAGGACCTGGGTTCTAATCCAGGCTCTGCCATTTGTCTCCTGGGTGACCTTGGGCAAGTCACTACACTTCTTTCTGCTTCAGTTCCCTCATCTGTAAAATGGGGATTAAAACTGTGAGCCCCAAGTGGGACAAGACTGTGTCCAACCTCAGAGATTAGTACAGTAATAATAGTAATAATGATGGTATTTGTTAAGCGCCTACTATATGCGAAGCACGGTTCTAAGTGCTGGGAGGGATACAAGGTGATCAGGTTGTTCCACGTGGGGCTCAAAGTCTTAATCCCCATTTTACAGATGAGGTATCAGGCACAGAGAAGTTAACTGATTTGCCCAAAGTCACACAGCTGGCAAGTGGCGGAGCCAGGATTAGAACCCATGACCTCTGACTCCCAAGCCGGGGCTCTTTCCACTGAGCCACGCTGCTTCTCCTACTTGGCACATAGTAAGTGCCGAACAAATACCATTAAAAAAAAATGCCGCAAAGAGCTTTATTACACATGCTGTCCAAATACAAACAGAAGCGGCGTGGCTCAGTGGCAAGAGTCTGGGCTTGGGAGTCAGAGATCATGGGTTCTAATCCCGGCCCCGCCACTTGTCAGCTGTGTGACTCTGGGCAAGTCACTTCACTTCTCTGGGCCTCAGTGACCTCATCTGTAAAAAGGGGATTAAGACTGTGAGCCCCACGTGGGACAACCTGATCACCTTGTATCCCTCCCAGCATTTAGAACCATGCTTCGCATACAGTAGGCGCTTAACAAATAGCACCAAACAAGTATTTTCCAGGTAGACCAGTGATTTAGTGATGGCTTGAATATGTGCGTTGAATGACAGAGGAGTCATGCATAATGCTGAAGTCACAGGCTTGTGAGGAGAGATGGTGGTGCCATCTACAGTGATGGGAAAGTGAGCAGGAGGAAGGGTTTGGGTGGGAAGACACGAAGTTCAGTTTTAGCCTTACTAAATTTGAGGTGACAGGAGGCCATCCAAGAACAGATTTTACAGATGAGGTAACTGAGGCACAGAAAAGTAAAGTGACTTGCCCAAGGTCACACAGCAGACAAGTGACAGAACTGGGATCAGGTCCTCTGACCCTCAGGCATTTGGTATTTCCACTAGGCCTCACTGCTTCTCCACTATGACCTTTGACTCTTGTGCTTGGCAGGGCACAAATCCTACTTCATAATTAAGCCATAGTGATCTTTTGCATGTATTTATTACTCTATTTATTTCACTTGTACAGATTCTATTTATTTTATTTTGTTAATATGTTTTGTTTTGTTCTCTGTCTCCCCCTTCTAGTCGGTGAGCCCACTGTTGGGTAGCGACCGTCTCTATGTGTTGCCAACTTGTACTTCCCAAGCGCTTAGTACAGTGCTCTGCACACAGTAAGCGCTCAATGAATACGATTGACTGAATGAATGAATGAATTTAATAGCAAATAATGTTATGTTAACACAAAGTGATGGCTGATTAATTCACAACACCCTCATCCATCACCCAACAGCTAATCTAAATACCAACAGCAGTTTGTGGACTTTTTCAAAAACCACATGGGGTTTAAATCATTTATTCAGCTATTCCGTCCCGACTGAGTTTGCCTACTTCCTTTCACAACCTTATTTCTTCCCCCGGCTCCCTGTATTGGCTCCCTGTATTCGTACCTAAATTTGTGTCTTGTCTCCCCAATTAGATCTGTAAACTCCTTAAAGGCAGAGAACATGTAATAACTCACTCATTAATAAAGCACTTAATGAGGTGAAACCCCAGCGTTCTAAAATACATGAAAATCGGATCGGATGCATGAAGCTCCCGACTACTTTAACCCCATTTTGCAGATGAAGTGACTGAGGCCCAGAAAGGTGAAGTGACCTGCCCCGGGCCGCCCAGCAGCTGGTGGCCGATGGTGGGATTGAAACCTCAGACCCAGGACTTGCATTCATTCAGTCGTATTTATTGGGCACTTACTGTGTGCAGAGCACTGTACTAAGTGCTTAGCACTGTACTAAGCGCTTGCATTCCTCACCCCGCACTTTCCTCTTGACCACACAGCCTGCCAGTTTTCCCAGTCTTCGAACCCAATGCCCCAGTACAAATGGGACAGAGATCAGAGAACATAATAAGCACTGAACAGATACAATTATTATTATTATTATTATAAGCAGCACTGCGCAAACCACCAGCTCAATCAGAAGGTGCTGAAACTTGTGGACTAAAGGATCATCCATTGTATGTATTTATTATTCCACTGATTTTATTAATGATGTGTATATATCTACAATTCTGTTTATATTGATGCCTGTCTACTTATTTTGTTTTGTTGTCTGTCTCCCGCCTTCTAGACTGTGAGCCTCTAGTTGGTAGGGATTGTCTCTATTTGTTGCCGAATTGTACTTTATAATAATAATGATAATAATTTTGGTATTTGTTAAATGCTTACTATGTGCCAAGCACTGTTCTAAGCACTGGGGGAGATACAAAATGATCAGGTTGTCCCATGTGGGGCTCATAGTCTTAATGGGAAGCAGCGTGGCTCAGTGGAAAGAGCACGGGCTTTGGAGTCAGAGGTCAATCAATCAATCGTATTTATTCAGCGCTTACTGTGTGCAGAGCATTGTACTAAGCGCTTGGGAAGTACGAATCCCGACTCTGCCACATGTCTGCTGTGTGACCTTGGGCAAGTCACTTAACTTCTCTGAGCCTCAGTGACCTCATCTGTAAAATGGGGATTACGACTGTGAGCCCCACGTGGGACAACCTGATCACCTTGTATCCCCCTAGCGCTTAGAACAGTGCTTTGCACATAGTAAGTGCTTAACAAATGCCATTATTATTATTATTATTATTATTAATCCCCATTTTCCAGATGAGGTAACTGAGGCCCAGAGAAGTAAAGTGACTTGCCCAAAGTCACACAGCTGATAAGTGGAGGAGCCGGGATTAGGACCTATGACCTCTGACTCGCAAGCCCACACTCTTTCCACTGAACCACGCTGATTCTCTACTTTCCAAGTGCTTAGAACAGTGCTCTGCACACAGTAAGCGCTCAATAAATATGATTGAATGAATGAATGAAAGTTCATGATTCATTCATTCATTCAATCATATTTATTGAGCGCTTACTGTGTGCAGAGCACTGTACTAAGCCCTTGGGAAGTACAAGTTGGCAACATAGAGAGACGGTCCCTACCCAACAGTGGACTCACAGTCTCTCCAGCCCACTCTACAGGGACTTGACTTGGCAAAGACTACACCAACCCTCTCTCTGGACTTTTTTTAATGGTATTTATTAAGTGCTTACTAACAATCGACGATATTTATTGAGTGTTTACTATGTGCCAGACACGGTACTAAGTGCTGAGGTAGGTATAAGCCAGTCAGGTTGGACACAGTCCCTGTCCCACCAGGGGCTCACAGTCTTCATCCCATTTCTCTATATGTTGCCAGCTTGTACTTCCCAAGCGCTTAGTACAGGGCTCTGCACACAGTAAGCGCTCAATAAATACAATTGATTGATTTAACAGATGAGGGAACTGAGGCACAGAAAAGTGAAGCGACTTGCCCGAGTTAACACAGCAGACAAGTGGTGGGGCCGGCATTAGAACCCAGGTCCTTCTGAGACCCAGGCCCATGCTCTATCCACTAGGCCATGCCAACTTGTACTTCCCAAGCACTTAGTACAGTGCTGGGCACACAGTAAGCGCTCAATAAATACGACTGAATGAATGAATGCTGCTTTGGGGCTTAGAGGGAGGACTACTTTGGATAGCTGGCTGTCCCTGGCTCTGGGTCCCAAGGGCAAATCAACAGTTTCTTGACTACATCCAAGGGATGCTTTAATTAACTGGCAAGTGGCCAGTTCCTCCATAACATGTTATTTTCAACACGGGTTTTAATTACAATGCTGTTGAGGAATTAGGGAATATTCTTCTAACCACCTGCATCCTTCATTTATTACTGAGCACTTACTGAACAATACTCTGCACCGAGTAGCTAGCTAGCTCTCTTCCTCCCTTCAAGGCCCTACTGAGAGCTCACCTCCTCCAGGAGGCCTTCCCAGACTGAGCCCCTTCCTTCCTCTCCCCCTCGTCCCCCTCTCCATCCCCCCCATCTTACCTCCTTCCCTTCCCCACAGCACCTGTATATATGTGTATACGTTTGTACATATTTATTACTCTATTTATTTATTTATTTATTTAACTTGTACATATCTAGTCTATTTATTTTATTTTGTTAGTATGTTTGGTTTTGTTCTCTGTCTCCCCCTTTTAGACTGTGAGCCCACTGTTGGGTAGGGACTGTCTCTATTCGTTGCCAACTTGTACTTCCCAAACGCTTAGTACAGTGCTCTGCACACAGTAAGCGCTCATTAAATACGATTGATGATGATGATGATGATGATGAGTAAATGCTCAATAAATACCACTGATTGATTATGGTGAACACTGTACTCAGCGCGTGGGAGGGTACAACGGAGTAGACCGATAAAATCCCTGCACTCAAGATGCCTACCGCCTAACAAAATTACAGGCGGGGCAAAATTTCAAGACGTAAGTGCTATGTAGTGGGTGGGTGGGGGAGAGGAGGGAAAAGAGTATTTAAGAGAAGCAGCGCGGACTCGTGGCTAGAGCTCAGGCCTGGAGTCAGAAGGACCTGAGTTCTAATCCATAATCAATCAATCAATCAATCGTATTTATTGAGCGCTTACTGTGTGCAGAGCACTGTACTAAGCGCTTGGGAAGTACAAGTTGGCAACACATAGAGACAGTCCCTACCCAACAGTGGGCTCACAGTCTAGGAGGAGGAGACAGAGAACAAAACCAAACATATTAACAAAATAAAATAGATTAGATACGAACAAGTAAAATAGAGTAATAAATATGTACAAACATATATACAGGCTTTGGAGTCAGAGGTCATGGGTTCGAATCCCAGCTCCGCCGCTTGTCAACTGTGTGACTTTGGGCAAGTCACTTCACTTCTGTGGGCCTCAGTTCTCTCATCTGTAAAAGGGGGATGAAGGCTGTGTGCCCCCCGTGGGACAACCTGATCACCTTGTATTCTCCACAGTGCCTAGAACAGTGCTTGGCACAAAGTAAGCGCTTAAGAAATGCCATTGTTATTATTATTATTGTTATTGTTATTATTATTATTATTATTATTATTAACTTTTCTGAGCCTCAGTTCCCTCATCTGTAAATTGGTGATGAAGACTGTGAGCCCCACGTGGGACAACCTGATCACCTTGTATTCTCCCCAGCACTTAGAACAGTGCTTTGCACAAAGTAAGCGCTTAAGAAATTCCACTATTATCATTATTATTATTATTACTAACTTTTCTGAGCCTCAGTTCCCTCATCTGTAAATTGGGGATGAAGACTGTGAGCCCCATGTGGGACAACGTGATCACCTTGTATCCCCCCCCAGCGCTTAGAACAGTGCTTGGCACATAGTAAGCGCTTAACAAATGCCATCATTATTACTATTACTCCATTTATTTTACTTGTACGTATTTATTCTATTCATTTTATTTTGTTAATATGTTTTGTTTTGTTGTCCGTCTCCCCCTTCTAGACTGTGAACCTGCTGTTGGGTAGGGACCGTCTCTATATGTTGCCAACTTGTACTTCCCAAGCGCTTAGTCCAGTGCTCTGCACACAGTAAGCGCTCAATAAATACGATTGAATGAATGAATGAATGTACATATGTACAGGTGCATAATTATTATTTATGGAATACTTTAACCGGATTAACTGGGATCTACTGCAACACTCAGAACAGTGCTTGGCACAGAGTAAGAGCTTAAAGAGTACCATAATTACCATTATCATCATCAATCGTATTTATTGAGCGCTTACTATGTGCAGAGCACTGTACTAAGCGCTTGGAAAGTACAAATTGGCAACATATAGAGACAGTCCCTACCCAACAGTGGGCTATTATTATTACTAAGTTCTTCGTAGAGTAAAACGCAACCCAGTTAGGTAGACAGGGTCCCTGCCCAGCCGCTAGGCAAGGAGAAGTGCTCAATCCTGTCCATGGTCCCATGGCCTGCTCTGCTCCAGCCTGAACTGGTTGTGTGGCTACCATGGCATCATCAATCGTCATCAATCGTATTTATTGAGCGCTTACTATGTGCAGAGCACTGTACTAAGCGCTTGGGAAGTACAAATTGGCAACATATAGAGACAGTCCCTACCCAACAGTGGGCTCACAGTCTAAAAGGGGGAGACAGAGAACAAAACCAAACATACTAACAAAATAAAATAAATAGAATAGATATGTACAAATAAATTAAATAGAGTAAAAAATATGTACAAACATATATACATATATACAGGTGCTGTGGGGAAGGGAGGGAGGTAAGATGGGGGGATGGAGAGGGGGACGAGGGGGAGAGGAAGGAAGGGGCTCAGTCTGGGAAGGCCTCCTGGAGGAGGTGAGCTCTCAGCAGGGCCTTGAAGGGAGGAAGAGAGCTAGCTTGGCGGATGGGCAGAGGGAGGGCATTCCAGGCCCGGGGGATGACGTGGGCCGGGGGTTGATGGCGGGACAGGAGAGAGCGAGGTACGGTGAGGCTCCCCCCACCTCCCCGAGTGAGGGGCAAATGGGTAAGCTTTGGCTCGAGGAACTGTTCTGTATGTCTGGAGCATCCCTCTAATCTGCAAGCTCACTGTGGGCAGGGAACGTGTCCACCGTCCCTGGTAAAACAATAATAATGTTTGCACTGTCTCTGATGTAATAATAATGTTTGCATTTGTTAAGCGCTTATTATGTGCCAAGCACTATTCTGAGTGTTGGGATAGATACAAGTTATTAGGTTGTCCCACCCGGGGCTCCCAGTCTTGATCCCCACTTTACAGATGAGGTAACTGAGGCACAGAGAAGTGAAGTGACTCTCCCAAAGTCACACAGCTGACAAGTGGCAGATTAGAACCCACGATCCCTGACTCCCAAACCCGCGCTCTTTCCACTAAGCCTTATACTGCAATAATAATAATAATGATGAGGATGGTGTTTGTTAAGCGCTTACTATGTGCCAGGCACTGTACTAAGCCCTGGGGTGGATACAAGCAAATCGGGGTTGGACACAGTCCCTGTCCCATGTGGGGCTCGCAGTCTTAATCCCCATTTTCCACGCGGTAACAAGCACAGAGAAGTTAAGTGACTTGTCTGAGGCCACACAGCGGACAAGTGGCAGAGCTGGGATTAGAACCCATGACCTTCCGACTCCCAAGCCTGCGCTCTATTCACTGCATCATGCAAGCGCTTAGTACAGTGCTGAGCACACAGTAAGTGTGGAAGCAGCGTGGCTCAGGGGAAAGAGCCCGGCCTTGGGAGTAAGAGGTCGTGGGTTCAAATCCCGCCTCCGCCACTTGTCAGCTGTGTGACCTTGGGCAAGTCACTTAACTCCTCTGTGCCTCAGTTACCTCATCTGTAAAATGAAGATTAAGATTGTGAGCCCCACATCACCTTGTATCCTCCCCAGCGCTTAGAACAGTGCTTTGCACATAGTAAGCGCTTAACAAATACCAAAGTTATTATTATTATTATTAATCATAATAAATGCCATTATCTGATTGCAAAAGTTAGTAAAATGGGGGATGAAGACTGTGAGCCCCCCCGTGGGACAACCTGATCACCTTGTAATCTCCCCAGCGCTTAGAACAGTGCTTTGCACATAGTAAGCGCTTAATAAATGCCATTATTATTATTATTATTACTCTCCCAAGCATTTAGTATAATATTGTGCGCGCAGTAAGTGCTCAACAGATGCCACTGATTGATTTTAAAAGTTTGTTGCCGGCAGGGAACGTGTCTACCACCTCCGTAATAATAATGATGGTATTTGTTAAGCGCTTACTATGTGCCAAGCACTGTACTAAGGGCTGGAAGCACTGTAGTAAACAAGGCTGGATACAGTCCCTGTCCCACATGGGACTCACCATCTTAATCCCCATCTGACAGAGGTAACTGAGGCACAGAAGTGAATTGACTTGCCCAGGGTCACGAGCAGAGCGCATTGTTGGGTAGGGACCATCTCTATATGTTGCCAACTTGTACTTCCCAAGCGCTCAGTACAGTGCTCTGCACACAGTAGGTGCTCAATAAATACGAATGAATGAATGAATTAGAACCCATGACCTTTGGATTCCTAGACCCGTGCTCTATCCACTATGCCATGCTGCTTCTCACGTTCCCAAGCGCTTAGTACAGTGCTGTATTATTATTATTAGGTGCCGTCGAGTCGTTTCCGATTCAATCAATCAATCAATCGTATTTATTGAGCGCTTACTATGTGCAGAGCACTGTACTAAGTGCTTGGGAAGTACAAATTGGCAACACATAGAGACAGTCCCTACCCAACAGTGGGCTCACAGTCTAAAAGGGGGAGACAGAGAACAAAACCAAACATACCAACAAAATAAAATAAATAGGATAGAAATGTACAAGTAAAATAAATAAATAAATAGAGTAATAAATATGTGCAACCATATATACATATATACAGGTGCTGTGGGGAAGGGAAGGAGGTAAGATGGGGGGATGGAGAGGGGGACGAGGGGGAGAGGGGGAGGAGAGGGGGAGGAGGAGGGGGAGATTCATTGAGACTGTACGGATATATTTTCTCCAGAATGTGCTATCCCCTGCCATAATCCGCAACCTTTCTAATGGTTCTTCCATTATCGTTGTTACGGTCTCTAACCGTCTAGCCACCGATCTGCCTCTTCCACATTTTCCCTGGCCTTTTCCTAGCATCAGTGTCTTCTCCAGAGAATCAGTTCTCCCGATTATGTATCCAAAGTCTGCTCATCTAAGTGGAGTCATTTGGCCTTCCAAGACCACTTTGGCTTAATTTATTCCCAAATCCATTTGTTTGTTTTGGGGGCAGTCCAGAGTATTCACGAAAGCCTCCTCCAACACCACATTTCCAAAGAATCGATGTTCTTTCCAGCCTATTCTTTCACCGTCCAGCTTTCAGATGTCACTGGAAACACCACAGAGTTGACCATTTGTATTTTTGTGGCAATTGTTACAAATGCTCAACAAATGCCACTGATTGACTGCAAAACCTCATTGTGGGAAGGGTCTACCAACTCTGCTACGCTGTACGCTCCCCAACGCTTAGTACAGAGCTCTGCACACGGTCAGCGCTCAATGCATACGACGGATTGACTGAGCTTGGCCTTGGAATCCCCCCCAGGAGTCAGGCTTCGGGTGCGGGAATGAGGGGGAAGGAACCAGTTTCTACAACTTTCCTGAAGGGAACGGCTCCACTTTCCCTGAAGAGCTGGCGTGAAGAGAAGCAGAGGTGGGATGATCATCAGGAGATTAACAGCCCTGACGCCGGTTGTGGGAATTCTGTGTCAGGCTAACGGAGCTAAGGAACGTCACAGCATTTACTGATGGGGGAGTCCACTAGGCAGGGAATATGGCGACCCACTCTGTGTAATTTATTTATTTCTTTATATATAAAAAATATATTATATATATATTTATATTTTATATATTTTAATATATTATATAATGTAAAATATTGTGTAATATATTATTTATATTATATATTTATATACTTACAGTTTATATTTATATATTATATATTTATATACTTGTAGTTTGTATTTATATATTATATATATAATCCCCTTCTAGACTGAAAGCTCATTTTGGGCAGGGAATGTGTCTGCTATATTGCATGCTCCTGAGCACTCAGTACAGTGCTCGGCACACAGTCAGCACTCAAATACGGCTGAATGAACGTATTGTGCTCTCCCAAGAGCTCAGCACAGTATTCGCCACAGGAAGGACAGGAACAGGAAGTGCTCAGTAAATACCACTGATTAAAGGGGCCTAGAGTTGAGGAGGGATGAGACATCTTGGAGTGAATTAATAATAATAATAATAATAATGGCATTTATTAAGTGCTTACTATGTGCAAAGCACTGTTCTAAGCATTGGAGAGGATACAAGGTAATCATCATCATCATCAATCGTATTTATTGAGTGCTTACTGTGTGCAGAGCACTGTACTAAGCGCTTGGGAAGTACAAGTTGGCAACATAATCAGGTAATCAGGTTGTCCCACGGGGGTCTCACAGTCTTACCCCCCATTTTACAGATGCGGTAACTGGCACAGAGAAGTGAAGTGACTTGCCCAAAGTCACACAGCTGAGAAGTGGCGGAGCCTGGATTTGAACCCATGACCTCTGACTCCAAAGCCCGTGCTCTTTCCGCTGAGCCATGCTGCTTCTCAGAATTACTGATTATTAATCAAGGCACTCCTAAGTTAGGGATCATGAGGAAAACCTGTCTCTACAGTTATAAATGACTTTTTTAATCATATTAACATCCATTTCCCTCTCTAGACTGCAAGCTTGTTATGGGCAGGGTTTATGACTGCTAATCCTGCAGTATTGTACTCTCCCATACCATTGATTGACAAATACTGAGTCACCATGGAGTCAATCATTAATCAAGGCACTCCTAGGTCAGGGGTCAAGTGGAAAACCTGCCTCTGCAGTTATAAATGACTTACTTATTCATGTTAAAGTCAATCTGCCCCTCTAGACTTTATGGGCAGGGAAAGTGACTGCTAATTCTGTTGTATTGTACTCTACCAAGTGCTTCACACAGTCCTCTGCACACAGTAAGTGCTCAATAAGTACCACCTTGATTGATTTTTTTTAATAGCATTTATTAAGCTATTAGCTTTTAGACTGTGAGCCCACTACTGGGTAGGGGCTGTCTCTATATGTTGCCAACTTGTACTTCCCAAGCGCTTAGTACAGTGCTCTGCACACAGTAAGCGCTCAATAAATACTATTGATGATGATGATTAAGCACGTACTATGTGCAAAGCACTGTTCTAAGCGCTGGGGAGGTAACAAGGTGATCAGGTTGTCCCACGGGGAGCTCACAGTCTTCATCCCCATTTTATAGATGAGATAACAGAGGCACAGAGAAGTTAAGTGACTTGCCCAAACTCGCACAGCTGATAATTGGAAAAGCTGGAATTTGAACTCATGACCTCTGACTCCAAAGCCCGGGCTCTTTCCACTGAGCCACGCTGCTTCTCTGATTAATACTCTGTTCTGGACTCCTAAAGACCTAAAGCCTTGTGAATGCTATCATTGTTGTTTATGATACTGGGGGAATCTCTCTGATTAATACTCTGTTCTGGACTCCTAAAGCCTTGTGAATGCTATCATTGTTGCTTATAATACTGGGGGAATCCCCCTAATCCATCCTCCAGCCCTTTCAAACTACAAGCCACGAGGCGATTGAGAAGCTGCATGGCCTAGTGGGAGAGAGCACAGAGCTGAGAGTCAGAAGGACCTGGGTTCTAACCCCAGAACCGTCACTTGCCTGGGCCTCAGTTACCTGCTCTGTAAAATGGGAATTAAGACTGTGAGTCTCATGTGGGACACGAACTGTGTCCAACCTGATTAGCTAGAATCTACCCCAGGACATAAAAACAAAAAACAAAAACCTCTAAGAATGACAGTAACCTCACTATCGGCTCAAAACTAGTCTATTGTATGAGTAAATAACTCCAAAATGAGTATAGGGCTGTAACTCATTTTAGGATTGGTTTCCACGACTACACTGTAAATTCTTCTGGGCAGAGGGGCCTTGTCTACTTTGAGGACAGGGACTGTGGTTAGCACTTAGTACAGTGCTCTGCACATAGAAAGCACTCGATAAATATGATCGATTGATTCGTTATGCTACTTTACTCTTCCGATCACTCTGCACGATGCTCTGGCCCATTCACAATCATTCGTATTTACTGAGTGCTTACTGTTCAGAGCACTGCACTAAACACTTACTTGGGAGAGGACGATATAAAAATAAACAAGACATATTCCCTGCCCACAATGAGCTTACAGTCTAGAGAGGGAGACAGACGTTAATATAAATAAATTACAGATATGTATCCAAGTACATAAGTGCAGAAGCACTCAAACACCATTCAATCGCATTTACTGAGCGCTTACTGTGTACAGATTACTGTACTAAGCACTGGGGAGAGTACAGTACTACAATAAGCAGACGTATTCCCTGCCCAAAACTATCTTACAGTCAAGATGGGAAGACAGACGTTAATATACATAAATAAATTACAAATAATAATAATGATGGTATTTGTTAAAGCGCTTACTTTGCTTCAAGCACTGTTCTAAGCCCTGGGGGGCCAGGGGAATACAAGGTAATCAGGCTGTCCCATGTGCGGCTCAATCTTCATCCCCATTTTGAGGGAACTGAGGCACAGAGAAGTGAAGTGACTGGCCCAAAGTCACACAGCAGACAAGCGGCAGAGCCGGGATTAGAACCCACGACCTCTGACTCCCAAGCCCATGCTCTTTCCACTGAGCCACGCTGCTTTTCTGTAGCTATTCATTCAATCATATTTATTGAGTGCTTACTGTGTGCAGAGCACTGTACTAAGTGCTTGGGAAGTCCAAGTCGGCAACAGATACAGCCCCTACCCAACAATGGGCTCACAGGCTAGAAGGGGGAGACAGACAACAAAACAAAACAATCTAAGTGATGATTAACTGAATAATCAATTATCGGAGTACCCGGATTGTGAATCCCATGTGGGATAGGGGTTATGTCCAACTTGATTTAACGTACATCTGCCCTGGCATTTAGAAAAATGCTTGACACGTAGTAAGGGCTTAAAAAGTACCATAATCACAGTTATTACTTAGCGAGACTGCACAGCCCAGTCAAAGATGGAGAAAACTACTAATCAATCAATCAATCAATCGTATTTATTGAGCGCTTACTATGTGCAGAGCACTGTACTAAGCGCTTGGGAAGGACAAATTGGCATCACATAGAGACAGTCCCTACCCAACAGTGGGCTCACAGTCTAAAAGGGGGAGACAGAGAACAGAACCAAACATACCAACAAAATAAAATAAGTAGGATAGAAATGTACAAGTAAAATAAATAAATAAATAAATAAATAGAGTAATAAATATGTACAACCATATATACATATATACTACTATCAGACTATCAGAGCGGTTGGGAAATTCACTTTGAGGTTAGACACAGGTCTGTCAGATCTGCCCAGAGATTAAATCTGTAAACTCCTTTGATCTGCTAAATCTGTTATACCACAGTACTTTCCCAGGCGCTTAGTGCAGTGCTCTGCACACAGTGAGCGCTCAGTAAATACCACCGACTGGCGTTGTGCAGCGGTAGAAGTATCTGCAGAAATCGCATCCACTCTGAATGCAACGCGCCATACTAAGGAGCCCGGGCTTGGGAGTCAGAGGTCGTGGTTTCTAATCCCGGCTGCTACTTGTCAGCTGTGTGACCTTGGGCAAGTCACTTAGCTTTTCTGGGCCTCAGTTCCCTCACCTGTAAAATGGGGATAATAATATATCCCAAGCGCTTAGTACAGTACTCCGCACACTGAGAAGAGAAGCAGCGTGGCTCAGTGGAAAGAGCCCGGGCTTTGGAGTCAGAGGTCATGGGTTCGAATACCCGCTCCGCCACATGTCTGCTGTGTGACCTTGGGCAAGTCACTTAACTTCTCTGGGCCTCAGTTACCTCATCTGTAAAATGGGGATTAAGACTGGGAGCCCCCCGTGGGACAACCTGATCCCCTTGTAACCTCCCCAGCGCTTAGAATAGTGCTTTGCACATAGTAAGCGCTTAATAAATGCCATCATTATTATTATTGTTATTATTATAAATACGATTGAATGAATGAATGAATAATAATAACAATGGCATTTATTAAGCGCTTACTATGTGCAAAGCACTGTTCTAAGTGCTGGGGAGGTTACAAGGTGATCAGGTTGTCCCTCAGGGGGCTCAGAGTCTTCATCCCCATTTTACAGATGAGGTAACTGAGGCCCACAGAAGTGACTTGCCCAAAGTCACACAGCTGACAACTGGCGGAGCCCGGGTTTGAACCCATGACCTCTGACTCCAAAGCCCGGGCTCTTTCCACTGAGCCACGCTGCTTCTCCAGACTGTGAGCCCCAAGTGGGACAACCTGCTGATCTCGTATCTACCCCAGCGCTTAGAACATAGTAAGCACTTAACAAATCCCATAATTATTAAGTAGGAAGTAAAAACAAAGGTGCTTTCCCTGCTCACAGGGTGCTTACACTCTAATGGGTGATGTCAGATGGGAATCAGAGCCGACTTGTCCTGAATAAACATTACCACTGGTCCCGGGTTAAGAGCCAGACACCTCTGGGGCTGGAAATGAAATAATAAAGAGCCCCCAGGAAACTGAACAGCAACCAGATAAGGGGCAACCTTTCCGCAGACAGCCAAGGCCAACCTGAAAATCTTTATCGTTCTGATGGAAGGCCATGGGCCACACTTATCACAAACATCCGATCTTTAGGAGAGACTGCCTTATCACACACATACCATCCCTAGATGGAGAAGAAAAGGCCCCCAGAGTCCTTATCATAATAACACACATTCCAGGGGAGATGAGACACAAGCCATGGGTTCACTTCAAGGACACATTCCAAACTGGGGAGGAGGAGGTGGTGATTAAGGGGCGGGAGCTTTCATCATTTCCTCATCTATACTTGACTCAGCTGCCCGGATTGTACTTCCCAAGCGCTTAGTATAGTGCTCTGCACACAGTAAGTGCTCAATAAATACGATTGAATGAATAATAATAATAATAATAATGGCATTTAAGCACTTACTATGTGCAAAGCACTGTTCTAAGCGCTGGGGGGGGGTACAAGGTGATCAAGGTGTCCCACGTGGGGCTCACAGTTTTAATCCCCATTTTACAGATGAGGTAGCAGGCTCAGAGAAGTTAAGTGACTTCCCCAAGGTCACACAGCAGACACGTGGCGGAGCCGGGATTCAAACCCATGACCTCAGATTCCAAAGCCCGTGCTCTTTCCACTGAGCCATGCTGCTTCTCATCTTTGTACAGAAATGCCCCTTCCTTCCTTTCCCCCTCGTCCCCCTCTGCATCCCCACCCCATCTTACCTCCTTCCCTTCCCCACAGCAACTGTATATATGTATATATGTTTGTACACATTTATTACTCTATTTATTTTACTTGTACATATCTATTCTATTTATTTTGTTAACATGTTTGGTTTTGTTCTCTGTCTCCCCCTTCTAGACTGTGAGCCCACTGTTGGGTAGGGACCGTCTCTATATGTTGCCAACTTGTACTTCCCAAGCGCTTAGTACAGTGCTCTGCACACAGTAAGTGCTCAATAAATACGATTGATTGATTGCTCTGGGCATATCACTCCCCTCCTCAAAAATCTCCAGTGGTTGCCTATCACCCTTCACATGAAGCAAATACTCTTAACTATTGGCTTCAAAGCTGTCCATCCCCTCGCCCCCTCCTACCTCACCTCCCTTCTCTCCTTCTCCAGCTCAGCCTGCACCCTCCGCTCCTCTGCCACTCAACTCCTCACTGGGCCTCGTTCTCGCTTGTCCCGCCATCGACCCCCGGCCCACGTCCTCTTCCCGGCCCGGAATTCCCTCCCTCCACACATCCGCCAAACTAGCTCTCTTTCCCTTCAAAGCCCTACTGAGATCTCACCTCCTCCAGGAGGCCTTCCCACACTGAGCCCCTTTTTCCTCTCCTCCTCCCCTCTCCATCACCCCCCCACCATATCGTCTTCCCCTCCCCACAGCACTTGTATATATTTGTACATATTTATTTTACTTGTACATATTTACTACTCTATTTCATTAATGATGTGCATATAGGTATAATTCTATTTATTCTGACGGTTCTGACACCTGTCGACATGTTTGGTTCTGTTGTCCTTCTCCACCTTCTAAACAGTGAGCCCACTGTTGGGTAGGGACCGTCTCTATATGTTGCCGACTTGTACTTCCCAAGCACTTAGTACAGTGCTCTGCACACAGTAAGCACTCAATAAATACAATTGAATGAATGAATGAATTTCAGGGAGGATGGGGATGGGCTTACTAAAATTGGGGGGGGGGGGGGCGGGGGCTTGTAGGGGAAGAAAGTTGACAGTCCCTTCATTGTGACAGGAGGGGAAGGATCATAGCCTAGTGGGAAGAGTCCGGGCCTGGGGGTCCGAAGACGTGGATTCTAATCCCAACTCCGCCAAGCATCTGCTGTGTGACCTCGGGCAAGTCACTTAACTTCTCTGTGCCTCAGTTACCTCATCTGTAAAATGGGGATTGAGACTGTGAGCCCCATGTGGGACAGGGACTGTATCCAACCGGATTACCTTCTATCAACTCTAGCTCTTAGAACAGCCTAGTCATATAGTAAGCGCTTAAATTCCACAATTATTATTATTATTATTCCGTTTCCTGGATCATGCCTTGATGGTGATCTCTAGCAAGTGAGGCCCCTGGGATACTTCGCTATGATCTTCCTCCAGGAGGCCTTCCCAGACTGTGCCCCCTTTTTCCTCTCCTCCTCTCCATCCCCCCCACCCTACCTCCTTCCCTTCCCCACAGCACCTGTATATATATTTGTACAGATTTATTACTCTATCTTAC
This sequence comes from Tachyglossus aculeatus, assembly GCF_015852505.1. Classification (NCBI taxonomy): domain Eukaryota; kingdom Metazoa; phylum Chordata; class Mammalia; order Monotremata; family Tachyglossidae; genus Tachyglossus; species Tachyglossus aculeatus. The sequence continues at coordinate 144,392,173 of NC_052067.1, read as the reverse complement.
TTGTACATATTTACTATTCTATTTATTTTGTTAATGATGTGCATATAGCTTTAATTCTATTTGATCTGCCGGTTTTGACACCTGCCCACATGTTTTGTTTTGTTGTCTGTCTCCCCCTTCTAGACTGTGAGCCCGTTGTTGGGTAGGGACCGTCTCTATATGTTGCCAACCACCTAGTACAGTGCTCTGCACACAGTAAGCACTCAATAAATACGATTGAATGAATGAATCTTCAAGTTCCTAAAGTGGGAACTGGAAATAGCAGCATGATCTAGTGGAAAGAGCATGGAACCAGAAGTCGGGGGGCTGGGTTCTAGAGTCCCAGCCCTGCCGCTCATCTGCTGTGTGACTGTGGGCAAGTCTCTTCAATTCTCTGTGCCTCAGTTCCCTAGTCTGGAAAATGGGGAGGAAAACTGTGAGCCCCACACGGGACAGGCACTGGGTCCAACTTGATTAGTCTATATCTACCCCAGCGCTTAGTATGGTGTCTGAAAAATAAGTGCTTAAATAAGTGCTTAAAGAAGCTGCGTGGCTTAGTGGAAAGAGCCCGGGCTTGGGAGTCAGCAGATGTGGGTTCTAATCCCGGCTCTGCCATTTGTCTGCTTTGTGACCTTGGACAAGCCACTTCACTTCTCTGGGCCTCACTTACCTGACCTGGAAAATGGGGATTAAGATTGTGAGCCCCAGGTGGGATAACTTGATTACCTTGTATCTACCCCAGTGCTTAGAACAGTGTTTGGCACATAGTAAGCACTTAAATACCATTATTATTATTAGTAATAATAATAATAAATACCATTTTAAAAAATAGCCCAAGGCCTTTCGGAAAATGCCATCTCTGGAGAACTATTCTATTTATTTTGTCAATGATGTGCATCTAGCTTTACTTCTATTTATTATTTTGTTAGTATGTTTGGTTTGTTCTCTGTCTCCCCCCTTTTAGACTGTGAGCCCACTGTTGGGTAGGGACTGTCTCTATATGTTGCCAACTTGTACTTCCCAAGCGCTTAGTACAGTGCTCTGACCACAGGAAGCGCTCAATAAATATGATTGATTGATTGATTTATTCTGATGACGACACCTGACCATATGTTTTGTTTTGCTGTCTGTCTCCCCCTTCTAGACTGTGAGCCCGTTGTTGGGTAGGGGCCATCTCTATATGTTGCCAACTTGTACTTCCCATGCGCTTAGTGCAGTGCTCTGCACACAGTAAGAGCTCAATAAATACGACTGAATGAATGAGAAGGGTTTTTTTAAAAAAATTTCTGATTCCTGTATGGAAACAGACTACTGCCCTCCCCATTTAGACTGTAAGCTCCTTATGGGTGGGAAGGTGTCTACCAACTCTTTTCTGTCAAACTCTCCCAAGCGCGCAGTACAGTGCTCTGCACACAGTAAGTGCTCAAAAAATACCACTGATTGAGTGCCTTCAGGAAACTGATTGGGGTCGCAGACAAAGACTCCTGAATCAGCCTCCTCGCTGTACTCCCCGCCTCCCAACACAGCAGATTCTCAGGATCCGTTGGCCATTTTACATCTGCTAGAGCTACCTTGTGCAGTAGCGCAAGTGGAACTGTTAGGATTTTCTTCCAAGCCTTGACTGTGGCATTTGTAACAATCAATCAATCGTATTTATTGAGCGCTTACTGTGTGCAGAGCACTGTACTAAGCGCTTGGCACTGTACTAACAGTACTGCAGAGGTCCGTTCTTGTCTTGAGCAGCATGGCTCAGTGGAAAGAGCACGGGCTTGGGAGCCAGAAGTCATGGGTTCTAATAATAATAATAATAATGGTATTTGTTAAGCGCTTACTATGTGCAAAGCACTCCCAGCTCTGTCACACGTCTGCTGTGTGACCTTGGGCAAATCATTTAACTTCTCTGAGCCTCAGGTCCCTCATCTGTAAAATGGGGATTAAGACCATGAGCCCCACGTGGGACAACGTGATCACCTTGTATCCCCCCCGCCAGCCGCTTAGAAACAGTGCTTTGCACATAGTAAGCTCTTAACAAATGCTATTATTATTATTCTTTCTTTTTAGCCTTCGCTACTTTTGAGAAGATTGTGGGAAGATTTGGGATTGGGATGTGGGAAGATGTGGGAAGATCTGAGAAGCTCCTTGAGGGCAGGTGAGGAATGAGGTTGAACAGGTGCAGGAGAGTTTGTTCCCACAGGTACTTTAAAGGGGTAAGACTTCCTACATAAACAGGCAAGATGAAATCCAGTAAAATCATAATAATAATAATAATGATGGCATTTATTAAGTGCTTACTATGTACAAAGCACTGTTCTAAGTGCTGGGGAGGTTACAACATGATCAGGTTATCCCATGTGGAGCTCACAGTCTTAACCCCCATTTTACAGATGAGGTAACTGAGGCACAGAGAAGTTAAGTGACTTGCCCAAAGTCACACAGCTGACAATTGGCAGAGCCGATTTGAACCCATGAACTCTGACTCCAAAGCCCGTGCTCTTTCCAATGAGCCATGCGTTCTGTAAGCCACAGGAACCTAACCTAACCTGTTCTGAGCCCTTCCCAAGTGCTTAGTCCAGTGCTCCGCACACAGGAAGCGCTCAGTAAATACCACTGATGATGATGACAGAAATGCAAGACACTCAACTGCAGCAAACTGCTTCAAGATCCCCTACCGTGGTAGCCGAGACTTCTGATAGGCAAAAGAGAACTTCGTTTGAGTGTTCGGCTCACTCATCAAGGACTGTAGCACAATTGTGTGGCAGTTCATTCATTCAATTTATTCAATCATATTTATTGAGCGCTTCCTGTGTGCAGGGTGCTGTACTAAGCGCTTGGAACGTACAACTCTCCTGCTTTGGGGAATAGATTACCACCGCTGGACTTGAGTACATGGACATCACGGAGGTCTTCGAAGACCTTGGCTGTCCGTGCGGCCTGCTGCCATTGGGAGTTTTCACTGTCCGCCACATCCCAGTTAAGGAATCAGAATGAAGCCCTTGCGCTGAGCCTCCTTCATGGGTGGTGCCGTGAAGGTGTTAACTTGAACCTCATTTTACTGGACCCAAGGTGTTGTTCGGGTAACGTGGCTATTTAGCTGGCAACAGGTGACCACAACTCCTTCCCTACCAAGCTGCCTTAGAACAGGAGACCTAATGATGATAATAATACCGGTATTTGTTAAGCATTTACTATCATCATCATCATCAATCATATTTATTGAGCGCTTACTATGTGCAGAGCACTGTACTAAGCGCTTGGGAAGTACAAATTGGCAACACATAGAGACAGTCCCTACCCAACAGTGGGCTCACAGTCTAAAAGGGGGAGACAGAGAACAAAACCAAACATACGAACAAAATACAATAAATAGGACAGATATGTACAAGTAAAATAAATAAATAAATAAATAGAGTAATAAATATGTACAACCATATATACATATATACAGGTGCTGTGGGGAAGGGAAGGAGGTAAGATGGGGCGATGGAGAGGGGGACGAGGGGGAGAGGAAGGCACTCTACTAAGCGCTGGGGTGGAGACAAGCAAATCGGGTGAGATACAGTCCCTGTCCCAGGTGGGGCTCACGGTCGCGATCCCCATTTTCCAGATGAGGGAACTGAGGCCCAGAGGTGGTCACCCAGCAGACGAGGTGCGGAGGTGGGATTAGAACCCATGACCTTTCAACTCCAAGGCCCGTGTGCTCTATCCATTTGCCATGCTGCTTCTCTTAGTGGAGCTGAGTTACTGTCAGCCTCCTGAGGCCCACGCTAGAGCCTAGGCACCTAAGGAAGCAGAACGACCTCATCTATTAGATGTCAGCAATGGGCATTGGGAACACCTGTGCCAGTTGTGTTTGGCCATAGGATGGAACGCAGGCTTGATTTCTGTTCATTCATTCAATCGCACTTATTAAGCACTCACTGTGTGCACAGCACTGCACAAAGAGCTTGGGAGAGTACAATAAAACAATAAACAGTGACCATCCCTGCCCACAACAACCTCAGTCTAGAGGGCTGGCAGCAGCAGAAGAAATACTGGTAACAACTACATCCATCTCCTGAGACTGAGCTGTAACTGGACTATGCCTTCACTATTGCTTCAGCCTAGAGAGGGAAAGAACCTTTTTTTTTTTTTTTTACAAGACACACAGGCAGCACTCTAACAAGAGGATGTGGGAAAACAAACCCTGGAATACCGAGACAATTACGAGGTATTGGTTAAGCGCTTAGTAAATTAAGTGACTCGCCCACAGTCACAGCCCGGGAGTAGGTAGATAACAGTAGATAATCTAGGCAGAAATGAGGCTAGATTAGGGTCTCCAGAGCCTGCCCGACATGGGGCTCACAGTCTAAGGAGGAGGGAGAACAGGGATTTAATCTGCATTTTTCCAGCTGAAGAAGCTAAGGTACAGATGAGTGAAGTGACTCGCCTAAAATGACCCAGGTAGGCAAGGGGAGGAGCAGAATTGGAACCGGGGGCTCCTGATTCTTGGGCTTGTGCTCTTTCCCCTAGGCTGGGCTGCCGTCCCAAAATGATTTTGACTTCTTTTCTTCTTACTTTATGCTTGGCTATGTAGTTGTCCTTCATATTCAAAGACACCGCTGAAGTGATGTTCCTCTGAGTGGCCCCTCCAGACTGAAAGCTTGTTGTGGGCAGGGAAAGCGTCTGCTAATTCTGTTGTATTGTACTCTCCCAGGCATTTAGTACAGATCTCCCGCATATAAGTGCTCAGTAAAGTACCACTGCTTGGCTGATGATTGGGGCTCAAAAGGTCAATTCAGTTCCAGAGTTCCAGCGTACAAAAGGCTGTCCCTTGCTTTGTTCTTTTTTTTTTTTTTTTGGTATTTGCAGAGCCTGATACCGTTTTCCTCTTTGCCTCCTTGTCCCTCATTCCATTTGGAGCTTTTGATTGAAGAGAGCCACTCTTGGTTACAAGCCATAATTAATGTAATAGATGATTTCAGGATTTACACTGACCTCAGAATCTCTTAAATAAAATCTGTGAAGGCAAAGGAGACGATTCTCTTGGAGTCTTTCAAGAGGCGTTGTGGACGTTCGAGGTATGATCACCATTCCGTCTAATGTGGAATATAACTGAATTTGGGAAGAGCTTATCGGAAACGACAGTCACACGCCCCAAATCCCAGGGTCGGTTCCATTAATCGATGAATGTGTGGTCAATCCATTGCTCGGTAGCATTTCTCAGGGTGATCGGTAGCATTTCTCAGGGTCTTCCGCTGTGCAGACCTCAGTACTAGATGTCTGGGAGAGTTCAACAGAGTCAGTAGCCGGGTTTCCTAGCATCCTACCTTCTGCGACCTGCCCTGCCCCTGAGGAATTAGCTAGTGGCCCCCAAACTTCTACAGCACGTACCCCCCGGGAAGAACTCGGTTCCTTAGAGGAAAAGCCTTGGGTTTGCTTCCAAAATCCCAGGACAATTCAATGCTCCCTCTGAGACAGAACACCTCTTGATATTAATTAGGGAACAAGCGGCAGCAGCTCGGATGATCAGGCAGGGATACCAAGAGGGTGACTGCCTGGGGACACACAGCCCCTGACCCTGGTTTGATTACTGTGTCCTACCATCCTTCAAATATTCCAACACTAAACCAATTACATCATTCTGATGCTCCCCCTTATCTACTTTCTTCACCTTCTGACACTCTGAACCCCCCAGAATATCCTTACTGTTGTGGTTTGGGGGTCATGTGAATTCTGCTTCTGGTTCCTTAAGGCTGGGGGTGGGCCATCCCCTGACAGTGATATAATGAGAATAACAATTATGGTATGTGTTAAGCGCTTACCATGTGCCAAGCACAGAACTACGCAGTAGCTAGAAGATAATCATAATCAGGTCCCATATGGGACTTTGAGTCTAAGGGACAGGCCGAAGCAGTGCTGAATCCCCATTTTACAGATAAGGAAACTGAAGTAGGGAAGTGACATGCCTAAGGTCACATGGCAGCAGGGAAGTCACAGAGCTGGAATTAGAATCCAGGTCACCTGACTCCTCAGCCCTGTTTTTTGCAATAGGCCACACAGCTTGTTTCTCTCATTAATAATAATAATGGCATTTATTAAGCGTTTACTATGTGCAAAGCACTGTTCTAAGACCTGGGGAGGTTACAAGGTGATCGGGTTGTCCCACAGGGAGCTCACAGTCTTAATCCCCATTTTACAGATGAGGTAATTGAGGCCCAGAGAAGTGAAGTGACTTGCCCAAAGTCACACAGCTGACAATTGGCGGAGCAGGGATTTGAACCCATGACCTCTGGCTCCAAAGCCCGTTCTCTTTCCATTGAGCCACGCTGCTTCTCTGGTTTTGTTGTTTGAGGGTTTTGTTGTTTGAGGGTTTTGTTTATGTGGAGGGGGAGGGAGGTGGCCTTTTACCCCAATCAATGATCAAGTTATAAATCCAAAATCATAGCCAAATCCAAAATTACTGGTCACCTTCTCTTACTATAGAGCTATAATTTTTGGTTTTTAACTCGGGTGTAAATTAGCCATTAACTTTTAAAGGAACCAAAAAGAGTACAGCACAAGGGGAAGCGCTCCCGTTATTATCACTCTACTGAATTATACTTAGTAATTGAAAAAATTGACTCTAATAATCCTAATGTGAAACGAGCTAGCCATCACCTTGGTTTTACTTGTGTGGCTTGGGTGGGAGCACATTCTATTTGTTCTGACGGTTTTGACACCTGTCTACATGTTTTGTTTTGTTGTCTGTCTCCCCCTTCTAGTCTGTGAGCCCATTGTTGGGTAGGGACCGTCTCTATCTGTTGCCGATTTGTAATTCCCAAGCGCTTAGTAATAATAATAATGGCATTTATTAAGCGCTTACTATGTGCAAAGCACTGTTCTAAATGCTGGAGGGATGCAAGGTGATCAGGTTGTCGCAAGGGGGGCTCACAGTCAATCCCCATTTTACAGATGAGGGAACTGAGGCACAGAGAAGTGACTTGCCTAAAGTCACACAGCTGACAGTTGGCAGAGCCGGGATTTGAACCCATGACCACTGACTCCAAAGCCCGGGCTCTTTTCCACTGAGCCAAGCTGTACAGTGCTCTGCACACAGTAAGCGCTCAATAAATACGATTGAATGAATGAATGAAGGCCTTACATTTGCCCTCCCCCACTCTCTCTGACCATCCCCTCCAGAACTGTTTCCACTGCCTGATGGCCTCTGGGTGTGTTTGATGACTTGACTGACTCAAGGGAAGCACTTCATAACACAATCTTCCCTTTCTCACCCTCCTGTCTTCTGAAAAGAGTAATATACCACCTGAAGACAAGATACGGCCACTCCCTTGACCCACTCAGGCCAAGTGGGTCAAGGGAGTGGGTCACTTATTTATCAGTGGGATTAATCACCTAGAGAACAAAGCAAAGGCTGGAGGGAAAATGCCCCGTGGACTTCATGCCCTCTGTCCTCATGTATTTATCCTGTATTGTACTCTTCTGACCTGGTATGCGTACCCAGAGAGTTTTCTTGGTAAAAAATACATAAGTGTCTTTGGAAGACCATATGATGCCACTTAGATTAGCATATTAAGGACACATAAGCAGGAGGACTGATTCTCTGGAGAAGACACTAATGCTAGGAAAAGTCCAGGGAAAACGTGGAAGAGGCAGACCAACAGTTAGACAGAGAGAGACCATAACGGTAATGGAAGAACCGTTAGAAAGGTTGCACATTATGGCAGGGGACAGGACCTTTCCAGTTCTCTACTCCTCCTCGCCCTAACTGAAACATGGGTCTGTCTCCAGATGACACGGTCTCTTCTGCTGCTCTCTCCAGTGGAGGCCTCTTCTTCTCCCACTCCCCCAAACTCACCGGAAAAGGTGGAGGTGTTGGTTTCCTTCTTGCCCCCCACTTTCGCACTATCCCTCCTCCCCCTTCCCTTTCCTTCCCTTCCTTTGAAGCCCACATTATTTGCCTCTCCCACCCCCTCCAGATTCTTGTAGCCTTCATCTACGGCCCTCCCGGCCCCACTTCCAACTTCTTTAATGACTTTGACCCCTTCCTCACCTTCCTTCTCTCCTTTTCCATGCCCACTCTGATCCTCAGAGACTTCAACATCCACTTGGATATCCCTGGTGACTCCTCTGCCGCCCGCCTTCTATCGCTCCTCGATGCTGCCAACCTCTTCCTCCACCCCACCTCACCCACTCACCAACTTGGTCATACCCTCGAACTCATCATCTCCTACCGCTGCACTGTGTCCACCTTCACCAACTCTGAAATCCCTCTCTCTGATCATAATCTTCTCACCTGCCTCCTCACTCACACTCCTTTCCCCTGTGAATCCCTATTACTCCCTCACAGAGATCTCCGCTCTCTTGACCCCATCCATCTTTCTGAGCGCCTCACACCCCACCTTGCCTCCCTCTCTTCTCTGCCCAGTCTTGATGATCAGATTACTGCTCTCAACTCTACCCTTTCTACTCAGCTAGACTCACTCGCTCCCCTTTCCCTTTGCCGCTCTCGTACCACTAACCCACAGCCCTGGATCACTGCCACTGCCCGCCTCCTTCGCTCTTATGCTCGAGCTGCCAAACGTTGCTGGCGAAAGTCTAAACACCATGCCAACCTTGTTCACTTCAAGTTTATCCTTTCTTGCCTTAACTCAGCCCTCTCCTCTACCAGACAAAACTATTTCTCTTCCCTTATTGACACCCATGCCCATCATCCCCGCCAGCAATTCCGTGCATTCAACTCCCTTCTCAGGCCCCTGGTTCCTCCCCCTCCTCCTTCCCTCACCCCCAACGATCTGCCCTCCTACTTCATTAACAAAATTAAATCCATCAGGTCTGACCTCCCCAAAGTCACTACTCCCCTTTCTCCAACCCCCCCCCCTCGGCTCTCAACACTCTCTGCTACTCTCCCATCCTTCCCAGCTGTATCCTCAGAGGAGCTCTCCTCCCTCCTCTCAAGTGCTACTCCGGCCACCTGTGCTTCTGACCCCATTCCCTCTCATCTCATGAAATCTGTTGATCCATCCCTTCTCCCCTCCTTAAGGTCCATCTTCAACCGCTCACTCTCCACTGGTTCCTTCCCCTCTGCCTTCAAACATGACCATGTCTATCCCATCCTAAAACAACCCTCTCTTGACCCCACCTCACCTTCTAGTTATCACCCCATCTCCCTCCTACCATTCCTTTCCAAACTCCTTGAACGAGTTGTCTACACTCGCTGCCTAGAATTCCTCAACACAAACTCTCTCCTCGACCCCCTCCAGTCTGGCTTCCGTCCCCTACATTCCACAGAAACTGCCCTCTCAAAGGTCACCAATGACCACCTGCTTGCCAAATCCAACGGCTCCTACTCTGTCCTAATCCTCCTCGACCTCTCAGCTGCTTTCGACACTGTGGCCCACCCCCTTCTCCTCAACACGCTATCCGACCTTGGCTTCACAGACTCCGTCCTCTCCTGGTTCTCCTCTCATCTCTCCGGTTGTTCATTCTCAGTCTCTTTTGCAGGCTCCTCCTCCCCCTCCCATCCCCTTACTGTGGGGGTACCCCAAGGTTCATTGCTTGGTCCCCTTCTGTTCTCGATCTACACGCACTCCCTTGGTGACCTCATTCGCTCCCACGGCTTCAACTCTCATCTCTATGCTGATGACACCCAGATCTCCATCTCTGCCCCTGCTCTCTCCCCCCCTCTCCAGGCTCGCATCTCCTCCTGCCTTCAGGACATCTCCGTCTGGATGTCTGCCCGCCACCTAAAACTCAACATGTCCAAGACTGAACTCCTTGTCTTCCCTCCCAAACCCTGCCCTCTCCCTGACTTTTCCATCTCTGTTGACGGCACTACCATCCTTCCCGTCTCACAAGCCCGCAACCTTGGTGTCATCCTCGACTCCGCTCTCTCATTCACCCCTCACATCCAAGCCGTCACCAAAACCTGCCGGTCTCAGCTCCGCAACATTGCCAAGACCCGCCCTTTCCTCTCCATCCCAAACCGCTACCCTGCTTGTTCAAGCTCTCTTCCTATCCCATCTGGACTACTGCATCAGCCTTCTCTCTGATCTCCCATCTTCATGTCTCTCCCCACTTCAATCCATACTTCATGCTGCTGCCCGGATCGTCTTTGTCCAGAAACGCTCTGGGCATGTTACTCCCTTCCTCAAAAGTCTCGAGTGGCTACCAATCAATCTGCGCATCAGGCAGAAACTCCTCACCCTGGGCTTCAAGGCTCTCCATCACCTCGCCCCCTCCCACCTCCCCTCCCTTCTCTCCTTCTCCAGCCCAGCCCGCACCCTCCGCTCCTCTGCCACTAATCTCCTCACCGGGCCTTGTTCTCGCCTGTCCCGCCGTCGACCCCCGGCCCACGTCATCCCCCGGGCCTGGAATGCCCTCCCTCTGCCCCTCCGCCAAGCTAGCTCTCTTCCTCCCTTCAAGGCCCTACTGAGAGCTCACCTCCTCCAGGGGGCCTTCCCAGACTGAGCCCCTTCCTTCCCCTCCCCCTCGTCCCCCTCTCCATCCCCCCATCTTACCTCCTTCCCTTCCCCACAGCACCTATATATATGTTTGTACATATTTATTACTCTATTTATTTTACTTGTACATATCAATTTTATTTATTTTATTTTGTTAGTATGTTTGGTTTTGTTCTCTGTCTCCCCCTTTTAGACTGCGAGCCCACTGTTGGGTAGGGACCGTCTCTATATGTTGCCAACCTGTACTTCCCAAGCGCTTAATACAGTGCTCTGCACACAGTAAGCGCTCAATAAATGCGATTTATTGATTGATTGACATTCTGGAGAAAGTATATCCATGGAGTCACGATGAATCGGAAACGACTCGACGGCACATAATAATATTTAAACTCTTCTGATCACTATGAAAGCTGTACCAACTGTATACAGGAAGAAACACTGGGTTGCTTAGAGCTGGGCTGGCCTTGATTGGCAGAGGAAAAACCTCTGTCCATCAACCACCACTTCCCACTAGTGCTAGATGAGACATAAGGAGTAAATAAAAATAAATGGCATTAGTTAAATGCTTACTTTGTAGAGAAGCAGTGTGGCTTAGTGGAAAGAGCCCGGGCTTGGGAGTCAGAGGTCGTGGGTTCTAATCCCGGCTCCGCCACTTATCAGCTGTGTGACTGTGGGCTAGCCACTTCACTGGGCCTCAGTTACCTCATCTGTCAAATGGGGATTAAGACTGTGAGCCCCACGTGGGACAATCTGATAACACTGTCCAGCACTTGGAACTGTGCCTCGCACATAGTAAGCGCTTAACAAATACCATCATCATTATTATTATTATTGTCAGGTACTGTACTAAGCGCTGGAGCGGCTAGAAGCAAGTCGGGGAGGATCAACTTGTCTGGGACATACCCTCTCCATCATAATGCAGAGTCTATCAAGGTTTTCTTCCACCCTTGTTTCAAAACCGGTTCAAAAGTTCAAAAATAGAGAAGCAGCGTGGCTCAGTGGAAAGAGCCGGGCTTTGGAGTCAGAGGTCACAGGTTCAAATCCTGGCTCCGCCAACTGTCAGCTGTGTGACTTTGGGCAAGTCACTTCACTTCTCTGGGCCTCAGTTCCCTCATCTGTAAAATGGGGATGAAGACTGTGAGCCCCCTGTGGGACAACCTGATTGCCTTGTAATCTCCCCAGCGCTTAGAACAGTGCTTGGCACATAGTAAGTGCTTAATAAATGCCATCATTATTATTATTAAAAGTGAGGACTAATACTAGCAGATTTAAGGTTTGGATGGCATTCATTCATTCATTCAATCGTATTTATTGAGTACTTACTGTGTGCAGAGCACTGTACTAAGCGCTTGGGAAGAACAAGTCAGCAACAGATAGAGACGGTCCCTACCCAACAACGGCCTCATAGCCTAGAAGGGGGATGGCATCCATTTCCCAAACTTAAAAACAAATCACTTTGCATATTGTCTGATCCACGCTACACCAAAAGACTCCAATTTCAAGAGTTGTTTTAACTCTAATTTTCCTTATTTTTCAGAGAGGGGATGGGGGAATTGGTGCCCCCCTAAACATCTCAAAACAAAATAAGGCCCGACAAAATAACTAATTACCACTTTTGGAACAACACGTGCGACGCATCAAGAATTCCTAATTAGCGGCAGGCCCACACGGATCACCCCTCTCAGGTTCTTTACCCGAGCTGCTGATTACAACCTAGTGGGGTTTGAAAAATCCAGTGCCTATCGCAGGATCCCTCACCCAAATTATTTACTGGAGCTTAGTCACTAATAATAATAATGGCATTTATTAAGCGCTTACTCTGTGCAAAGCACTGTTCTAAGCGCTGGGGAGGTTACAAGGTGATGAGGTTGTCCCACATGGGGCTCACAGTCTTCATCCCCATTTTACAGATGAGGTCACAGGCAGAGAAGTTAATCGACTTGCCCAAAGTCACACAGCTGACAATTACTTTGTGCAAACCACTGTTCTAAGCGCTGGGGAGGTTACACGGTGATCAGGTTGCTCCACACGGGGCTCACAGTCTTCATCCCCATTTTACAGATGAGGGGAGCTGAGGCCCAGAGAAGTTAAGTGACTTGCCCAAAGTCACACAGCTGACAACTGGCCGAGCTGGGATTTGAACCCATGACCTCTGACTCCAAATAATTCATTCAATTGTGTTTACTGAGCGCTTACTGTGTGCAGAGCACTGTGCTAAAGGCTCCAGGCTGCTTTGAAACCATCTCCCCCAAGGTGAATGCCCAATTGCTGAGCAACTCCAGGTGGGAAGCAGCGTGGCTCCGTTGAAAGAGCCCAGCGTTTGGAGTCAGAGGTCATGGGTTCAAATCCCGGCTCTGCCAATTGTCAGCTGTGTGACTTTGGGCAAGTCACTTCACTTCCCTGTGCCTCAGTGACCTCAACTGTCAAAGGGGGATTACGACTGTGAGCCCCCCGTGGGACAACCTGATCACCTTGTAACCTCCCCGGCGCTTAGAACAGTGCTTGGCACATAGTAAGCGCTGAATAAATGCCATCATCATTATTATTATTCACCTGGGGGAGGAGACCCTGGGGAACCAACGCTCCCGAGCTGAAGAATGATGCTCTCCAAGGAGGAGAAGAATACCTTAAGAAAGGAAAGCCGATTCTAAGACATGGCCTGCATCAATCGAGGTTATGGGGAGCTCGCTGGGTGCAGAACCCTGGACAAAGCGCTTAGGCCAGTGCGAGGCAATGAGGGTAGGGGCTACAGAGAGACTGCCCCATGCCACGCACCAATGCAACGTGTTTAGAGTCTAGAGGGAGTCCGTACCGGGCAACACCTGCAAATGTCCCTCCGACAAAGGCAGGCTACAGGGCAAGTTAGCGGGAAAGAGGCTTTGGCCTCCACCGGCCAACAACTGCGCAAGTGGCCGGCGGCAAAAAAGGGGAAAGTAGTCCGGCCGGGGAGGGCCAGGGCATCCTTTCCCCCCCTCTGCGATTTCCCACTCTCGCAACAGCCAACGAGGAAATAGACAACAAGTGGTGGGGGGTGGGAGAGGGAATAGGAGGGGGAGGGGAGATGGGGGGAGAGGGGAGGGAAGGGGAAGATGGGGGGAGGGAGGCGGGAGGGAAGGGGGAGATGGGGGGAGAGAGGGAGGAGATGGGGAGAGGGGGGGGAGATGGGGAGAGAGGAGGAGGGAGAGAGGGGAGGGTGATGGGGAAGAGGGGAGGGATGGGGAGAGAAGGGAGGGAAAGGAGAGGGATGGGGGAGAAGGGAGAGAGAGAAGAGGGATGGGGAGAGAGAAGAGGGATGGGGAGAGAGAAGAGGGATGGGGAGAGAGAAGAGGGATGGGGAGAGAGAAGAGGGATGGGGAGAGAGGGGAGGGGGCTGGGGGGAAAGGGAGGGATGGAGAGAGGGGAGGGATGGGGAGAGAGGGGAGGGATGGGGAGAGGGGGGGAGGGAGATGAAGAGAGAGGGGATGCAGAGAGAGGGGAGGGAGATGGAGAGAGAAGAGAGGGAGATGGAGAGAGAAGGGGAGGGAGAGGAGAGAGATGGGGAGAGAGAGATGGGGAGAGAGGGGAGGGAGATGGGGGAGAGATGGGGAGATAGAGGGAGGGAGATTGGGGGAGAGATGGGGAGAGAGGGGAGGGAGATGGGGAGAGAAGGGAGGGAGATGGGGGAGAGGAGAGGGATGGGGAGAGAGGGGAGGGAGATGGAGACAGAGGGAGGGGAGGGAGAAAAGGGAGAGAGATGAGGGGAGGGGAGGGAGATGGGGAGAGAGGGAGGGGAGGGAGGAAAGGGAGAGAGATGAGGAGAAGGGAGAGAGATGGAGAGGAGGGAGAGAAATGGAGAAGAGGAGAGAGAGATGGGGGAGAGGAGAGATGGGGGAGAGGAGGGATGGGGAGGGGGGAAGGAGCGGGAGAGGGGAAAGAGATGGGGAGAGAGACGGGGAGGAAAGGAGAGAGAGACGGGGGAAAAGGAGAGAGAGAGAGATGGGGGAGGGACAGGAGGGAAAAGCTGTGGAGGGGAGGCGTTGGGAGCAGAGGGAAGGGGAAGCGGGGGATCCCCGCCGGGACGGAGGGAGAAGGCGGCGGGGGGATCCCCGGGGGATTGGGGGGGGGGGCGGGGGGGTCCCCGGCTCGCTCTGTCCCTCTGTCTGTCTGTGTCTGTCTCGGAATCTCTTACCGGGCTCGGTGGGCGGGCGGGCGGGCGGGCGGCGCGGGCCGCCTGGCGGGCGGGGGCCGGACGATTCAGTACTCCGGGCGCGCACACGCGCGCGCTCCCCCCCGCGCGCGCTCCCTGACTCCGCCCCCCCCGCCGCCGGGTGCGCGCGCGCAGGCGCGCAGCCTTCCCTCCCTCCCCGCCGCCACCGCGCAGGCGCGCTGAGCCAAGGCCCCGCCCACTGGGGGGGCGGAGGCGGCGGCGGCGGGAGGGAAGAGGCGGCTCCCGCGCGGTCCTAAAGGCCGACACTACCTACGGCTCATTCATTCATTCATTCGTATTTATTTATCTGTTTATTTAATGGCATTCATTAAGCGCTTACTATGTGCAGAGCACTGTTCTAAGCGCTGGGGGGGGATACAAGGTGATCAAGCTGTCCCACGTGGGGCTCATTCATTCATTCAATCGTATTTATTTATTTGTCTTTTTAATGGCATTTATTAAGCGCTTACTATGTGCAGAGCACTGTTCTAAGCGCTGGGGGGGATACAAGGTGATCAAGCTGTCGCACGTGGGGCTCATTCATTCATTCAATCGTATTTATTTATTTGTTTTTTTTAATGGCATTCATTAAGCGCTTACTATGTGCAGAGCACTGTTCTAAGCGCTGGGGGGGATACAAGGTGATCAAGCTGTCCCACGTGGGGCTCATTCATTCATTCAATCGTTTTTATTTATTTATTTGTTTTTTGATGGCATTTATTAAGTGCTTACTATGTGCAGAGCACTGTTCTAAGCGCTGGGGGGGATACAAGGTGATCAAGCTGTCCCACGTGGGATTCATTCATTCAATCGTTTTTATTTATTTGTTTTTTTTAATGGCATTTATTAAGCGCTTACTATGTGCAGAGCACTGTTCTAAGCGCTGGGGGGGGATACAAGGTGATCAAGCTGTCCCACGTGGGGCTCATTCATTCATTCAATCGTATTTATTTATTTATTTGTTTTTTGATGGCATTTATTAAGCGCTTACTATGTGCAGAGCACTGTTCTAAGCGCTGGGGGGGATACAAGGTGATCAAGCTGTCCCACGTGGGGCTCATTCATTCATTCAATCGTTTTTATTTATTTGTTTTTTTTAATGGCATTTATTAAGCGCTTACTATGTGCAGAGCACTGTTCTAAGCGCTGGGGGGGGATACAAGGTGATCAAGCTGTCCCACGTGGGGCTCATTCATTCATTCAATCGTTTTTATTTATTTGTTTTTTTTAATGGCATTTATTAAGCGCTTACTATGTGCAGAGCACTGTTCTAAGCGCTGGGGGGGATACAAGGTGATCAAGCTGTCCCACGTGGGGCTCATTCATTCATTCAGTCGTATTTATTGAGCACTTACTGTGTGCAGAGCATCCCCCATCTTACCTCCTTCCCTTCCCCACAGCACCTGTATATATGTATATATGTTTGTACATATTTTTTTACTCTATTTATTTATTTATTTTATTTGTACATATCTATTCTATTTATTTTATTTTGTTAGTACGTTTGGTTTTGTTCTCTGTCTCCCCCTTTTAGACTGTGAGCCCACTGTTGGGTAGGGACTGTCTCTATATGTTGCCAATTTGGACTTCCCAAGCGCTTAGTACAGTGCTCTGCACATAGTAAGCGCTCAATAAATACGATTGATGATGATGATGATGCACTAAACGCTTGGGAAGTACAAGTTGGCAACATCTAGAGACGGTCCCTACCCAGCAGTGGGCTCACAGTCTAGAAGGGAGAGACAGACAACAAAACAAAAGGCTCACACTCTTCATCCCCATTTTACAGATGAGGGAACTGAGGCTCAGAGAAGTGAAGCGACTGGCCCAAGGTCATACAGCAGACATGTGTTGGAGTCAGGAATTCGCATCCACGACCTCCGACTCCAAAGCCCGGGCTCTTTCCACTGAGCCACGCTGCTTCTCTGCACTGTACTAAGCGCTTGGGAAGTACAAGTTAGCAACATATAGAGACGGTCCCTACCCAACAATTTATTGAGTGCTTACTGTGTGCATAATAATAATAGTAATAATAATAATGGTGGTATTTGTTGAGCGCTTACTACATGCCAAGCACTGTTCTAAGCGCTGGGGGGATACAAAGTGATCGAAGGTTGTCCCACATGGGACTCACAGTCTTTGTCCCCATTTTACAAATAAGGGAACTGAGGCCCAGAGAAGTGAAGTGACTTGCCCAAGGTCACACAGCTGACACTTGGCAGAGCCGGGATTTGAACCCATGAACTCTGGCTCCAAAGCCTGTGCTCTTTCCACTGAGCCATGCTGCTTCTCTACACTGTACTAAGCGCTTGGGAGGTACAAGTTGGCAACATATAGAGATGGTCCCTACCCAACAATGGGAATGAATTCATTCATTCAATCGTATTTACCCATAATAATGATGGTATTTGTTAAGCGCTTACTGTGTGCCAAGCACTGTTCTAAGCACTGGAATAGATACAAGGTGATCAGGTTGTCCCACATAGGGCTCACAGTCTTCATCCCCGTTTTACATATGAGGGAACTGAGGCACAGACCGTCTCTATATGTTGCCAAGGAGTGTGAGTGCGGAGGCAGGTGAGAAGGTTATGATCAGAGAGAGGGATTCCAGAGTTGGTGAGGGTGGACACAGTGCAGCGGTAGGAGATGATGAGGTCGAGGGTATGACCAAGTTGGTGAGTGGGCGAGGTGGGGTGGAGCAAGAGGTTGGCAGCGTCGAGGAGAGATAGAAGGCGGGCGGCAGAGGAGTCATCAGGGATATCCATGTGGATGTTGAAGTCTCCGAGGATCAGAGTGGGCATGGAGAAGGAGAGAAGGAAGGTGAGGAAGGGGTCAAAGTCGTTAAAGAAGTTGGAGGTGGGGCCAGGGGGGCGGTAGATGACGGCTACAAGAATCTGGAGGGGGTGGGAGAGGTGAATAATGTGGGCTTGGAGACTGGGGGAGTGGGAGAAGAAGGGGCCTCCACTGGAGAGAGCAGCAGAAGAGACCGTGTCGTCCGGAGACAGCCATGTTTCAGTTAGGGGGAGGAGGAGGAAGAGGAGGAGAGAGCTAGAAAGGAATAGGTCCAGGATGAAAGGGATCTTACTTATAACGGAGTGGGGGTTCCAGAGGCCACACTTGGCATCAGCTGTCGAGGGAGGGGGAAGGGTGCGAGGGGTGGGGAGGGTTTAGATTGGGATGAGTTGGCGGGGGCCTAGGCGGGGAGAGTGGGAAGAGGGGTGGCGATGGGAAAGGAGAACTGGGATGGGGTGGGGGTGGGGAGGAGGGGAGGGAGGGGGCCGGGAGGAGGACCTGCGCTGGTACAGAGGGATCCTTGGTAGGGGGTGAGGGGGAGTGGTCTTGGTGGGGGAGAGGGAGGGAAAAAGCTGGGTGGGAGAGGGGAAGGGGAGGAATGGGAATGGCAGTTGGGAGCAAGGGAATTGAAAGTTCATGGTGAGGTCAGCAGGGTGAGTGACAGTACAGCGGGAGGTTAACAATTGAGATGCAGAAGCGATAAAACGGTAGCAATGATATAAATAGGCGATGGCATCACAGGGGGTAGTTAACGATTAACATGCTATGGCAATAATAAAATTGGCAGATAATGATGTCACAGAGAGCAGATACAAACTATTATGTGGTGGAGTAGGGTGGACCTGTTAAGGGGGGTCAGGGAGCAAAGATACCTGGGGAGAGGAGTGAACAGCCAAATGGCACGGGAGGGCTGAGTAGGTGCGAATGAGGTTGTCGTTAATGTAACTTGGTGATAACAAGGGTCTTTTGCCCGGGGGAGGGGGGGAGGGGGTCCTAGCCCACAATGACTTTACAGTCTAGCAGGGGGAGACAGATATTAATTGAAATGAATAAATTGCACTTTTGGACACACGTGTGGTGCTGGGAGGGGAGATGAATTAAAGGGGGCAGGTCAAGGTGATGTAGAAGAAAGTGGGAGAAGAACAAAGAAGAGTCGTTGTCTGGGAAGCCCTCATTCAATAAATCAATCAATCGTATTTATTGAGCACTTACTGTGTGCAGAGCACTGTGCTAAGCGCTTGGGAAGTACAAGTTGGCAACATATAGAGACGGTCCCTACCCAACAGTGGGCTCACAGTCTAGAAGGGGGAGACTGAGAACAAAACAAAACTCATTCAATCAATCAATCAATCAATCAATCGTATTTATTGAGCGCTTACTATGTGCAGAGCACTGTACTAAGCGCTTGGGAAGTACAAATTGGCATCACATAGAGACAGTCCCTACCCAACAGTGGGCTCACAGTCTAAAAGGGGGAGACAGAGAACAGAACCAAACATACCAACAAAATAAAATAAGTAGGATAGAAATGTACAAGTAAAATAAATAAATAAATAGATAAATAGAGTAATAAATATGTACAACCATATATACATATATACAGGTGCTGTGGGGAAGGGAAGGAGGTAAGACGGGAGGATGGAGAGGGGGACGAGGGGGAGAGGAAAGAAGGGGCTCAGTCTGGGAAGGCCTCCTGGAGGAGGTGAGCTCTCAGCAGGGCCTTGAAGGGAGGAAGAGAGCTAGCTTGGCGGATGGGCAGAGGGATTGGGGGCATTCCAGGCCCGGGGGATGACGTGGGCCGGGGGT
This sequence comes from Tachyglossus aculeatus, assembly GCF_015852505.1. Taxonomy (NCBI): domain Eukaryota; kingdom Metazoa; phylum Chordata; class Mammalia; order Monotremata; family Tachyglossidae; genus Tachyglossus; species Tachyglossus aculeatus. The sequence goes on along the minus strand of NC_052067.1, from coordinate 144,372,970 downwards.
CGATGGCGGGACAGGCGAGAGCGAGGTACAGTGAGGAGATTAGTGGTGGAGGAGCGGAGGGTGCGGGCTGGGCAGTAGAAGGAGAGAAGGGAGGTGAGGTAGGAGGGGGCGAGGTGATGGAGAGCCTTGAAGCCCAGGGTGAGGAGTTTCTGCTTGATGTGCAGATTGATCGGTAGCCATTGGAGGTTTTTGAGGAGGGGAGTAATATGTCCAGAGCGTTTCTGGACAAAGATAATCCGGGCAGCAGCATGAAGTATGGATTGAAGTGGAGAGAGACACGAGGATGGGAGATCAGAGAGAAGGCTAGTGCAGTAGTCCAGACGGGATAGGATGAGAGGTTGAATTAGCAGGGTAGCGGTTTGGATGGAGAGGAAAGGGCGTATCTTGGCAATGTTGCGGAGCTGAGACCGGCAGGTTTTGGTGACGGCTTGGATGTGAGGGGTGAATGAGAGAGCGGAGTCGAGGATGACACCAAGGTTGCGGGCTTGTGAGACGGGAAGGATGGTAGTGCCGTCAACAGAGATGGGAAAGTCAGGGAGAGGACAAGGTTTGGGAGGGAAGACAAGGAGCTCAGTCTTCGACATGTTGAGCTTTAGGTGGCGGGCGGACATCCAGATGGAGATGTCCTGAAGGCAGGAGGAGATGCGAGCCTGGAGGGAGGGGGAGAGAGCAGGGGCAGAGATGTAGATCTGGGTGTCATCAGCGTAGAGATGATAGTTGAAGCCGTGGGAGCGAATGAGGTCACCAAGGGAGTGAGTGAGTGAGGGAGTGAGTGTAGATTGAGAACAGAAGGGGACCAAGCACTGAACCTGAACCTTGGGGAACCCCCACAGTAAGAGGATGGGAGGGGGAGGAGGAGCCTGCAAAAGAGACTGAGAAAGAACGACCGGAGAGATAAGAGGAGAACCAGGAGAGGACGGAGTCTGTAGGAGAGGACGGAGTCTGTCACTCATTCAATTATATGTATTGAGCCCCCACCTTGTGCAGAACACTGTACTAAGCACTTGGGAATGTACAATACAGCCTACAACGAGTTCACAGCCTAGAGGGGGGAGACAGACATCAATACAAATAAACAGACATCAATATACATAAATAAAATGACAAATATAAATTTAACTGCTGAGGGAGGAGGGGAGGGCAAAGCAGAAGGGAATGGAAGATGAGGAAAAGCGGGGCTTAGTCTGGGAAGGCCTCTTGGAGGAGATGTGCCTTCAGTAAGGCTTTGAAGTGGGGTGGGAGGCGGGATTATTGTTTGGTGGATTTGAGATTTTTGAGGAGGGGGTTGACATGTCAAGAGAAGCAGTGTGGCTCAGCGGAAAGAGCACTGGCTTTGGAGTCAGAGGTCATGGGTTCAAATCCCAGCTCTACCCATTGTCAGTTGTGTGACTTTGGGCAGGTCATTTAACTTCTCTGGGCCTCAGTTCGCTCCTCTGTAAAATGGGGATTAAGACTGTGAGCCCCCAGTGGGACAACCTGATCACCTTGTAACCTCCCCAATGCTTAGAGCAGTGCTTTGCACACAGTAAGCTCTTAATAAATGCTATCATTATTATTATTATTCTCTGGACCTCAGTTCCCTCCTCTGTAAAAAGGGGATTAAGACTGTGAGCCCCCAGTGGGACAACCTGATCGCCTTGTAATGTCCCCAGAGCTTAAAACAGTGCTTTGCACATAGTAAGTGCTTAGTAAATGCCATCATCATCAAACCAAAGCAAGTGCTTTGCTAAGCACTTAATAAATGCTATCATTATTATTATTCTCTGGGCCTCAGTTCCCTCCTCTGTAAAATGGGGATTAAGACAGTGAGCCCCCCGTGGGACAACCTGATCACCTTGTAACCTCCCCAGCGCTTAGAACAGTGCTTTGCACATAGTAAGCGCTTAGTAAATGCCATCATCATCATCATCATGTCCAGAATGTTTCTGTAGAAAGATAATCTGTTGTGCCTTCAATAAGGCTTTGGAAGAGAGGAGAGGGATCATCTTTGTACATAGTAAGCACTTAACAAATGCCATTATTATCATTATTATTATCATCATCATTATCATTATTATCTGTGAGCTATGCAGAGGGAAGGCATTCCAGGCCAGAGGCAGGATGTGAGTGAGAGGCTGGTGTAGCCATAGATGAGATGGAGTCACAATGAGAAGTTTGGCGTTATCATCATCATCATCATCAATCATATTTATTGAGCGCTTACTGTGTGCAGAGCACTGTACTAAGCGCTTGGGAAGTACAAGTGGGAAACGTATAGAGACAGTCCCTACCCAACAGAGGGCTCACAGTCTAAAAGGGGGAGACAGAGACCAAAACCAAACACACTAACAAAATAAAATAAATAGAATAGATATGTACAAGTAAAATAAATAAATAGAGTAATAAATATGTACAAACATATATACATATATACAGGTGCTGTGGGGAAGGGAAGGAGGTAAGATGGGGGGGATGGAGAGGGGGACGAGGGGAAGAGGAAGGAAGGGGCTCAGTCTGGGAAGGCCTCCTGGAGGAGGTGAGCTCTCAGTAGGGCCTTGAAGGGAGGAAGAGAGCTAGCTTGGCAGGTGGGCAGAGGGAGGCCATTCCAGGCCCGGGGGATGACGTGGGCCGGGGGTTGATGGCGGGACAGGCGAGAACGAGGTTCGGTGAGGAGATTAGCGGCGGAGGAGCGGAGGGTGCGGGCTGGGCTGGAGAAGGACAGAAGGGAGGGGAGGTAGGAGGGGGCGAGGGGATGGACAGCCTGGAAGCCCAGGGTGAGGAGTTTCTGCCTGATGCGCCGATTGATTGGTAGCCACTGGAGATTTTTGAGGAGGGGAGTGACCTGCCCAGAGCGTTTCTGGACAAAGACAATCCGGGCAGCGGCATGAAGTATGGATTGAAGTGGGGAGAGACATGAGGATGGGAGATCAGAGAGAAGGCTGATGCAATAATAATAATAATAATAATAATAATAATAATGATGATGACATTTGTTAAGCGCTTACTATGTGCAGGGCACTGTTCTAAGCGCCGGGGGGGATACAAGGTGATCAAGTTGTCCCACGTGGGGTTCACAGTCTTAATCCCCATTTTACAGATGAGGTAACTGAGGCTCAGAGAAGTTAAGTGACTTGCCCAAGGTCACACAGTAGACGTGCAGCAGAGTCGGGATTCGAACCCATGACCTCTGACTCCAAAGCCCGTGCTCTTTCCACTGAGCCACGCTGCTTCAGTAGTCCAGATGGGATAGGATGAGAGCTCGAAGGAGCAGGGTAGCGGTTTGGATGGAGAGGAAAGGGCGGATCTTGGCAATGTGGCAATGTGGCATTAGAGGAGCAAAGTGTGAAGGCCCAGGTTCTCCCAATGGCAGGAGAACCACCACCCATTACCTGACCGTCCCCCTCAGGATGCCCCCCTTTCTCCCTAAATGACCATCCCCTTGTGCCCCTCACGGCCCCCCTGAACTCCTCTAGTGAGAGCTGGAGTCGGGGGGAAGGAGGTTGAGGCAAGCGAGGGTGGAAGCCAACCCTTAACCTGCCCTCTTCCATTTTGTTTTCAGACTCCATTTTGTAATTTAATAATGATGGCATTTATTAAGCGCTTACTATGTGCAAAGCACTGTTCTAAGCCCTGAGGAGGTTACAAGGCGATCAGGTTGTCCCACAGGGGGCTCACAGTCTTCATCCCCATTTTACAGATGAGGTAACTGAGGCACAGAGAAGTTAAGTGATTTGCCCAAAGTCACACAGCTGACAATTGGAAGAGCTGGGATTTGAACCCATGACCTCTGACTCCCAAGCCCGTTCTCTTTCCACTGAGCCACGCTGTTAATCTATCTAGTCTTTTCCTAAATCTTTGATCAGCCCCCAACCACCCCCGCCCCTCAGTGAATTGGACCCACTGGATCATCCACTTGAAACACTTGATCTGACGCCACTGATGGTGTGAGTGAACCCCACGCCCACCATGGACCCTAACAACTTCCTTCTCCCACCTTTCCGTGGTGAGGTTGAGCTCGCTGTTAGGACCACACCGCTAGAGCCCGGGCCTTGGAGTCAGAGTCCACAGCGTCTGCCACTTGTAATAATAATAATAATAATAATAATAATAATAATAATAATAGCATTTGTTAAGCGCTTACTATGTGCAAAGCACTGTTCTAAGCGCTGGGGGGGTTACAAGGTGATCAAGTTGTCCCACGTGGGGCTCACAGTCTTAATCCCCATTTTACAGATGAGGGAACTGAGGCTCAGAGAAGTTAAGTGACTTGCCCAAGGTCACACAGCAGACATGTGGGGGAGTCGGGATTCGAACCCATGACGTCTGACTCCAAAGCCCGGGCTCTTTCCACTGAGCCACGCTACTTGTCTGCTGTGTGAACTTGGGCAAGTCACTTCTTTACTTCTCTGGGCCTTAGTTACCTCATCTGTAAACTGGGGATTGAGATGGTGAGCCCTATAAGGGACAGGGATTGGGTCCAACCTGGTTTGCTTGAATCTACCCAGCGCTTAGTACAGTGACTGCTGTGCTCCTCAATATTGGCTTCAAAGCTGTCCATCACTTTGTCCCTTCTTACCTCCCCTCCCTTCTGTCCTTCTCCAGGCCAGCCCGCACCCTCCGCTCCTCTGCCGCCGCTAACCTCCTCACCGGGCCTCGTTCTCGCCTGTCCCACCGTCAACCCCTGGCCCACATCCTACCTCTGGCCTGGAATCATCATCATCATCATCAATCGTATTTATTGAGCGCTTACTGTGTGCAGAGCACTGTACTAAGCGCTTGGGAAGTACAAGTTGGCAACATATACAGACAGTCCCTACCCAACAGTGGACTCACAGTCTAAAAGGGGACTAAAAGGGAATGCCCTCCCTCCTCACGAGCCCACTGTTGGGTAGGGACTGTCTCTATATGTTGCCAACTTGTACTTCCCCAGCGCTTAGTACAGTGCTCTGCACACAGTAAGCGCTCAATAAATACGATTGATTGATTGATTGATTGATTGATCCACCAAACTAACCCACTTGTCAGCTGGGTGACTACGGGCAAGTCACTTCACTTCCCTGGGCCTCAGTTCCCTCATCTGTAAAATGGGGATTAAGACCGTGAGCCCCTCGTGGGACAACCTGATAACCTTGTATCTACCTCAGTGCTTAGAACAGCGTTTGGCACATAGTAAATCCTTCACAAATACTATTGTTATTATTAATGATAATAACATATTATAATAATAATAATATAACAATAATAATTACAATAATTATATTTGTTTAGTGCCTATTATGTGCCAAGCACTGTTCTAATAATAATAGTAATGGCATTTGTTAAGCACTTACTACGTGCCAGGCACTGTACTAAGCGCTAGGGTGAGTACAAGCAAATCGGGTTGGATACAGTCCACGTCCCGCATGGGGCTCATGGGCTCAATCCCCATTTTATGGATGAGGTAACTGAGGCACAGAGAAGTTAAGTGACTTGACCAAAGTTGCACAGCAGACAAGGGATGGAACTGGGATTAGAACCCATGACCTTCGGAATCCCAGGCCCATGCTTCTATCCAGGATACCATGCAGTGGGGTTAATACTTAATAATACTTAATTAAGTACTTAATAATAGTACTTAATAATAATAATTACGGTACTTGTTAAAGCGCTTACTATGTGCCGAGCATTATTCTAAGCGCTGGGGTAGGTACTAGTTAATCATCATCATCATCATCATCAATCGTATTTATTGAGTGCTTACTATGTGCAGAGCACTGTACTAAGCGCTTGGGAAGTACAAATTGGCAACATATAGAGACAGTCCCTACCCAACAGTGGGCTCACAGTCTAAAAGGGGGAGACAGAGAACAAAACCAAACATACTAACAAAATAAAATAAATAGAATAGATATGTACAAATAAGTTAAATAAATAGAGTAAAAAAGTATGTACAAACATATATACATATATACAGGTGCTGTGGGGAAGGGAGGGAGGTAAGATGGGGGGATGGAGAGGGGGACGAGGGGGAGAGGAAGGAAGGGGCTCAGTCTGGGAAGGCCTCCTGGAGGAGGTGAGCTCCCAGCAGGGCTCTCATCAGGTTGGACACAGCCCCTGTCCCACATGGGGCTCACACTCAGAGAAGCAGCATAACTCACTGGAAAGAGCCCGGGCTTTGGAGTCAGAGGTCATGGGTTCAAATCCCGGCTCCACCAATTGTCAGCTGTGTGACTTTGGGCAAGTCACTTCACTTCTCTGGGCCTCAGTTCCCTCATCTGTAAAATGGGGATTAAGAATGTGAGCCCCACATGGGACAACCTGATCACCTTGTAACCTCCCTAGCACTTAGAACAGTGCTTTGCACATAGTAAGTGCTTAATAAATGCCATTATTATTATTATAAAAATCCCCATTTTATACAGAGGAGGGAACTGAGGCCCAGAGAAGTTCATTCATTCAATCGTATTTATTGAGTGCATACTGTGTGCAGAGCACTGTACTAAGCGCTTGGGAAGTACAAGTCGGCAACATATAGGGACGGTTCCTACCCAACAACGGGCTCACAGTCTAGAAGGGGAAGACAGACAACAAAACAGAACACGTAGACAGGTGTCAAAATCGCCAGAACAAATAGAATTAAAGCTAGATGCACATCATTAGCAAAATAAGAAGAATAGTAAATATGTACTAAACGTTTTCCAATGGCTGTTAACACTGTCCAATCAATCAATCAATCAGTCAATCGTATTTATTGAGCACTTACTGTGTGCAAAGCACTGTACTAAGCGCTTGGGAAGTATATTTCCTAACATAGTGTTGTGATGACCCAGCCAAGAGGAAAAAGCCTCAGTTGTATTTTCAACACAGTCTTATAGCTGTCTCTTAAATATCTGATGCAGAAAGAAATATTTGATACCACCAGCATCTGAATCTTCCTTGTCCCATAGCAGGGCATTGGAGAATTTCGTTGTTTGGAGAAAGTCTTGTAGAGGGATAACCTCTACCTAGTCAATGAGTAACAAACATCCTATGAATTGTACATTCCAGTGTAAAAAAACAAATAAGCAAACAAACACTCCAGGGGGAGGGACAGGGGGTTGGTAGATCAGACTCAAACTTCCCCATTAATCAAAACTCCCCGATTGCTGCTCCTGCATATTCCCCTCGGACCCAGGATGCCAGCAATCCCGGCTACAGTCTTCCCCACATCGCTCATTCTCAATCAATCTATCAATCAATCATATTTATTGAGCGCTTACTGTGTGCAGAGCACTGTACTAAGCGCTTGGGAAGTCCAAGTTGGCAACATATAGAGACAGTCCCTACCCAACAGTGGGCTCACAGTCTAAAGGGGGGAGACAGAGAACAAAACCAAACATACTAACAAAATAAAATAAATAGAATAGATAGGTACAAGTAAAATAAATAAATAAATAGAGTAATAAATATGTACAAACATTTATACATAGATACAGGTGCTGTGGGGAAGGGAAGGAGGTAAGATGAGGGGGATGGAGAGGGGGACGAGGAGGAGAGGAAGGAAGGGGCTCAGTCTGGGAAGGCCTCCTGGAGGAGGTGCTTGTCAAGTTGAGAAGCAGCATGGTTCAGTGGAAAGAGCCTGGGCTTTGGAGTCAGAGGTCATGGGTTCAAATCCCGGCTCCACCGCCTGTCAGCTGTGTGACTTTGGGCAAGTCACTTCACTTCTCTGGGCCTCAGTTCCCTCATCTGGAAAATGGGGATTGACTGTGAGCCCCTCGTGGGACAAGCTGATCACCTTGTAACCTTCCCAGCGCTTAGAACAGTGCTTTGCACATAGTAAGCGCTTAATACCATTAAGAAAAAAAAAGTTAATCGAGTTGCCCAGGGTCACACAGCAGACAAGTGGTGGAGGCAGGATTAGAACCTATGACCTTCCAACTGCCAGGCCCATGCTCTATCCACGAAGCCCTGGGGTAATGATAATAATTATGGTACTTGTTGAGCGCTTACTACGTGCCAAGCGCAGTTCTAAGCTCTGGAGTAGACACAGGCCAATCAGGTTGGACACAGTCCCTGTCCCACATGGGACTCACACTCTTGATCCCTGTTTTTCCAGATGAGGTAACTGAGGCCTAGAGAAGTGAAGTGGCTTGCCCAAGGTCACACAGCAGACATGGGGTGGAGCCGCGATTAGAACCCAGGTCCTTCTGACTCTCAGGCCCGGGCTCTACTATTCTGGGTCCCCTTCATTCATTCATTCAATCAATCGTATTTATTGAGCGCTCACTGTGTGCAGAGCACTTCTATTCTCCATCTCCACCCACTCCCTTAGAGAACCCATTCGCTCCCATGGCTTCTACTACATTTTATTGATGCATTGTACTTTCCCAAGTGCTTAGTACAGTGCTCTGCACACCGTAAGTGCTCAATAAATACGACTGAATGAATGAATGAATGCTGCGTGACCTTGGGCAAATCACTCAACCCAATTACTGTGTCCAACCTGATTATCTTGTATCAACCCTAGAGCATAAAACAGTGCCTGCCACCAATGTAACGAATACCATAATAATAATGATAATAATAATTATTATTATTCACTTCTCTGAGCCTCAGTTACCTCATCTATAAAATGGGGAATAAGACTATTAACCCCACGTTGCCAAATTGTACTTTCCAAGCGCTTAGTACAGTGCTCTGCACACAGTAAGCGCTCAATAAATACGATTGAATGAATGAATGAATTTTCAGGTTCTTAAGAGATTAAATGTATGAATCAGACAGCTCCTTCTCCCGCTGTTCTCAGAAATCTGATGACCTTCCGAAGATCCTTTTTCATTTGGATTTCGTCCACTTGGTCTCAGGAGGAAGTCGAATGGTTGGACTAAACATTTCCATGTTCAGCATTCAGTCCATCTGAAAGTCTTAAACTCTTTGTGCTATTCCATATCTAAATGGGAATCTTAGTTCACTCACTATCTTGTGTTCCGTTTTCAAGTCACTTCTGGTTCCACGATGTGTAATCTTTCCTGAGGATTGAGCCAGTCACTGCGTGTTTTATTAAGCAAAAACTGCTTCCTTCTAAGATTTAACCATATACAGCGTCTCTCACACTCAATTCTTCTGCCATACTCTACTGGCTCTTAAATTTGCTCTCCCTTAAAGATGTGTAGTATTCTAATGAATCACCTCGAATGTCTCACTCCAGTTCTAAAGAAATAACTGTTCCTTTCTGACTTCGCCAGTTTCAAAGACAGACCCCTCAAATTATCCATCAGTGGTTTGATTTATTGAGTGCATATTGTGTGTGGCGCTCTTGGGAGAGTACAATCCATTCGTTCATTCTTTCAACTGTATTTATTAAGTAAATAAGTTATTATTTAAGTATTATAATAAATGAGTATTATTAAGTTATTAAGTAAAGCAGAGCACTGTACTACGCCCATTGGAGAGTACAGTACAACAACAAACAGACCCATTCCCTGCCCACAGCAAACTCACAGTCTAGAGAGCGTTAATATGCATACATATGGAAATAAATAAATTGCAGGTGTGATCAATGAATTACGGATATAATAAATAAATTACAGACATAATTTATTATGTCCAGTAGAGTGGGTAGACATGATCCTTACCCTCTAGAAGCTTGCAACCTAATGGGGAATCAATGTTTCGAGGCCCCATTCTCCTCGTTATTGACGAGGATCCGCTCTCCAAAATCCAGGTAGATTTTCCTGTGAAGATTAACACAGAATGAGGGAGCATTTTCCCCCCACAAGGTAGTGGGGCCTAGTGGAAAGAGCACAGGCATGGAATAATAATAATAATGGCAATTGTTAAGCGCTTACTATGTGCAAAGCACTGTTCTAAGCGCTGGTCAGAGGAACCTACACTCTTGGCTGCGGTGTGACCTTGGGTGAGTCACTTCACTTCCCTGTGCCTCAGTGACCTCATCTGTAAAATGGGGGACTAAGACTGGGAACCCCTGGTGGAACATGGACTGTGTCTAATCTAATCACCTTGAATCTAACCCAGTGCTTAGTTCAGTGCTGGCACATAGTAAACGCTTCGGAGATACAGCATGGCCTAGTAGCTATAGCACGGGCCTGGGAATCAGAGGTCGTGGGTTCAAATCCTGGCTCCGCCAATCGTCAGCTGTGTGACTTTGGGCAAGTCACTTCACTTCTCTAGACCTCAGTTCCCTCATCTGTAAAATGGGGATTGAGACTGTGAGCCCCATGTGGGACAGGGATTACATCCAACCTGATTATCTTGGATCTATCCCAGCACTTAGAATATTGCTCGACACATAGTAAGTGCTTAACAAATACTCTTATTATAATTATAATTATTATTATCATTATTACCTAACAAGTACCAGAGGGAAAAAGAAGGCAATATCTCTGAGAAGAGGATTGCCCTATGCATTCATTCATTCTTTCAACTGTATTTATTGAGCACTTACTGTGTGCAGAGCACTTTACTAAGTGCTTGGGACAGTACAATATAACAATAAACAGATGCATTCCCTGCCCACAATGATCTTACATTTTTGTTCAGGAAAGATTACTAAATATTCCTGACTCGGTTTACAAAATATAGGCATACATTAGCTACTTAGGGAGCAGAAAAAGAAGGGGGAAAAAGACAGAGAGACACAGAGAGATCAAAATAGCAGAAGAGAGAGACAGAGGAAGAGACAAAGAGCTAATCCACCTCTTTGAGTGGCCTGGGAGTCGGAAGGTCATGGGTTCTAATCCCGGCTCTGTCATTTGTCTGCTGGGTGACCTTGGGCAAGTCATTTCACTTCTCTGGGCCTCAGTTCCCTCATCTGTAAAATGGAGATTGAGATTGTGAGCCCTGTGTGGGGCAGGGACTCTGTCCAACCCAATTATCTTGTATCTGTTGTTTATTTCTTTATCCATTTATTTATTTATTTACATCGATGTCTGTCTCCCTCTTTAGACTGTGAGCTCGTTGTGGGCAGGACTATGTCTGTGTGTTGTTATACTCTCCTAAGAGCTTAGAATAGTGCTTTGCACACAGTAAGCGCTCAATAAATGTGATTGAATGAATGAATGAATGAATATCTACCACAGGGCTTAGAACAGTGCCTGGCACATAGTAAGCTCTGAACAAATACCATAAAATTATTATTACTATTATTACTGGGCAAAGTAGCTAACTTGTGAGGACTGTTCGGGACCTCTTGAATATATTCAGAGAAACAGCGTGGCTCAATGGAAAGAGCAAGGGCTTCGGAGTCAGAGGTCATGAGTTCAAATCCCTGCTCCGCCAAATGTCAGCTGTGTAACTTTGGGCACATCACTTAACTTCCCTGTGCCTCAGTTCCCTCCTTTGTAAGATGGGGATGAAGACTGTGAGCCCCACGTGGGACAATCTGATAACCTTGTATCTTCCACAGAGCTTAGAACAGTGCTTTGCACATAGTAAGTGCTTAACAAATGCCATCATTATATTTTGCTCCAGCTCTACTGTATTTCTAGAGAGATCAAACACTTAGCACAATGCTCTGCCCACAGCAAGTGCTCAATAAATACGATTGAATGAATGAATCCAGATGGTCAGGTGAGGTATCTACCCCGATATATGAGAAATTGGCTCTGATCAAGGAGTGACAATGTCCACTCCCAAAGCCACTGGCGGACTGTCGGGAAGGAGCTGGGAGAAGGGAAGGGTGAGTGGGAAAACAGGGAAAACCTGATTAGCTTGTATCTAATCCCGGCTCTGCCACGTGTCTGCTCTATGACTCTGAGGAAGTCACTTCACTTCTCTGGGCCTCAGTTACCTCCTCTGGAAAATGGGGATTAATCAATCAATCAATCGTATTTATTGAGCGCTTACTGTGTGCAGAGCACTGTACTAAGCGCTTGGGAAGTACAAGTTGGCAACATATAGAGACGGTCCCTACCCAACAGTGGGCTCCCAGTCTAGAAGGGGGAGACAGGCAACAAAACCAAACATATTAACAAAATAAAATAAATAGAATAGATATGTACAAGTAAAATAAATAAATAGAGTAATAAATATGTACAAACATATATACATATACACAGGTGCTGCGGGGAAGGGAAGGAGGTAAAGCAGGGGGGATGGAGAGGGGGAGGAGGGGGCTGTTGACCCCATGTGGGACAGGGACCATGTCCAACCCGATTAGCTTGTATCTACCCCAGCACCTTAAAACAGTGCTTACTCTGTAGTAAGCGCTAAACAAATACCACAATTACTATCACTATTGTCTGCTGTGTGACCTTGGGCAAATCATTTTTTCTATGATATTTGTTGAACGTTTACTATGTGTCAAACACCGTTTTAAGCCCTGAAGTCGGTACTGGTTAATTAGGTTGGATATGAGTCCTCATCCCACATAGGGCTCACAGTCTAAGTAGGGGGGGAAATGGGTATTTAATGTCCATTTTACAGTTGAGGAAACTGAGGCAAAGAGAAGTTAATTGGCTGGCCGAGGTCACACAGAAATCAATTGGCAGAGCCAGGATTAGAACCCAGGTCCTCTGACTCCCAGGTTCATGCTCTTTCTACTAGGCCACAGAGCATCTCGGCATAATAATGATGATAACAACAATGATGATAATAATAATATTTGTTAAGCACTTACTATGTGCTGACCACTTAGTACTGGGGTAGATAGATCTCTAGGCCTCAGTTACCTCCTCTGTAAAATGGGGATTGAGACCGTGAGCCCCATGTGGGAGAGGGATTGCGTCCAACCCGATTATTTGTCTCCACCCCAGTGCCTAGTAATAATAATAATAATCATAATAATGGTATTTGTTAAGCGCTTACTATGCATGAATCACTGTTCTAAGTGCTGGGGGCAGGATGATCAGGTTGTCCCACGTGGGGCTTACAGCCTTAATCCCCATTTTACAGATGAGATAACTGAGGCACGGAGAAGTGAAGTGACTTGCCCAAAGTCACACAGCTGACAAGTGGCGGAGTCGGGATTAGAATACATGACCTCTGACTCTCAAGCCCGGGCTCTTTCCACTGAGCAACACTGCTTCTCCAGTAACAGAGTACTGTACTGTACTACTGTACTCCAATAATCAATCAATCAATCGTATTTATTGATTGATTATTGGAGTACAGTAGTACTCCACACAGAAATCAATTGGCAGAGCCAGGATTAGAACCCAGGTCCTCTGATTCCCAGGCTCAGGCTCTTTCTACTAGGCCACAGAGCATCTCGGCATAATAATAATGATAACAACAATGATGATAATAGTAATATTTGTTAAGCATTTACTATGTGCTGACCACTTAGTACTGGGGTAGATAGATCTCTAGGCCTCAGTTACCTCCTCTGTAAAATGGGTATTGAGACAGTGAGCCCCATGTGGGAGATGGATTGTGTCCAACCCGATTATTTGTCTCCACCCTAGTAATAATAATAATAATCATAATAATGGTATTTGTTAAGCGCTTACTATGTATGAATCACTGTTCTAAGTGCTGGGGGCAAGATGATCAGGTTGTCCCACGTGGGGCTCACAGTCTTAATCCCCATTTTACAGATGAGGTAACTGGGGCACAGAGAAGTGAAGTGACTTGCCCAAAGTCACACAGCTGACAAGTGGCGGAGTCGGGATTAGAACCCATGACCTCTGACTCTCAAGCCCGGGCTCTTTCCACTGAGCAACACTGCTTCTCCAGTAATACAGTACTGTACTGTACTACCGTACTCCAATAATAATAATAATTGTGGTATTTAAGTGCTTGCAAGCGCTTAGTACAGTGCTCTGCACACAGCGCTCATTAAATACGATTGAATGAATATGTGCCAGGCACCGTACTAAGCGCTGGGGTGGATACAAACAAATCAGGTTGGACACAGTCCCCGTCCCACGTGGGGCTCACAATCTCCATCCCCATTTGCCAGATGAGGAAACTGAATCCCAGACAAGAGAAGTGATTTGCCCAAGGTCACCCAGCAGATGAGGCAGAGTCAGGATTTGAACCCATGACCTCCTGACCCCCAGGCCCGGGCTCTATCCACTAGTCCACGCTGCTTCTCCATTTACAGCAATAAATTGGGCGCTATATCCCTGGGTATGAGGAGGTTGTTGAAAGGAGTGGGAGGGGAGGGTGGAGATTAAAAAGCCAAAGTTATACAAAAGATTTCTCTCCCTCCCTTCCCATTCCCCGGCAGTTTGTCCATTGTGTTTGACACAATAGGAATCCCAATAAGCCCCCCTTTTCCTCTTCCCCTCCCCACAGCACTTGCATATATTTGTACAGATTTACTGCTCTATTTATTTTACTTGTCCATATTTACTATTCTATTTATTTTGTTAATGATGTGCCTATAGCTATAATTCTATTTGTTCTGATGATTTTGACACCCGTCTACATGTTTTGTTTTGTTGCCAGTCTCCCCCCTTCTAGACTGTGAGCCCGTTGTTGGGTAGGGACCGTCTCTATATATGGCCGACTTGTACTTCTCAAGCGCTTAGTCTAGTGCTCTGCACACAGTGAGCGCTCAATGAATACGATTGAATGAATGAATGAGTTAATGGTTGGAGATTGGAGGTAGATTTTTGATGAGTTTCCTTTGCTGAGGAATTAAATGTGTCAAGCTGGGGCTCCTTTCGCTTCTCCATAAGTCTGAGGATGTAGAATCTGGGTTAGTAGCCCTGGCCAAAGAGCACCACTGAATTACAGGTTCAATCAGTGGTACTTATTGAGCGCCTACTGCGTGCAGAGCACTGTACGAAACGCTCGGAAGAGTACAAAACAACAGAGTTGACAGACACGCTCCCTGCCCACATTTTAGACTGTGAGCCCACTTTTAGACTGTGAGCCCACTGTTGGGTAGGGACTGTCTCTATATGTTGCCAACTTGTACTTCCCAAGCGCTTCGTACAGTGCTCTGCACACAGTAAGCGCTCAATAAATACGATTGATGATGATGATCAAGCTTAGAGTCTAGAAGGGGAGGCAACACAAAACCTCTTTGTCTTCAATCAATCATACTTTCTAGACTGTGAGCCTGTTGTGGGCAGGGATAGTCTCTATCTGTTGCTGAATTGTACTCTCCAAGTGCTTAGTACAGTGCTCTGCACACTGTAAGCGCTCAATAAATATGATTAAATGAATGAAATGAATGAATGAAAGGAGAGGATGGGGGGCATGGTGAAGTCAGAGAAGTTCATGGGTTATTATAAGAATAATAACAATTACGGTATTTATTATGTATATAGCTGTATTCATTCATTCAATCATATTTATTGAGCACTTACTGTGTGCAGAGCACTGTACTAAGCGCTTGGGAAGTACAAGTTGGCAACATATAGAGACGGTCCCTACCCAACAGAGGGCTCACAGTCTAGAAGGGGGAGATGGAGAACAAAACAAAACATACTAACAAAATAAAATAAATAGAATAAATATGTACAAATAAAATAAATAAATAGAGTAATAAATACGTACAAACATATATACATATATACAGGTGCTGTGGGGAGGGGAAGGAGGTAAGGCAGGGGGGAGGAGGGGGAGAGTATCATGTATCATATATGTATGTATCTGTGTGAGATGTGGTGAAGTCAGAGAAGTTCAAGGGTTATTATTAATAATAACAATTACAGTATTTCTTATGTGTATATCTGTATATATCTGTATTTATTTATTTATATTAAAGTCTGTTTCCCCCTCTAGACAGTGAGCTAGTTGTGGGCCAGAATGTTTCCGTTTGTTGTTATATTATACTCTCCAAAGCGCTTAGTACAGTGCTATGCACACTGTAAGCACTCAATAAATGCGATTGAATGAATAAATGAATGAATATTAAGCACTTGCCATGTGCCAGGCACTGTTCTAATCACTGGGGTAGATACAAGCAAATCGGGTTAAATGCAGTCCCTTGTCCCATGTGGGGCCCCGAGTCTCAATCCCCATTTTACAGATGAGGGAACTGGCGAAGGAGAAATGAAGTGAATTGCCCAAGGTCACACAGCAGAGAAGTGGTGGAGCCAGAATTAGAACCCATGACCTTCTGATTCTCAGGCCCATGCGCTATCCACTACGCCATGCTGCTTCATTCATTCATTCATTCAATCGTATTTATTGAGCACTTACTGTGCGCAGAGCACTGTACTAAGTGCTTGGGAAGTACAAGTTGGCAACATATAGTGACGGTCCCTACCCACCAATGGGTTCACAGTCTAGAAGGGGGAGACAGACAACAAAACAAAACATGGAGAGAGGTGTCAAAACCATCAGAATAAGTAGAATTATAGCTATGTGCATATCATTAACAAAATAAATAGAATAGTAAAAATGTATGAGTAAAATAAATAGAGTAATAAATCTGTACAAATATATACAAGTGCTGTGGGGAGGGGAAGGAGGTAAGGCAGAGCGGGGATGAGGAGGAGGAGAGGAAAAAGGGGGCTCAGTATGGGAAGGCCTCCTGGAGGAGGTGAGTGCTCAGTAGGGCTTTGAAGGGAGGAAGAGAGCTAGCTTGGCAGATGTGCAGAGGGAGGGCATGCCAGGCCCGGGGGAGGATGTGGGCCGGGGGTGGACGGCGGGACGGGGGAGAACGAGGCCCAGGGAGGAGGTTAGCGGCAGCAGAGGAGTGGAGGGTGCGGGCTGGGCTGGAGAAGGAGAGAAGGGAGAGGAGGTAGGAGGGGCAAGGGGATGGACAGCCTTGAAGCCGAGGGTGAGGAGTTTTTGCTTGATTCGTAGGTTGACAGGCAACCACTGGAGATTTTTGAGGAGGGGAGTGACATGCCCAGATAATTTCTGTAGAAAGATAATCTGGGCAGCAGAGTGAAGTATAGACTGAAGGAGGGAGAGACAGGAGGATGGGAGATCAGAAAGGAGGCTGATGCAGTAAGCCAGTCGGGTTAGGATGACATTAAACCATTAAGGTAGTGGTTTGGATGGAGAGGAAAGAGCAGATCTTGGTGATGTTGTGGAGGTGAGACTGGCAGGTTTTGGTGACGGATTGGATGTGAGGGGTGAATGAGAGAGCGGAGTCTAGGATAACACCAAGGTTGCGGGCTTGTGAGACAGGAAGGATGGTAGTGCTGTCCACAGTGATGGGAAAGTCAAGGAGAGGGCAGGGTTTGGGAGGGAAGATAAGGAGCTCAGTCTTGAACATATTGAGTTTTAGATGGAGAGCAGACATCCAAATGGAGATATCCTGGAGGCAGGAGGAGACAGGAGCCTGGAGGGAGGGAGGGAGAGCAGGGGAGGAGATGTAGATTTGGATGTCATCAGCGTAGAGATGATAGCTGAAGCCGTGGGAGTGAATGAGTTCACCAAGGGAGTGAGTGTAGATAGAGAACAGAAGGGGACCAAGAACTGACCCTTGAGGAACCCCGACAGTAAGGGGGTGGGAGGGGGGAGAGGAGCCCATGAAGGAAACTAAGAATGAACGGCCGGAGAGATAAGAGGAGAACCAAGAGAGGACAGAGTCTGTGAAGCCAAGGTTGGATAGTGTGTTGCGGAGAAGGTGCTTCTCTTGTAGGTGAGGGTTATAGGTGAGGTTGTCAACAACGACAACAGGTTATCAAAAGTTATGCTTGAAAGTGAGGTGGGGGTGGGGAGATGGGCTTACCTAACTATTTAAAGGAGACTGTGAGCTCCCTGTGGGTAGGAGTGTGTCTATTGTTATATTGTACTCTCCCAAGTGCTTAGTAATAATAATAATAATGACATTTATTAAGTGCTTACTATGTGCAAAGTACTGTTCTAAGCACTGGGGAGGTTACAAGGTGATCAAGTTGTCCCGTAGGGGGCTCACAGTTGGGAGCCCTCCCTCCCAACATCTGCCAAGCTAGCTCTCTTCCTCCCTTCAAGGCCCTACTGAGAGCACACCTCCTCCAGGAGGCCTTCCCAGACTGAGCCCCCTCCTTCCTCTCCCCCTCCTGCACCTCCCCATCCCCCCGCCTTTCCTCCTTCCCCTCCCCACAGCACCTGTATATATGTATATATGATTGTACATATTTATTACTCTATTTATTTTACTTGTACATATCTATTCTATTTATTTTATTTTGTTAGTACGTTTGGTTTTGTTCTCTGTCTCCCCCTTTTAGACTGTGAGCCCACTGTTGGGTAGGGACTGTCTCTATATCTATCACGCCAATCTACCACTTAAAGTTGGCTCTTTTCGAAGCATTTCGGCAGATAGATGCGGAAACTTCATTTTTTTGGTATCGAGGACTGTTTGCCGTAAAAGAAAGCGGACAGAATCTGAGTTCCTCTTGGTGTTCCTAGGCAATATAAGAAATGTTCATTGATATCCTTCAGTTTTCTATGGTATTTATTAAGCATTTACAGATACTTGAGAAGCAGGGGGAGACAGACAACAAAACAAAACATGGAGAGAGGTGACAAAACCATCAGAATAAATAGAATTATAGCTATGTGCATATTATTAACAAGATAAATAGAATAGTAAAAATGTATAAGTAAAATAAATAGAGTAATAAATCTGTACAAATATATACAGGTGCTGTGGGGAGGGGAAGGAGGTAGGGGACGGGGCGATGGGGAGGAGAGGCTTGGAAGTCAGAAAGTACTGGGTTCTCAACCCAGCTCCTCCATTTGTCCGATGTGTGACTGGGCACGTCATTTAACTTCTCTGTACCTCAGTTACCTCATCTGTAAAATGGGGGTTAAGTCTGTGAGTCTCCTTGGTAGACAGGGACCGTGTCCAACCTGATTAACTTACATCTATCCCAGTGTTTACTAGGAGAAGCAGCGTGGCTCAGTGGAAAGAGCACGGGCTTTGGAGTCAGAGGTCATGGGTTCGAATCCCGACCGCCAATTGTCAGCTGTGTGGGCAAGTCACTTAACTTCTCTGGGCCTCAGTTACCTCATCTGTAAAATGGGGATGAAGACTGTTAGCCCCACATGGGACAACCTGATCACCTTGTATCTCCACAGCGCTTAGAACAGTGCTTTGCATGTAGTAAGCACTTAATAAATGCCATCATTATTATCCTTATTATTACAGTGCCTGGCACATAAACGCCTAACAAACACCATTTTAAAAAAGCAATTACTATGCGTCAAGCACTGTACTAAGTGCTGGGGTAGGTCCGGCACTTTTTGAACAGTGCTTGGCACATAGAAAGCGCTTAACAAATGCCATCATTATTATACTTGTACTTCCCAAGCGCTTAGTACAGTGCTCTGCACACAGTAAGCGCTCAATAAATATGATCGATTGATTGATTGATTGATTTAGGTCAGACACAGTCCCTGTCCCACATGGAGCTCACTGCCTAAGTAGGAAAGTGAACAGGTATTGAGGCCCCCATTTTACAGTTGAGGAAACTGAGCCACAGGGAAGTTAAGTGACTTGCCCAAGATCATACAGCAAGTAGTTGGAAGAGACGGGATTAGAACTCAGGTCCTCTGACCTCGCAGACCCACGCTCTTTCCACTAGGCCACTCTGCTTAAAAATGAATCAGAGAATGAAAACTTCAATAAAGGATAATGTAAATGATAAATAACAGCTGTTTGCCAAAATGTGGTGTTGGGATTTCAACAATAGGACGTCTACATACAAAAAATGTCTTAAATTAATAATAATAATAATAATAATGGCATTTATTAAGTGCTTGCTATGTGGAAAGCACTGCTCTAAGTGCTGGGGGGATACAAGGTGATCAGGTTGCCCCATGTGGGGCTCACACTCTTAGTCCCCATTTTACAGATGAGGTAACTGAGGCTCAGAGAAGTTAAGTGAATTGAAAGGTCATTGAGGGCAGGGGTTATGTCTACCAAGTCTACTGTATTGTACTCTCCCAAGAGCATAGTGCAGTGCTCTGCACCCAGCAGGTGTTCAATAAATTTCACCGATCAATTAGTAGCACTCAAATACAGAATCGGTAACAGATCAAGCTACTTCCATGAAGCTGCTAATCGAAACCTAAGTAATCCAGGTTGGAATGTTTCTCCCTGTTCCTTGACTGTGAGCCCCAGGTGGGATCTGATTATCTTGTATCTACCTCAGCGCTTAGTACAGTGCTTAGCACATAGTAATAATAATAATAATAATAATGGCATTTATTAAGTGCTTACTATGTGCAAAGCACTGTTCTAAGCGCTGGGGAGGTTACAAGGTGATCAGGTTGTATCACGGGGGGCTCACAGTCTTAATCCCCATTTTATAGATGAGGTAACTGAGGCACAGGGAAGTTAAGTAATAATAATAATAATAATGGCATTTATTAAGCGCTTACTATGTGCAAAGCACTGTTCAAAGCACTGGGGGAGATACAAGTTGATCAGGTTGTCCCACGTGGGGCTCACAGTCTTAATCCCCATTTTACAGATGAGGGAACTGAGGCTCAGAGAAGTGAAGTGACTTACCCAAAGTCACACAGCTGACAAGTGGCGGAGCCGGGATTTGAACCCATGACCTCTGACTCCAAAGCCCAGGCTCTTTTCACTGAGCCACCCTGCGTCTCAGATGGGGGAACTGAGGCTCAGAGAAGTGGAGTGACTTGCCCAAAGTCACACAGCTGACAATTGGCGGAGCCAGGATTTGAACCCCTGACCTCTGACTCCAAAGCCCGGGCTCTTTCCACTGAGCCACGCTGCTTCTCTGGACTGTAAGTTCCTGGTGGGCAGGGTTCCTACCTACCAACTTATTCTAGTGTACTCATCCAAGTGTTTAATATATTGCTTTGCATACAGTAAGTGCTGAATAAACTGATTAAATGATTGCCAAGAATCACACCTCCTCCATGAAGTCTTCCCTGACTAATCCCTCAACTTTCCACTCATTTTCTCTCTCCACAGCTCCTCCTCCAGTCCCTACCCCAAAGCTATTGAGTCAGTCAATCGTATTTATTGATTGCTTACTGCGTGCAGGGCACTGTACTAAGCACTTCGGGGTACGATATAACAGAGTTAGCAGGCATTTTCCTGCCCACGGCAAACTGGCAGTCTATGGGGGAGACAGACAGTAATAAAAATAAGTAGTTAGCACTATATAATTTAAAGATATGTACATACGTATGTAAAGATATGTATGTAGAGGAGCAGCATGGCTCAGTGGAAAGAGCCCGGACTTTGGAGTCAGAGGTCATGGGTTCAAATCCCAGCTCCGCCAATTGTCAGCTGTGTGACTTTGGGCAAGTCACCTCACTTCTCTGGGCCTCAGTTCCCTCATCTGGAAAATGGGGATTAAGACTGTGAGCCCCCTGTGGGGCAACCGGATCACTTTGTAATTTCCCCAGCACTTAGAACAGTGCTTTGCACATAGTAAGTGCTTAATAAATGCTGTTATTATTATGTAAGTGCTGTGGGGTTGAGGGAGGGGGGAATATCAAATGTCCAAGAGACCCAAATCCAAGCTCATAGATGTCGCGGAAAGTAAAGGGAGCTGGGGAAAGGAGGGCTAAATCCGGGAATAGGAGTCAATTTCCCCAGTGATACACTCCTGGAGTTTTACACCAAATTCCTGTATTTTACCTCTTTGATTTCGCACTGGTGAAGGTCAGAGACAACACAATCATCATCATCATCATCATCAATCGTATTTATTGAGCGCTTACTGTGTGCAGAGCACCGTACTAAGCGCTTGGGAAGTACAAGTTGGCAACATATAGAGACAGTCCCTACCCAACAGTGGGCTCACAGTCTAAAGCACAATCCTAATCCTTACCCGCTGCTCATCTTCCGCAATTAAGACACCGGATCTCATTATTCCCACGGGCATAAAATTCTAAGAGCATAAAAGCAGGACACAGTTCAAACCCTGCACTAGTAATACTCGTCAGTTTCTCTCAAGATGAAAGAAGTTCAACAAATAACCGCACAGTTCATTGTTACACATTTCTTAATAAGTAAGCCTCAGGGGAAAGGCAGACCCTATCAATAACTTGTACTTCCCAAGCGCTTAGTACAGTGCTCTGCACACAGTAAGTGCTCAATAAATATGATTGAATGAATGAATGAATGAAATCTAGTTTCATAGCTTACATGAGTAAGGTTATCATGTTGCCTTGAACACTCAGTTCTGTAATAATTAAGGTACTTGTTAAGCACTTAATATGTGCCAAACACTGTTCTAAAGGCTAAGATAGATTCATTTATTCATTCAATCGTATTTATTGAGCACTTACTGTGTGCAGAGCACTGTACTAAGCACTTGGGAAGTACAAACTGGCAACAGATAGAGATGGTCCCTGCCCAACAACGGGCTCACAGTCTAGAAGACAGATACATGTTAATCAGGTTGGACTCAGTCCCTGTCCCACAAAGGGCTCACACTCTTAATCCCCATTTTACAGATGATGTAACTGAGGCAGGGAGAAGTGAAGTGACTTACCGAAGGTCACACAGCAGACATGTGGCAGAACTGGGATTAGAATCCTGGTCCTTCTGACCCCCAGGTCTATGTTCTCTCCACTAAATCATTCTCTATTTATTTTATTTGTACATATTTA
This sequence comes from Tachyglossus aculeatus, assembly GCF_015852505.1. NCBI lineage: Eukaryota > Metazoa > Chordata > Mammalia > Monotremata > Tachyglossidae > Tachyglossus > Tachyglossus aculeatus. The sequence goes on along the minus strand of NC_052067.1, from coordinate 144,350,575 downwards.
TTCTATTTATTTTGTTAATATGTTTTGTTTTGTTTTGTTCTCTGTCTCCCCCTTCTAGACTGTGAGCCCACTGTTGGGTAGAGACCGTCTCTATACGTTGCCAACTTGTACTTCCCAAGCGCTTAGTACAGTGCTCTGCACACAGTAAGCGCTCAATAAATACGACTGACTGAATGAATGAATGAAAATGCTGCTTCTATCACACAGGCTTGTTATTATTATTATTCTTGTGTCTGTTTAAGCGCTTAGTACCTGTCAATAATAATAATAATGGTGGTATTTGTTAAGTGCTTGCCATGTGCCAAGCACTGTTCTAAGAGTTGGGGGAGACACAAGGTAATCAGGTTGTCCCACATGGGCTCACAGTCTTAATCCCCAATTTACAGATGAAGTAACTGAGGCACAGATAAGTTAAGTGGCTTGCCCTAGGTCACACAGCAGACAAATGGCGGAGGTGGAATTTGAACTCATGTCCTCCAACTCCCAAGCCTGTACTCTTTCCACTAAGCCACGCTGCTTCTCATACGGTGCTCTGCATACAGTGAGTGCTCATTAAATACGATTGAATGAATGAAAGTGCTCACTAAATACCACTGATTGATTGACTATTAGCATCATCAGGGATTGCATCTGTTATATTGTTGGGATGTACCCTTCCAAGTGCTTATTAAAGTACTCTGTGCACAGTAAGCACTCCATAATATGATTGATTGAATGACTGATCGATCATCATTGTCATCATTACCATTTACTGGGTGTATTTCTTTTTTACCTGAACAGAGCTAATGATACCAAATTTATGTTTTTCAAATTTGTTCAGTAGGGGACACTTATTTATTGCATCTGGGAACCAAACTGGTTGGCTTAGAAGTTCATTTTTAAAAGCAAAGGCAACTCAGTGGTATTTTACTTTCTATTCACCCTTGTGGCCAGTGTGGCAACTTCCTCATTCTTAAAGCTGCCCATCTTTCTCCTGTTTGATTTCATTGAGTAACACTCCTTTGATTGCTCCTTTGATTCCTCTCCTCTGATTCTCTCCTGGACCCCCTTCAATCTGGCTTCACTCCACTGAAACGGCCCTCTCAGAGGTCACCAACGATCTCCTTCTTGCCAAATCCAACGGTTTCTACTCCATCCTAATCCTCCTCCACCTCTCAGCTGCCTTCGACACTGAGGACCACCCCCTTCTACTGGAAACATTATTCAACCTCGGCCTCACGGACTCTGTCCTCTCCTGGTTCTCCTCTTATCTCTCTGGAGGTTCATTCTCAGTCTCCTTCGTGGGCTCCTCCTCCGCCTCCCATCCCCTAATTGTGGGGGTCCCTCAGTGTTCAGTTCTGGGTCCCCATCTAATCTCCATATACATTAATTTCTCTGGAGAACTCATTCACTCCCACGGCACCTCTCTCCCTCTCTCCAGGCTCACATCTCCTCCTGCCTTCAAGACATCTCTACTTGGATGTCCTCCCGTCAGGTCGAACCTAACATGTCCAAACAGAGCTCCTTATCTTCCGACTCAAATCCTGTCCTCCCCATGACTTTCCCATCACTATCGATGGCACCACCATCCTTCCTATCTCATGAGCCCATAACCTTGGTGTTATCCTTTTGACTCCTCTCTCTCATTCAACCCATACAGTCAATCCATCACCAAATCCTGTCGGTTTCACCTTCACAACATCGCTAAAAGCCACCCTTTCCTCTCCATCCAAACTGCTATCACATTAGTACAGTCCCTCATCTTCCCACTGTGTGCAACTCTGATCCAAAAGTGAAAGCCAAAACCATCAGCGAGTCTGTTCTCTTGAAGCTTTCATGGTCTGTGAAGCCAATGATCAATCAATCCATCAATCAATCGTATTTATTGAGCGCTTACTGTGTGCAGAGCACCGTACTAAGCGCTTGGGAAGTACAAGTTGGCAACATATAGAGACAGTCCCTACCCAACAGTGGGCTCACAGTCTAAAAGGGGGAGACAGAGAACAAAACCAAACATACTAACAAAATAAAATAAATAGAATAGATATGTAATAAATAGAATAGTTATGATGGTTGAAAGCTTTCTTCTACAGTTCCCAGCACTGGGGATTTGGGGTGTTAGAAGTTGAACTAGCTTCTTCAGTTAACAGTGACTTTGCAAGTGGTTATTATTAATAATAATAATGATAACAATAACAATTTTGGTATTTGTTAAGTACTTACTATGTGCCAGGCACTGTACTAAGCACTGGGGTGGATACAATCGAGTTGGGATTGTGAGGGATGGAACCCAGTGAAGTTCCCTCATGAGACCCCAGGAGGGAAGGCAGAAGCTATCTCCGCGGGCCAGGTTTACGTAACACCCAGAACAGAGCTGACTTGTACTGTAAATATGTATATATGTTTGCACATATTTATTACTCTATTTATTTATTTATTTATTTTACTTGTACATATCTATTCTATTTATTTTATTTTGTTAGTATGTTTGGTTTTGTTCTCTGCCTCCCCCTTTTAGATTGTGAGCCCACTGTTGGGTAGGGACTGTCTCTATATGTTGCCAACTTGTACTTCCCAAGCGCTTAGTACAGTGCTCTGCACACAGTAAGCACTCAATAAATACGATTGATTGATTGATTGTACTGTGGCAAGGGTGCGGTCCCAGTGGGTTACACCAGATGCAAAGAACCGGGGGGAGATAAAGGGAACTGCAACGGCTATATTGCAGAACTCATTTACTGAAGATCGAGCCAGCCTGATGTTTTCTCTGATGTTTTTCTCTGTTTTCTCGAGAGAAAAACAGGATGCACCTTAAGCTGCAAGGCCAACCATCAGCCTCTCCCCCGTAGAAAAGGTGGTGGGGGGGGGGGGAGGGCTCCGCTTCACTTCATCATCATCATTCACCATCATCATCATTCCTTGTATCGGTGTTTCCCCATATATGAGCGCACATTGGGTGCTTGCTGCCGCGATTAGATTGTGCGCCCCAAGTATCCAGCCAATGGAGAAAGGGGTTAGTCGGTGGGAGGAGGACGCATTAGGGCTATAGAAATCGGCTTCGCACAATCAACGGGTGGACTCCCCAGCTGGCACTGCTTAAGCGACGGGGACGGTGCCCTTTCTCATGAGAAAGAATAAAGACTCTTTTTGATCCTGACTCGGACTCTGATTTCGATTGAGAGGGAGTCAATCAATCAATCAATCGTATTTATTGAGTGCTTACTGTGTGCAGAGCACTGTACTAAGAGCTTGGGAAGTACAAGTTGGCAACACATTGAGACAGTCCCTACCCAACAGTGGGCTCACAGTCAAGAAGGGGGAGACAGAGAACAAAACAGAACATATTGACAAAATAAAATAAATAGAATAGATATGTACAAGTGAAATAGAGTAATAAATATGTACAAACATATATACATATATACAGGTGTTGTGGGGAAAGGAAGGAGGTAAGACGGGGGGATGGAGGGGGGACGGGGGGAGAGGAAGGAAGGGGCTCAGTCTGGGAAGGCCTCCTGGAGGAGGTGAGCTCTCAGTAGGGCCTTGAAGGGAGGAAGAGAGCTAGCTTGGCAGATGGGCAGAGGGAGGGCATTCCAGGCCCAGGGGATGACGTGGGCCGGGGTTTGAAGGTGGGACAGGCGAGAATGAGGCCTAACGGTGAGGAGATTAGCGGCAGAGGAGCGGAGGGTGCGGGCTGGGCTGGAGAAGGAGAGAAGGGAGGGGAGGTAGGAGGGGGCGAGGGGATGGAGACACTATCCCACACAGGTTGGTTGCAGTTCCTGTCCCACGTGGGGCTCACAGTCTTAATCCCCGTTTTATAGATGAGGTAACTGAGGCCCAGAGAAATGAAATGACTTGCCCAAGGCCACCCAGCAGACAAGTGGAGGAGCAGGGATTAGAACCCATGACCTTCTGATTCCCAGGCCCATGCTGTATCCATTACACCATGCCGCTTCTCTTGCACAATACCATGAACCTCTGGGGTTATGTTGTTGGAGTTTTGCCAAGCTCCCAAAATGAGAATTCAGACATAAAGAGTTGGTACAGAGAGCAAGACACTAAAAAACAAAACACAATATGAGAGACCACATTTTTACTGGCCAAGCTAAAAGCCCTTGACAGAAATGTCTATTTGCCTTTAATCTCATCCTGAACTGGAATCCGTGAATCGCTCTAGACTGTCAGCTCCTTGTAGATGTGGAATGTGTCTACCAACTCTGTTAATGAAGCAATCAATCAATCAATCGTATTTATTGAGCACTTACTGTGTGCAGAGCACTGTACTAAGCACTTGGGAAGTACAAGTTGGCAACAAGCAGCATAGCTCAGTGGAAAGAAGCAGCATGGCTCAGTGGAAAGAGCCCGGGCTTGGAAGTCAGAGGTCAGGGGTTCTAATCCCGGCTTCCCCACATGTCTGCTGTGTGACCTTGGGCAAGTCACTTAACTTCTCTGAGCCTCAGTTACCTCATCTTTAAAATGGGGATGAAGACTGTGAGCCCCACGTGGGACAACCTGATCACCTTGTATCCTCCCCAGCGCTTAGAACGGTGCTTCACACATAGTAAGCACTTAACAAATGACATCATCATTATTATTATCATTATTATTATAACAATGTTACATGTTAAGCACTTACGATGTGCCCAGCACTGTTCTAAGCGCCGGAGTAGATTTGTCAGTCAGGTCGGGCACAGTGCCTGTCCCACATGGGGCTCACACTCTTAATCCCATTTTACGGATGAGGTAACTGAATCGCAGAGAAGTTAAGTGGCTTGCCCAAGGTTATGTGGCAGATATGTGGTGGAGCCTGAATTAGAACCCATGTCCTTCTGACTTCCAGGCTCCCGCGCTATCCACTAAACCATACTGCTTCTCTGTTATATTGTGTTCTCCCAAGCGCTTAGTACAGAGCTCTGAACACAGTAAGCACTCAATAAACATAGATTGATTGACTGATCATTATTTACCCATTAGAACTAGAGTTCTGAATTTTTTCATCCATTTTCCACAATGTGCCTACTTTGGAGTCCTCATGTGCTGATAGAAAAGAATCACAATGGCTGAACGGATTAATCCTTAGAATCCCGGCTCCGCCACTTGTCAGCTGTGTGACTTTGGGCAAGTCATTTAACTCCTCTGTGCCTCATTCCCTCATCTGTAAAATGGGGATTAAGACTGTGAGCCCCCCGTGGGACAACCTGATCGCCTTGTATCCTCCCCAGTGCTTCGAACAGTGCTTTGCACATAGTAAGTGCTTAATGAATGACATTAAATAAATAAAAAATGCAAAATTTGATTATATGTCTTCCACTGCTTAGTAAAGTGTGAGGCTCATGGTAAGTGCGTAGGAAATACCATCATTATTGTTATTATAGAAGCCACTTTGTAGACACAGTTCTCTGTGAGAAGCTGTGGGGCCTATTGGAAAGAGCATGGGCCAGGGTGTAGGAAGGAGTCCACTGTTGGGTAGGGACTGTCTCTATATGTTGCCAACTTGTACTTCCTAAGCGCCTAGTCCAGTGCTCTGCACACAGTAAGCGCTCAATAAATACGATTGATTGATTGATATGTCAGTCAGGTCGGGCACAGTCCCTGTCCCACCTGGGGCTCACACTTTTAATCCCAGTTTACGGATGAGGTAACTGAATCCCAGAGAAGTTAAGTGGCTTGCCCCACTTCCTCCACTTGTCTGCTGGAAGACCTAGGGCAAGTCACTTTATTTTTTCTTCATTTGTTCATTCATGCAATTGTTGGGAATAAAACGATCTCCACGTGACCAACCATAGCTGGGTGACTATGGCGGGCGGCGTGAGGCAAGGGTTCGTACCCATGACTGGGTGAGGAATGACTCAAAGACGGGAGGAAAGGCGGCTGTCTGCCCGTTCCCCCCTGGATGGGGCACGAGTGACAAACAGCCCCGATCCCAGCTGCTTCTTCCTCTTTTATTTGGTTCCCCCTCCGCGCTACACAAAGGATTCCCGCACGCGAAACCTCAGCATTCCTAGATCCTGAATTTAGTTACCCTTTGTCCATCACGGTCTGGTGAGTGTCAGAATCCCTGTTATCAGGAGATAAATGCCTGCACAGGATGGAGACGTCCCAGTCACAGTGGAGCTGCTTTGATTAATATAGGCCCTCCTTGATTACAGAACCTTCAGTGAGGCCGGCCCCATTCCTCAACACAATCAATCCTATTTATTGAGCACTTACTGTGTGCAGAGCACTGTACTAAGGGCTTGGAAAATACAATTCAGCAACAAAGAGAGACAATCCCTGCCCACAATGGGCTCACAGTCTAGAATGGGGGAGACAGGCATTAAAACAAGTGAACAGGCATCAATAGCATCAATGTAAATAAATAGAATGATAGATATATATACATCATTGATATAAATAAATAGAATAATAAATATGTACATATATACACAATTACACGCACTGCCTCGAATTCCTCAACACCAACTCTCTCCTCGACCCCCTCCAGTCCGGCTTCCATCCCCTACATTCCACGGAAACTGCCCTCTCAAAGGTCACCGATGACCTCCTGCTTGCCAAATCCAACGGCTCCTACTCTATCCTAATCCTTCTCAACCTCTCAGCTGCCTTCAACACTGTGGACCACCCCCTTCTCCTCAACACGCTATCTGACCCTGGCTTCACAGACTTCGTCCTCTCCTGGTTCTCCTCTCATCTCTCTGGTTGTTCATTCTCAGTCTCTTTTGTGGGCTCCTCCTCCCCCTCCCATCCTCTTACTGTGGGGGTTCCCCAAGGTTCAGTGCTTGGTCCCCTTCTGTTCTCGATCTACACTCACTCCCTTGTTGACCTCATTCGCTCCTACGGCTTCAACTATCATCTCTACGCTGATGACACCCAGATCTACCTCTCTGCCCCTGCTCTCTCCGCCTCTCTCCAGGCTCGCATCTCCTCCTGCCTTCGGGACATCTCCATCTGGATGTCCGCCCGCCACCTAAAACTCAACATGTCCAAGACTGAACTCCTTGTCTTCGCGCCCAAAGCCTGCCCTCTCCCTGACTTTCCCATCTCTGTCGACGGCACTACCATCCTTCCCGTCTCACAAGCCCGCAACCTTGGTGTCATCCTCAACTCCGCTCTCTCGTTCACCTCTCACATCCGAGCCGTCACCAAAACCTGCCGGTCTCAACTCCGCAACATTGCCAAGATCCGCCCTTTCCTCTCCATCCAAACCGCTACCCTGCTCGTTCAAGCTCTCATCCTATCCCATCTGGACTACTGCATCAGCCTTCTCTCTGATCTCCCATCCTCGTGTCTCTCCCCACTTCAATCCATACTTCATGCTGCTTCCCGGATTGTCTTTGTCCAGAAATGCTCTGGGCATGTCACTCCCCTCCTCAAAAATCTCCAGTGGCCACCAATCAATCTGCGCGTCAGGCAGGAACTCCTCACCCTGGGCTTCAAGGCTGTCCATCCCCTCACCCCCTCCTACCTCACCTCCCTTCTCTCCTTCTCCAGCCCACCCCGCACCCTCCGCTCCTCTGTCACCACTAATCTCCTCACCGTTAGGCCTCGTTCTCGCCTGTCCCGCCGTCGACCCCCGGCCCACGTCATCACCCAGCCTGGAATGCCCTCCCTCTGCCCCTCCGCCAAGCTAGCTCTCTTCCTCCCTTCAAGGCCCTACTGAGAGCTCACCTCCTCCAGGAGGCCTTCCCAGACTGAACCCCTTCCTTCCTCTCTCCCTCGTCCCCCTCTCCATCCCCCCCATCTTACCTCCTTCCCTTCCCCACAGCACCTGTATATATGTATATATGTTTGTACATATTTATTACTCCATTTATTTACCTTACTTGCACATATCTATTCTATTTATTTTATTTTGTTAGTATGTTTGGTTTTGTTCTCTGTCTCCCCCTTCTAGACTGTGAGCCCACTGTTGGGTAGGGACTGTCTCTATATGTTGCCAACTTGTACTTTCCAAGCGCTTAGTACAGTGCTCTGCACACAGTAAGTGCTCAATAAATATGATTGATTGATTGATTGATTGATTGATTGATGTATACACAAGTGAGAAGCAGCGTGGCACAGTGGAAAGAGCACGGGCTTTGGAGTCAGATGTCATGGGTCCAAATCCCAGCTCCGCCACTTGTCAGCCGGGTGACTTTGGGCAAGTCACTTCACTTCTCTGGGCCTCAGTTACCTCATCTGCAAAATGGGGATTAAGACTGTGAGCCCCACATGGGACAACCTGAGCACCTTGTAACCTCTCCAGCACTTAGAACAGTGCTTTGAATATACTAAGTGCTTAATAAATGCTATCAAAAAAAAAGTGCTGGGGGGGAGACAGAGAAAAGGGAGAGAGTCAGGGTGATGGGGAGGGGAATGGGAGCAGAGGATTAAGGGGTTTAGTCTGGAAAGGCCTCCAGGATGAGGTGAGCCTTCAGTAAAGCTTTGAAGGGGGGAAGTGTGATTGTTTGGTGGATGTGAGGAGGGAGGGCATTCTAGGCCAGAGGTAGGACACGGGCCATGTTCAGGACAAAACTTACTCCATTTTGTGCAAAGCAAGATCGACTCCATCTTGTGCATGACCGCACATCCGCCTCGTGACAGGATCTGGCCTCTCGTGCTAGGTCACGCAGATGAAAAATGGCTGTCTACTCCACAAAAAACAGGGCCTTGTGGTTAGGTGCACCCCCTCTTTCCCTGTGTTGCTAATTGACTGTGTAACCCCATAGAAACCAGGCAGTGGAGGTGGAATGGGGCTGTTCATCACTTGTACGTCACTAGGGTGAATGGGCGGACAGCCACTTTCCTACTCTTTTCTGCCCTTCGACTCGCTTCTCTGGAGTCTGTTCCTTCTTAACCCTACCAAGGTATCGTGACATCTGCGCCGCCCCTCCCTGACCGACGGGCGATGGTTGGCGGGACAAGAAATCCATGCCAGCCAAGGGTCGACTGGTGAGAATGAGGCACAGTGAGAATTTTTTCAATTTCCATCTGTAGAATAGGGATTAAATACCTGTTCTTCCTCTCCCCTTAGATTGTGAGTTCCATGTGGGACAGAGACTGTGTCTGATCTGCTTATCTCGTATCATCTAATAATAATAATATTTGTTGAGCGTTTACTATGCGCCAGACACTAAACTAAGCACTGGATTCGCATGCTCTCCTTTGTCTCTGTGGAAAGTCACGTAATGAAACTGCAATTTTTGAGCTGAGGCACTGCCATTCTGTGGAAACATAGCTTTGGCAGAAGTAAGGAGCATTTTGAGGCGCATGTGAAAGAGAACTTTCAAAATACCAGTGTGAGAAGTGCCTTCTGGTTTAGAAAAACCTTTTTAAATGCTGAATTTTACTGCCGACTATTGAGAAAATGTCAACAAGCCCTGGGGCCTAAGATGACCTTATCTGGGAATCAAGTTGCCTGTGCAAGTGTTTGTAATGCACGTGGCGGGAGAAGGAGTGGGGGGCTATTGTCTGGGTATAAAGGTAACCGAAACAATGTCTTGGGGTCTTGCACTAATCACCTCCAGAGGTGTGGAGTTTGACCTTCTGCAGAGTAAACTTTGGAGACCTTGGTGTCACTGTTGGGTAGGGACCGTCTCTTTATGTTACCAACTTGTACTTCCCAAGCGCTTAGTATAGTGCTCTGCACACAGTGGGTGCTCAATAAATACAATTGAATGAATGAATGAATGAATCCTCAACTCCGCTCTCTCATTCACCCCACATACCCAATCTGTCACCAAAACCTGCCGGTCTCACTTCCACAACATCACCATCACTTCCACAACATCGCCAAGATCCGCCCTTTCCTCTCCATCCAAACTGCCACCTTGTTGGTTGGATCTCTCATCCTGTCCCGACTGGATTACTGCATCAGCCTCCTCTCTGATCTACCATCCTCCTGTCTCTCCCCGCTTCAGTCTGTACTTCACTCTGTTGCCTGGATTATCTTTGTACAGAAACGCTCTGGGCATGTCACTCCCCTCCTCAAAAATCTCCCGGGGTTGCTTGTCAACCTTCCTATGAAGCAAAAACTCCTAACTCTTGGCTTCAGGGCTGTCCATCTCCTTGCACCCTCCTACCTCCCCTCCATTCTGTCCTTCTCCAGCCCAGCCCGCACCCTCCACTCCTCTGCCGCTATTCTCCTCACCGGGCCTCGTTCTCGCCTGTCCCACCGTCGACCCCCGGCCCACGTCCTCCCCCTGGCCTGGAATTCCCTCCCTCCACACATCCACACTTCCTAAGGCGACCACGACGAAGGAAAGGAAAAAAAAAACCCACAAAAGGGGTGGGGGGCCTCAAGCCCCCGGTTCTCCCTCTTTTCCTTCCTCCCGGGGACAAGGGGAGCTTGGCCCTGGGGATGGGGGGCGATGCCCCCCTCGGGGTGGGAGGGGCCGGAGGTGGGACGTGAGGGAGAGGAGACCAGCCATGGAGACCAGCCGGGGGAGATCACTTTGGGCCCAGGACTGGGGGTCCCAGGGTTTTGTTCTCTGTCTCCCCCTTCTAGACTGTGAGCCCATTGTTGGGTAGGGTCTGTCTCTAGATGTTGCCATCTTGGACTTCCCAAGCACTTAGTACAGTGCTGTGCACACAGTAAGCACTCAATAAATATGATTGATTGATTGATTGATTGATCCACCAAACTAGCTCTCTTTCTCCCTTCAAAACCCTATTGAGAGCTCACCTCTGTGAGGCTTGAAGAGGCTTGAGTCTCTACAACTAGACAGACTCCATCTTGTTAGACAGACTCCATTTTGTGGAAAATGCCTTGTCACGCGGTTGGACAGGGAGCCAGAACTTCTGGCCTGCAGCCCGACCCCAACCCCCTTATCGGGAAGCACCTGGCAGGGCGGTTACCGTCAGCCTAACGGCCGGGAAAGCCCCTTGGGCAACCAGGCCAGTAAAACAAGGAAGGAACATTTGCATAACCGCTCCCCAGACCCCTATAAAGGATGTAAAGTTGTGCTCGTGGGCTGCTGCCGTTCCCCAAGCCTTACTGTGGGGCGGTAGCCCAGATTTAAATCTGCAATAAAACTGCGGCCTGCCCTCTTTGGCGCTGGGCAGGTCATCTAAAATTTGTCCGGTTGTCGTGCGATTCAATTTGTTGGTGGGTGGGATCCCGGGCCCTGGAGACCTTGATCAGGTTTCCATATAACACCCGCCATTCTGTCCTTCTCCAGCCCAGCCCGCACCCTCCACTCCTCTGCCGCTATTCTCCTCACCGGGCCTCGTTCTTGCCTGTCCCACCGTCGACCCCCGGCCCACGTCCTCCCCCTGGCCTGGAATTCCCTCCCTCCACACATCCACACTTCCTAAGGTGACCACGACGAAGGAAAGGAAAAAAAAACCCACAAAAGGGGTGGGGGGCCTCAAGCCCCCGGTTCTCCCTCTTTTCCTTCCTCCCGGGGACAAGGGGAGCTTGGCCCTGGGGATGGGGGGCGATGCCCCCCTCGGGGTGGGAGGGGCCGGAGGTGGGACGTGAGGGAGAGGAGACCAGCCATGGAGACCAGCCGGGGGAGATCACTTTGGGCCCAGGACTGGGGGTCCCAGGGTTTTGTTCTCTGTCTCCCCCTTCTAGACTGTGAGCCCATTGTTGGGTAGGGTCTGTCTCTAGATGTTGCCATCTTGGACTTCCCAAGCACTTAGTACAGTGCTGTGCACACAGTAAGCACTCAATAAATATGATTGATTGATTGATTGATTGATCCACCAAACTAGCTCTCTTTCTCCCTTCAAAACCCTATTGAGAGCTCACCTCCTCCAGGAGGCCATCCCAGACTGAGCCCCCCTTTTTCCTCTGCTCCTCTTCCCCTCCCCACCACTCTGACTCCCTCCCTCTGCTCTTCCCCCTTGTGTATATTCCTTCCTTCCTTTATTCATTCAATCGTATTTATTGAGCGCTTGCTGTGTGCAGGCACTGTTCTAAGCGCTTGGAAAGTATCTCCATTCATTCATTCATTCATTCATTCGTATTTATTGAGCACTTTCATTCATTCATTCAATCGTATTTATTGAGCACTTACTGTATGCAGAGCACTGTACTAAGTGCTTGGGAAGTACAATGGAGGGCAGACATCCAGATGGAGATGTCCTGAAGGCAGGAGGAGATATGAGCCTGGAGGGATGGAGAGAGAACAGGGGTGGAGATGTAGATTTGGGTGTCATTCATTCATTCATTCAATCAATCAACCCTATTCACTGAGCACTTACTCTGTGCAGGACACTGTACTAAGCACTTGAGAAGTACGTGTCATCAGCATAGAGATGATAGTTGAAGCCATGGGAGCGAGTGAGTTCCCCAAGGGAGTGACTATAGATAGTGAACAGAAGGGGACCAAGAACTGACCCTCGGGGAACCCCCACAGTAAGGGGATGGGAGGGGGAGGAGGAGCCTGCAAAAGAGACTGAGAATGAACGGCTGGAGAGATAAGAGGAGATCCAGGAGAGAACAGAGTCTGTGAAGCCAAGGTTGGATAGCATGTGGAGGAGAAGGGGGTGGTCCACAGTGTCAAAGGCAGCTGAGAGGTTGAGGAGGATTAGGATAGAGTAGGAGCTGCTGGATTTGGCAAGAAGGAGGTCATTGGTTCTGTCTCACAAGCCTGTAATCTTGGCATTATCCTTGACTCCTCTCTCTCATTCAACCCATATATTCAATCCGTCACCAAATCCTGTCTCCCATCTTCACAACATCACAAAAATCTGCCCTTTCCTCTCCATCCAAACTGCTGCCACGTTAATACAATCACTCATCCTACCCTGCCTAGGTGACTGAATCAGCCTCCTTGCTGACCTCCCAACCTCCCGTCTCGCCCGCTCCAGTCCATACTTCACTCCTCTGCCTGGATCCTCTTTCTACAGGAATGTTCAGGACTTGTCACCCCCATCCACAGAAATTCATTCATTCATTCATTCAATCGTATTTACTGAGTGCTTACTGTGTGCAGAGCACTGTACTAAGCGCTTGGGAAGTACAAGTTGGCAACATATAGAGATGGTCCCTACCCAACAATGGGCTCACAGTCTAGAGAGGGAGACAGACAACAAAACAAAACATGTGGACAGGTGTCAAGTCATCAGAATAAGTAGAAATAAAGTTAAATAATAATATAACAATGATGGCATTTGTTAAGCATATACTATGTGCAAAGCATTGTTCTAAGTGCTGGGGAGGTTACAAGATTGTCAGGTTGTCCTACGGGGGGCTTACAGTCTTAACCCCTATTTTACAGATGAGGTAACTGAGGCCCAGAGAAGTTAAGTGACTTGCCTAAAGTCACACAGCTGACAATTGGTGGAGCCGGGATTTGAACCCATGACCTCTGACTCCAAAGCCCATGCTCCTTCCACTGAGCCATGCTGCTTCTCCTCCATCTGCACATCATTAACAAAATAAATAGAATAGTAAATATATACAAGTAAAATGAATAGAGTAATAAATCTGTAGAAACATCTATACAGGTGCTGTGGGGAGGGGAAGGAGGTAGGGCTGGGGGGTTGGGGAAGAGAAGAGGAAAAAGGGGGCTCAGTCTGGGAAGGCCTCTTGGAGGAGGTGAACTCTCAGTAGGGCTTTGAAGGGAGGAAGAGAGCTAGCTTGGCGGATGTGCGGAGGGAGGGAATTCCGGGTCTGGGAAGGACGTGGGCCGGGGGTCGACAGCAGGACGGGCGAGAACGAGGGACAGTGAGGAGGTTAGCGGCGGCAGAGGAGCGGAGGGTGCGGGCTGGGTTGGAGAAGGAGAACAGGGAGGTGAGGGAGGAGGGGGCGAGGGGATGGACAGCCTTGAAGCTGAGAGTGAGGAGTTTTTGCTTGATGTGTAGGTTGGCTGGCAGCCATCGGAGATTTCCAGTGGTTGCCCATCCACCTCCCTATCAAACAAAAACTCCTCACCGTTGACCTTAAAGCAGTCCATCACCTTGCTCCCTCCTACCTCACCTTGCTTCTGTCCTTCCACAACGCAGCCCATATACTTTGCTCCTCTGGTGCTAACCTTCTCAACGGGCCTCTCCTGTCTCACCGTCGACCCCTGGCCCATGTCCTCCCCCTGGCCTGGAATGCCCTCTCCCCTCAAATCTGCCAGACAATGACTCTCCCCCTTTGCAAAGCTTTACTGAAGGCCCATCTCCTCCAAGAGGCCTTCCCAGACTGAGCCCCACCTTTCCTCATCTCCCACTCCCTTCTGTGTCCCCCTGGTTTGCTCTTTTTCCTCTCCCCCCCATCCCGCCCCACGGCACTTATGTACATATCTGTCATTTTATTTATTTTTATTTGTGAGTTCATTGTGGGCAGGGAATGTCACTGTTTATTGTTGTATTGTATTTTCCCAAGTGCTTGGTAATAGTGCTTAGTAATAATAATAATAATGATGATGATGGCATCTATTAAGCGCTTACTATGTGCAATGCACTGGTCTAAGTGCTGGGGAGGTTACAAGGTGATCAGGTTGTCCCACGGGGGGCTCACGGTCTTATTCCCCATTTTACAGATGAGGGAACTGAGGCCCAGAGAAGTTAGGTGACTTGCCCAAAGTCACACAGCTGACAATTGGCAGAGCCGGAATTTGAACCCATATCCTCTGACTCAAAAGCCCGTGCTCTTTCCACTGAGCCACGCTGCTTCTCATAATGATGGTATCTGTTAAGCGCTTACTATGTGCACAGCACTGTTCTAAGCGCTTGGGGCATACAAAGTGATCAGGTTGTCCCACTTGGGGCTCACAGTCTTAATCCCCATTTTACAGATGAGGTAACTGAGGCACAGAGAAGTTAAGTGACATGCCCAAAGTTACGCAGCTGACAAGTGGTGGTCGGGATTTGAACCCATGACCTCTGACTCCAAAGCCCGGGCTCTTTCCACTGAGCCACGGATCCGTCTCCCCGCTACTGTAGTCTGTGAGCTCATTGTGGGCAGGGAATGTCACTGTTTATTGTTGCACTGTATTTTCCCAAGTGCTTCGTACAGTCCTCTGAACACAGTAAGCGCTTAATAAATATGACTGACTGAATGAATGAATCAATCAATTAATCAATTATATTTATTCATTCATTCATTCAATCATATATATTGAGCACTTACTGTGTGCAGAGCACTGTACTAAGCACTTGGGAAGTACAAGTTGGCAACATATAGAGACGGTCCCTACCCAACAGTGGGCTCACAGTCTAGAAGGGGGAGCGCTTACTGTGTGCAGAGCACTGTACTAAGTGCTTTCCTGCTGTTGGTTAGGGACCGTCTCTATATGTTGCCGACTTGTACTTCCCAAGCGCTTAGTACAGTGCTCTGCACACAGTAAGCGCTCAATAAATACGATTGAATGAATACTTGGAAAGTACAATTCGGCAACATAGACAATCCCTACCCAACAACAGGCTCACAGTCTAGAATGAAATACAAGCAAATCAGGTTGGACACAGTCCCTGTCCCATGTGGACCTCACCGCCTCAATCCCCAGTTTACAGATGAGGAAACTGAGGCCCGGAGAAGTGAAATGACTTGTCTAAGGTCACAAAGCAGACAAGTGGCAGAGCTGGAATTAGAACCCACGACCTTCTGACTCCTGGGCCTGAGCTCTAGCCACTAGAAGCAGCGTGGCTCAGTGGAAAGAGCCCGGGCTTTGGAGCCAGAGGTCGTGGGTTCAAATCCCGGCTCTGCCAATTGTCAGCTGTGTGACTTTGGGCAAGTCACTTCACTTCTCTGGGCCTCAGTTTCCTCATCTGTTAAATGGGGATCAAGACTGTGAGGCCCCACGTGGGACAACCTCGCTTACCTTGTATCCCCCCAGTGCTTGGCACATAGTAAGCGCTTAACAAATACCAACATTATTATATTTATTACTTCTGCCTCTACCCCAACACTTTATACAGTACTTGGCACATAGTAAGCACTTAACACATGCCATCATCATGATAATGGTGATGATGATTTAAAATTCAATTCAATTCAATAGCATTTACTCCTTCCCCTCCCCACAGCAGCTGTATATATTTTTTATATGTTTGTACATATTTATTACTCTTTATTTTACTTGTACATATTTATTCTATTTATTTTATTTGGTTCATATGTTTTGTTTTGTTGTCTGTCTCCCCCTTTTAGACTGTGAGCCCGCTGTTGGGTAGGGCCCATCTCTATATGCAGCCAACTTGTACTTCCCAAGCGCTTAGTACAGTGCTCTGCACACAGTAAGCGCTCAATAAATACGATTGAATGAATGAATGAATGAAAATGAGCGATTAATGTGTGCAGAACACTGTACTAAGCACTTGGGAGAGTACAATGTAACAACAAATACATTTCTGCCCACAATAATAATAATAATAATAATGATGTTGGTATTTGTTAAGCGCTTACTATGTGCCAGGCACTGTTCTAAGCACTGGGGAAGATACAAGATAATCAGATGGTCCCACGTGGGGCTCAGTCTTCATCCCCATTTTACAGAAGAGGTAACTGAGGCACAGAGAAGAGAAGTTAAGTTAGAGAAGCAGCGTGGCTCAGTGGAAAGAGCACGGGCTTTGGAGTCAGAGGTCATGGGTTCAAATCCCGGCTCTGCAACTTGTCAGCTGTGAGACCTTGGGCAAGTCACTTAACTTCTCTGGGCCTCAGTTTCCTCATCTGTAAAATGGGGATTAAGACTGTGAGCCCCCCGTGGGACAACCTCATCACCTTGTCACCTCCCCAGTGCTTAGAACAGTGCTTTGCACATAGTAAGCGCTTAATAAATGCTATCATTATTATTATTATTATTATTAAGTGGCTTGCCCAAGGTCACACAATGAGCTCCCAGTCCAGAAGGGGAGACAGACATGAGTATGAATAAATAGTTAAATAAATCAGTAAATAAATAAGTTACAGATATATGCATTTGTGCTGTGGTCATCTCTCAGCCAAGGGAATCGAGCCTTTACAGTGGAAAGAGCCCAGGCTTTGGAGTCAGAGGTCATGGGTTCGAATCCCAGCTCTGCCACATGTCTGCTGTGTGACCTTGGGCAAGTCACTTAACTTCTCTGAGCTTCAGTTACCTCATCTGTAAAATGGGGATTAAGACTGTGAGCCCCACGTGGGACAACCTGATCACCTTGTATCCCCCCCAGCGCTTAGAACAGTGCTTTGCACATAGTAAGTGCTTAACAAATGCCATTATTATTATTATTGTTATTTTAGTGACAGACTGTAAGGTTGTCTTCTAGGCTTTAAGCTTGTTGTGGACAGGGGAACGGTTCTACCAATTCTGCTACACTGCATTCTCCCAAGAACTTCAAGAAGCCACATTGTCTAGTGGATAGCGTATGGACCCGAGCGTCAGAAAGACCTGGGTTCTAATCCTGGCTCGGCCACATGTCTGCTGTGCGACCTTGGACATGTCACTCAGTGTGGCTTAGTAGAAAGAGCCCGGGCTTGGGAGTCAGAGGTCATGGGTTCTAATCCCTGCTCTGCCACTTGTCAGCTGTGTGACATTGGGCAAATTGCTTAACTTCTCTGTGCCTCAGTTTCCTAATCATAATAATAATGCTGGTATTTGTTAAGCACTTACTATGTGCCAAGTGCTGTTCTATGTGCTGGGGTAGATACAAGGTAAGGATGAGGTTTTAGACTGTGAGCCCACTGGTGGGTAGGGACTGTCTCTATATGTTGCCAACTTGTACTTCCCAAGCACTTAGTACAGTGCTCTACACACAGTAAGCGCTCAATAAATACGATTGATGATGATGATGAGGTTGTCCCACGTGGGTCTCACAGTCTTAATCCCCATTTTACAGATGTCCCAAGGTGACCGTGGGGTACCGGCCGCCTTAAGGTCAAATGCTATCTCCTGACGACCTGAGCCAGCAGGCGGGACTCCGAAGCGAGGGTGGGATACCACCCCCAAAACCAAAACTGCTAGATTGACAGCCCAAGCCGGGAATACGGAAGGTGTCCGTCGCCCCCATGCCGATCAAATTAGGTATGGAGGAGGGGGAAGAGATTGGATAAACTGAGGCTGGAAGCTGGAATGGCCTAGGAGCACGGGTGATAAATACCCGTCGCCTCTGACCTTCGGGGCCAGAACACCAAGACACGCGGCAGCAGGAGGATCGGCCGCAGCGGCAGCCCCCGTGTCTTCCTCTGCCCAGAAGGCCAGATGCCCGCTCTGCAACCAGAACCAACACACGGAGGCAAGGGCCGCGGGCCGGATGAGTGTCTCGGGATCGCCATATAAGAAAAACTCGTGGTGGCCAGCTTTGATCGGCCCAGGCAAACCCAGAAACCCTGGAGGTCCAAGACACGATCAGTTCGAGGTGCCACACGCAGATTAGTCTTGGGTCATTCATTCATTCATATTTATTGAGCGCTTACTGTGTGCAGAGCACTGTACTAAGCACTAAACCAATAAAAACCGCGGGGCTCGGTCAGCGGCGGGCGGCAGTGAACGGGCTGTCGCCTCTTCTGACTTTCCTGCTCTATCTGACTCTGTCTCCGAGTCTTTCATTCTGCATCGAACACACGAACCCCCTTACTCTAGTGTCCCCAACATTCCCGAAGACTTTGGCTCCGTGGAAAGAGCCCGGGGTTTGGAGTCAGAGGTCATGGGTTCAAATCCCGCCTCCGCCACTTGTCAGTTGTGTGACTTTGGGCAAGTCAACTTCTCTGGGCCTCAGTTACCTCATCTGTAAAAGGGGGATTAAGACTGTGAGCCCCCCGTGGGACAACCTGATCACCTTGTAACCTCCCCAGCGCTTAGAACAGTGCTTTGCACATAGTAAGCACTTAATAAATGCCATTATTATTATTAACCAATGCTTTGTGACCGGCAAATGCCACCGGACAAATTTTACCTCTTCCTATGAAAGAGCGACAGACCACCTGGTCTAAAGAGAAGCAAAAACCTCAGTCGGTCTAGACTTCCTTTAGGCTTTAGAGGCCAAACCTCACATGATGTCATTGGCAAAGCTGCGAAAGTGTGGTCTTAATTGAACAACTCTTAAGTGGGTGAGCAAGTGGTTAAAGTTTAGATGGAGAAGTAGCATGGCCTAATGGAACAAGTAAGGGCCAGCTGTGTGAGCTGGTGTCAGCTGCTTTAACTGCTCATGGCTCAGTGGAAAGAGCCCGGGCTTTGGAGTCAGAGGTCCTGGGTTCAAATCCCCACTCCGCCAATTGTCAACTGTGTGACTTTGGGCAAGCCACTTAACTTCTCTGGGCCTCAGTTACCTCATCTGGAAAATGGGGATGAAGACTGGTTACCTAATCTGGAAAATGGGGATGAAGACTGTGAGCCCCACTTGGGACAACCTGATCACCTTGTATCCCCCCCAGTGCTTAGAACAGTGCTTTGCACATAGAAGCGCTTAACAAATACCATTATTATTATTATTACCTTGGTTTCCGCCTTTGTAAAAGAGGGATTCAATACTTGTTTTCCCTCTTACTTACACTACGAGCCCTATGTGGGGCAGGGACTGTGCCTGTCACGATCATTTATTTATTTATTTTACTTGTACATATTTATTCTATTTATTTTATTTTGTTAATATGTTTTGTTGTCTGTCTCCCCCTTCTAGACTGTGAGCCCACTGTTGGGTAGGGACTGTCTCTATATGTTGCCAACTTGTACTTCCCAAGCACTTAGTACAGTGCTCTGCACACAGTAAGCGCTCAATAAATACAATTGAATTGAATTGAATCTTTTTCCTTATCCAGCACTAAGAACACCACTTGACACATAGTAAGCACTTACCAAATAATCTTCTTCCTCTTCCCCCTCTCTCTCTCTCCTTCTCCTTTTCTCTTCCTTCTTCTCCTCCTTGCCCTCCCATACTCCTTCTTCATTTCCTCCTCTTCCTGTACTTTTTTCTCTCCTCTTCTTCTTCTCCTTTTCCACTTCCTTCTCCACTCCTTTCTCCTCACCCTCCTCCTTCTCTTCCTCTTTCTCCTCCCCCTTTCTCTTCCTGTTCCTTTTCTTCTTCTTCTTAATAATAGCAATAATAATGGTTTTTGTCGAGCACTTACTATAGGCCAGGCACCGTATTAAGCGCTGGAATGGATACAAGCAAATCAAGTCGGACACAGTCTCACTCTCCATCATCAATCAATCATATTTATTGAGCGCTTACTGTATGCAGAGCACTGTACTAAGCGCTTATAATAATGTTGGTGTTTGTTAAGTGCTTACTATGTGCAAAGCACTGTTCTAAGCGCTGGGGTAGATACAAGGTAATCAGGTTGTCCCACGAGGGGCTCACAGTCTTCATCCCCATTTTCCAGATGAGGGAACTGAGGCCCAGAGAAGTGAAGTGACTTGCCCAAAGTCACACAGCTGACAAGTGGTGGGGCCGGGATTTGAACCCGTGGCCTCTGACTCCAAAGCCTGGGCTCTTTCCACTGAACCACGCGAGCTTGCAATACAGTCTTCATTTTACAGATGAGGTAACTGAGGCACAGAGAAGTGAAGTAACTTGCCCAAGGTCACACAGCAGACAAGCGGTGGAACCGGCATTAGAACTCATAGCCTTCTATCTCCCAGGCCTGTGCTCTATCCACTGTCATCATCATCACCTTCTTTCTTCTTCTTCTTTCTTCTTCTTTTTTATTCTTCTTTCTTCTTCCTTCTTCCTTCTTCTTCCTTCTTCTTCTTCTTTCTTCTTCTTCCTTCTTCTTCCTTCTTCTTCTTCTTTCTTCTTCTTCTTTTTTATTCTTCTTTCTTCTTCCTTCTTCTTCTTTCTTCTTCCTTCTTCTTCTTCCTTCTTCTTCTTTCTTCTTCTTCTTCTTCTTCTTTCTTCTTCTTTATTCTTCTTCTTCTTCTTCTTCTTCTTTCTTCTTTCTTCTTCCTTCTTCTTCCTTCTTCTTTCTTCTTCTTTCTTCTTCCTCCTTCTTTCTTCTTCCTCCTTTCTTCTTCCTTCTTCTTTCTTCTTCTTCTTCTTCTCCTTTTCTTTTTCTTCTCCTTCTTCCTCTTCTTCTTTTCCTTGCTGTGTGACCTTGGGCAAGTCATTTCATTTCTCTGAGCCTCAGTTACCTCATCTGTAAAATGAAGACTGAGACAGTAATTCCCCACATGGGACGGTGTCTGGCTCCAACCTAATTTGTTTGCATCCACCCCAGCACTTAGTTCAGGGCCTGGCCCATAGGAAGCACTTAACAAATACCATCATTTTTATTATATATTATTATTATTATTATTATTATTAATCTTAGAAAGGCCTTCAAAATAACCCAGCCCAGTGTTTGCACATGAAAAAAGTATCTTTCCCCAAGCCTCCCCAAGCCACAGGCTTTGGAGTTTTCAAATGGGGCAGATTTATTTGTACAGATTTCTTACTCTATTTATTACTCTATACATATTTACTATTCTATTTATTTTGTTAATGATGTGCATCTAGCTTTACTTCTATTTATTCTGATGACTTGACACCTGTCCACATGTTTTGTTTTGATGTCTGTCTCCCCCTTTGAGACTGTGAGCCCGTTGTTGGGTAGGGACCGTCTCTAGATGTTGCCAAAATTTGTACTTCCCAAGCGCTTAGTACAGTGCTCTGCACATAGTAAGTGCTCAATAAATATGAATGAATGAATAGATGAATAATCCCTGCTCTGTCAATTGCTTGCTGTGTGACCTTGGGCAAGTTACTTTTCTTGTCTGTGCCTCAGTTTCCTCAGCTGTGAATTGGGGACAGCAGTTGTCCCTCTTACCTAGACTGAGAGCCCCATCTGGGACAGGGACTGTGTCCAACCTAATTAACTTGAACCTACTGCTGCCCTTAGAACAGCATTTGATACATAGTCAAATGTGGGAAGCAGCATAGTTTAGTGGAAAGAGCCCGGGCTTGAGAGTCAGAGGTCATGGGTTCTAATCCTGCCTCTGCCACTCATCAGCTGTGTGAACTTGGGCAAGCCACTTCACTTCTCTGGGCCTCAGTTCCCTCATCTGGAAAATGGGAATGAAGACTGTGAGCCCACTGTTGGGTAGGGACTGTCTCTATATGTTGCCAATTTGTACTTCCCAAGCACTTAGTACAGTGCTCTGCACATAGTAAGCGCTCAATAAATACGATTGATGATGATGATGATGATGACTGAGCCCCACGTGGGACAACCTGGTTCCCTTGTATCTCCCCCAGCTCTTAGAACAGTGCCTGGCACACAGTAAGTGCTTAACAAATACCAACATTATTATTATTGTTATAGTAAATGCTTAACAAATACCATGAAAAAAAAAAAAAGATGGGGAGAGCTGTGGTCTGGCAGGTTTGAAGGAGAAGGGAGTTGCCAGCTGGAGGATGGAGTGGGGGGCAAGGAGCCAGAGGTGGGAATCAACCAAGAAAGATTCACAGTTCAAGGTTATAAATTAAAATGTTAGCTATTAAACAGGTATAACAATAATAATATCATTAATTATTATTAATAATTAATTCTATAATAATAATTAGAGAAGCAGCGTGGCTCAGTGGAAAGAGCAGGGGCTTTGGAGTCAGAGGTCAGGGGTTCAAATCCCAGCTCCGCCACTTGTCAGCTGTGTGACTTTGGGCAAGTCACTTCACTTCTCTGGGCCTCAGTGACCTCATCTGTAAAATGGGGATGAAGACTGTGAGCCCCCTGTGGGACAACCTGATCACCTTGTAACCTCCCTAGTGCTTAGAGCACTTAATAAATGCCATCATTATTATTATTAATAATAATAATGACATTTTTTTGGCACTGTTTTAAGTTCTGGGGTAGAAACATGCTAATCAGGTTGGACACAGCTCCATATGGGGCTCACAGTCTTAATCCTCATTTTACAGATGAGGTAACTGAAGCACAGAAGCAGAGTGACTTGCCCAGAGTCACACAGCTGACACTTGGCAGGCTGGAATTAGAACCCAGGTGCTCTGATTCCCAGGTCCCAGCACTTTTTACCAGGCCATGGCTGCTTCCCACCTTGGGAATTATCTTCAACATCTCTCTCATCCAACCCACATATTCAATCTGTCACCAAATCCTGTCGGCGTTACCTTTGCAACATCAGTAAAAACCACTCTTTCCTTTTTATTCAAAATACTACACCATCATCAATCGTATTTATTGAGCGCTTACTGTGTGCAGAGCACTGTACTAAGCGCTTGGGAAGTACAAGTTGGCAACATATGGAGACAGTCATCATCATCATCATCAATCGTATTTATTGAGCGCTTACTATGTGCAGAGCACTGTACTAAGCGCTTGGGAAGTACAAATTGGCAGCACATAAAGACAGTCCCTACCCAACAGTGGGCTCACAGTCTAAAAGCATTAATATACATTAATACAATCACTCATCTTATCCCACCTGGATTACTGGATCAGCCTCCTTGCTGACCTCCCAGCCTTCTGTCTCTCCCCACTCCAGTCCATATATCACTCTGCTGCCTGGATCGTTTTTCTACAAAAACATTCAGAACATGTCACCCTGCTCCTAAAAATCCTCCGGTGTTTGTCCATTCACACACATCAAACAAAAACCACCTCAGACTGGCTTTACAGCAATCAATCACCTTGTCCCGTCTTTTAATAATAATAATAATAATAATAACATTTATTAAGCACTTACTATGTGCAAAGCACTGTTCTAAGCGCTGGGGAGGTACAAGGTGATCAGGTTGTCCCATGGGGGGCTCACAGTCTTAATTCCCATTTTACAGATGAGGCAACTGAGGCCCAGAGAAGTTAAGTGACTTGCCCACAGTCACACAGCTGACAGTTGGTGGAGCCGGGATTTGAACCCATGACCTCTGACTCCAAAGCCCGGGCTCTCTCCACTGAACCACGCTGCTTACCTCCTACAGCCCAAACTGCACACTGCAACTTGATCTCAGCTATAATAACAACAATAATACTAATTCTGGTATTTGTTAAGCGCTTACTGTGTGCCAGACCATGTACTAAGCTCTGGGGTGGATACGAGCAAATCGGGTTGGACACGGTCCCTGTCCCCTGTGGGGCTCACAGTCTCAATCCCCATTTTACAGATCAATCAATCAATCAATCGATCGTATTTATTGAGCGCTTACTGTGTGCAGAGCACTGTACTAAGCGCTTGGGAAGTCCAAGTTGGCAACATATAGAGACAGTCCCTACCCAACAGTGGGCTCACAGTGAGGTCACTGAGGCCCAGAGAAGGGAAGTGACTCACCCAAGGTCACTATTTCACTCCCAACCCTTGCCCACATTCTCCCTCTGGCCTGGAACTCCCTTCCCCTCCTTATATGATAGACCACAGCTCTCCCCCAACTTCAAAGCTTTATTAAGCGCTTAGTACAGTGCTCTGCACACAGTAAGCGCTCAATAAATATGATTGAATGAATGAATTTAGGTCACATCTTCTCCAAGAGGCCTTCTCTGACTAAACCCTCCTTTCCCCTATTCCCTCTCCCTCTGCATAACCTCCGTGCTTGAATCTGTTGCCTTTAAACACGTGATATTCGCCCTATTCTCAACCGTACAACACTTATGGGAAGCAGCTTTTTTTAAAATGGCATTTAATAAGCGCTTACTACGTGCAAAGCACTGTTCTAAGCACTGGGGAGGTTACAAGGTGATCAGGTTGTCCCAAGGGGGGCTCACAGTCTTAAAACCCATTTTACAGATGAGGTAACTGAGGCACAGAGAAGTGAAGTATACCTGTATATATGTATATATGTTTGTACATATTTATTACTCTATTTATTTTACTTGTACATATCTATTCTATTTATTTTATTTTGTTAGTATGTTTGGTTTTGTTCTCTGTCTCCCCCTTTTAGACTGTGAGCCCACTGTTGGGTAGGGACTGTCTCTATATGTTGCCAATTTGTACTTCCCAAGCGCTTAGTACAGTGCTCTGCACATAGTAAGTGCTCAATAAATACGATTGATGATGATGATGAAGTGACTTACCCAAAGTCACACAGCTGACAGTTGGCAGAGCCAGGATTTGAACCCATGACCTCTGACTCCAAAGCCCGAGCTCTTTCCACCGAGCCACACCGCTTCTCCGGGCCGGGCCTAGGAATCAGATGGTCATGGGTTCTAATTCCGGCTCCGCCACTCGTTGTGCCACGTGACCTTGGGTAAGTCACTTCACTTCTCTGGGCTTCAGTTGCCTCATCTGTAAAATGGGGATTGAGACTGTGAACCCCAGGTGGGACAGGACCTGTGTCCAACCCGATTTGCTTGTATCCACTCCAGAGCTTACTACAGTGCCTGGGACGTAGTAAGTGCTTAATAAATACCATAATTACCTATGTATGTAGCCATAATGTACTTTAATGTCTATCTCCCCTTCTATCTGTAAACTCCTTGTGGACCAGGAATGTTTCTACTGACTCTGATGATGATGATGATGATGGCATTTATTAAGCGCTTACTATATGCAAAGCACTGTTCTAAGTGCTGGGGAGGTTACAAGGAGATCAGTTTGTCCCACGGGGGCTCACAGTCTTAATCCCTATTTTACAGATGAGGGAACTGAGGCACAGGGAAGTTAAGTGACTTGCCCAAAGTCACACAGCTGACAATTGGCAGAGACAGGATTCGAACCCATGACCCCTGACTCCAAAACCCGGGCTCTTTCCTCTGAGCCATGCTGCTTCAGTTCTATTGCACTCTCCCAAGCACTTAGAACTGTGTTCTGCACGAACTAAGCGCTCAAGAAATAGCTTTGAGTGATAAAAACAGTGCCCAACACTTAGAACAGTGTTTAGCACATAGTAAGTGCTTAATAAATGCCATTATTATTATTATTATTATAAAAATAGTGGTTTTCGTTAAGCACTTACTATGGGCACTGATACACGATCATCATGTTTGCAAGGGACTCACAGTCTAGGGAGGAGGGAGAATGTGCATTGAATCCCCATTTTACAGATGAGGATATTGAGGCACAGAGAAGTTAAGGGACTTGCCCAAGATCCCACAACAGATAAGTGGTGGAGCTCGGATGAAAATAATCCTACTTGTTAAGTGCTTACTAAATTCCAGACACTGTGTTCCCGCAGCCTGGAGCCCCTCGCCGATTCATTCCATCACGCCTGTTGAGCGCTTACCGTGTGCAGAGCACTGTACTAAGTGCTTCATACCTGATAGCCCACAACTCTCCCCATCGTCAAAGCCCCTCTGAAATCACATTTGCCCCAGATGGTATTCTTCGACTGCTTTTGAATCTCCCTCATTTCCATGTGCTTAATAAATGTCATTATTATTCTTATTATTATTCTCTGGGCCTCAGTTCCCTCATCTGTGAAATGGGGATTAAGACTGTGAGCCCCCCGTGGGACGACCTGATCACCTTGTAACCTCCTCAGCGCTTAGAACAGTGCTTTGCACGTAGTAAGCACTTAATAAATGCCATTATTATTATTATTATTAATTAATACGATTGAATGAATCGTATGCATGAATGAATGTATATATGTTTGTACATATTTTTTTACTCTATTTATTTATTTAATTTATTTCTACATATCTATTCTACTTTATTTTGTTAGTATGTTTGGTTTTGTTCTCTGTCTCCCCCTTTTAGACTGTGAGCCCACTGTTGGGTAGGGACTGTCTCTATATGTTGCCAATTTGTACTTCCCAAGCGCTTAGTACAGTGCTCTACACATAGTAAGTGCTCAATAAATACGACTGATGATGATGATGATGATTATTACTACTACGTGCTACGGTAGATACAAGCAAATCAGGTTAGACATTGTCCCGGTCCCATACGGGGCTCCCAGTTTTAATACCCATTTTGCAGGTGAGGTAACTGAGGCACAGAGAAGTTAGGTGACTCTCTGAAGGTCACACGGCAGACAAGTGGCAAAGCCAGGGACAGAACCCAGGTCTTCCGACACCCAGGCCTGTGCTTTTTCCACTAGGCCGCACTGCTTCTTGCTCAGTGGAAAGAGCCCGGGCTTTGAAGTCAGAGGTCACGGGTTCAAATCCCAGCTCTGCCAATTGTCAGCTGTGTGACTTTGGGCAAGTCACTTCACTTCTCTGTGCCTCAGTTACCTCACCTGTAAAATGGGGATGAAGACTGTGAGCCCCACGTGGGACAACCTGATCATCTTGTAACCTCCCCAGTGCTTTGCATATAGTAAGTGCTTAATAAATGTCATTATTATATTATAGGTACAAACTTAGCCTAAATCTGAATAGGTTGGGCCAACAGCTCAGCCCACCGAGTTCATTCATTCAATCTTATTGAGTGAGTGCTTACTGTGTGCAGAGCACTGTACTAAGCTCTTGGGAAGTACAAGTCGGCAACATGAGTTAGAGCATAAGCTACAAAAGAAAGGCTGAGGTCGCGGGAGTTTGTTCTTGGAAAGGTAAGAGCATTTGGTTATGCAGAAGGAATAATAATGATAATAATAATAATGGTATTTAAGCACTTAATATGTGCCAAGCACTGTTCTAAGTGCTGGGGGAGATACAAGGTAATCAGCTTGGGGCTTCTAGTCTTCATCCCCATTTTACAGATGAGGGAACTGAGGCACAGAGAAGTTAAGTGACTTTCATTCATTCATTCATTCATTCATTCACATTTATTGACTTATGGAACAGCAAAAGGAGCCCCAGCTTGACACATTTAATTCCTCAGCAAAGAAAACTCATGAAAAACCTACCAGTCTAAAAGGGGGAGACAGAGACCAAAACAAAACATATTAACAAAATAAAATAAATAGAATAAACATGTACAAATAAAATAAATAAATAGAGTAATAAATACGTACAAACATATATACATATAAATAGGTGCTGTGGGGAGGGGAAGGAGGTAAGGCTGGGGGATGGGGAGGGGGAGAAGGGGGCTCAGTCTGGGAAGGCCTCCCAGATATGTATGTATATGTATGTATATATGTATATATGTATATGGAGAGAGAGAGAGAGCGATATCGCCACACCTTTTCCCGAACGAATCCACCCAAGGTGACAGGTGACAGTAAGTCACTTCACTTCTCTGGGCCTCAGTTGCCTCATCTGTGAGCCCCACGTGGGACAACTAGATCACCCTAACCCTAACCCCCCAGAGCTTAGAACAGTGCTTTGCACATAGTAAGCGCTTAACAAATGCCACCTGCTCGCTGCTGGATTTTACATTATGGGCCCCTGGTAGGAAGGAAGAGTTGGTGGTTGTGGTGGTGTAAACATTGACAGATTAAAAATGCCAGGAAGGAAGTCATGGGTGCAATTAGCATAGGGTACTTAAGAAGGAGGTGAAGAGATGTAATCCAAACTGCTCTAAAAATCAAACTCTGCTACCTCTTAATCTCTTAAAAACACTTGCTCAATCAATCACTCAATCAATCCCTGGTATTTACTGAGCATCAGCTGAGTGCCGAGTGCTGTAATAAGTGCTCTGAATGGTTAGTCCGTTGTGTTTATTGAGCGCTTACTACGGGCAGAGCACAGTACCTGATTACCTTGTATCCCCTCAGCGCTTAGAACAGTGCTTTGCACATAGTAAGCGCTTAACAAATGCCATCATTATTATTATTATTATTACTAAGTGCTCGGAAGAGTACGATATAATAATGGACACATTCCCAGCCCACAGCTAGCTCACCGTCTAGAGCGTAGGGACAAGTTTTTCCGTTTGGCCCCGCCCCACATGGGGCCCACAGTCTTCATCCCCATTTCACAGATGAGGTAACTGAGGCCTAGAGGAGTGAAATACCTTGCCCAAGGTCACAAAGCAGACAAGTGGTGAAGAAGGGATAGACTGGATCCCTGCCCTCCAGGAGTTTACAATCTAGTGGGGAAGATGGACTTTAAAGTAAATTATGGATGGGGGGAAGACGCTTTCCTCTCTTAATCAATCAATCAATCAATCAAGCAATCATATTTATTGAGCACTTACTGTGTGCAGAGCACTGTACTAAGCGCTTGGGAAGTACAAGTTGGCAACATATAGAGAAAGTGTCATCTTCAATCTCTCATCCTCCTTTGGCTCCTTCTCTCTTATTTCAACATGTTCAAGTTTTTCTTATTTTATTTTTAAGGTTTTTTTTTTCTCTTAAAGCACTTACTATGCATGAGGCACTGTACTAAGGGTTGGGGCCCATCCAAGCGATTCAGGTTGGACGCAGTCCCTGTCCTCCATGGGGCTCACAGTCTTAATCCCCATTCCACAGATGAGGTAACTGAGGCACAGAGAAATTAAGCAACTTGCCCAAAGTCACACAGCTGATAAGTGGCGGAGTCAGGATTAGAACCCATGATCTCACACTTCCTAGGCCGGGCTCTTGCCACTAAGCCATGCTGCTTCTCTGTAAGCTCACTGTGGGCAGGGAATGTGCCTGTTTATCATTATAGTGTAATTTCCTAAGCACTCAGTACAGTTCTTTGCACTCAATAAATGTGATTAAATGAAAGAATGAATGAATGAATCTCCCGTATACCAATCAACAACACTGTCAACAAACTCCTCTTGGCCAAAGCCTGGTGTCACTTTTGTTTGACTATTTAATAATGATGATATTTGTTAAGCGCTTACTACGTGCCAAGCACTGTTATAAGTGCTGGGGAGGATACAAGGTGATCAGATTTTCCCACGTGGGACTCACATTCCGGCTACTACCAAATGCTGCTGGTTTTTCCTCAGCAACAGTCCCCTGATCCACCCCTCTTTTTTTTCCTTTCATGGTATTTGTTAAGCGCTTCCTATGTGTCAAACTATGGTCTAAGCGCTGGGGTAGATACAGAATAATTAGGTTGGGCATAGTCCCTGTCCCACATGGGCTCACAGTCTAAGTAGGTGGGACAATAGGAGAACTGAGGCACAGAGAAGCTAAGAATAATAATAATTGTTATGGTATTTGTTAAGCGCTTACTATGTGCCATGCACTGTACTAAGTTCTGGGGTCGATACAAGCAAATTGGATTGGACACAGTCCCTGTCTCACACAGGGCTCACAGTCTCATTCCCCATTTTACAGATAAGGTAACTGAGGCGCAGAGAAGTGAAGTGACTTGCCTAAGGTCATGCAGCAGACAAGTAGAGGAGCCGGAATTAGAACCCATGACCTGATTCCCAGGCTCATGCTCCCTCCTCCCCCCTCCACAGTACTTGTGTGTATATGTACATATTTATAATTCTATTTATTTTTATTAATGATGTATGTCTATAATTCTTTTTACTTATGAAAATGCTACTGATGCCTGTTTACTTGTTTTGATGCCTGTCTCCCCCCTTCTAGACTGTGAGCCCATTGTCTCTCTTTATTGCTGAACTGTACTTCCCAAGCGCTTAGTACACTGCTCTGCACACAGTAAGTGCTCAATAAATACAATTGAATGAATGAATAAATGATGTCAGTCAGTCAGTGAGTCAATCGTATGTATTGAGAGCTTAATGAGTGCAAAGCACTGTACTAAGTGCTTGGGAGAGTACAATTTAACAATAAAAGTGACTTGCCCAAGGTCACACAACAGAGAAGAAGCCTGGGCTTGGGAGTCAGAGGTCATGGGTTCCAATCCCAGCTCTGCCACTTGTAAGTTGTGTGGCTTTGGGCAAGTCACTTTGCTTCTCTGTGCCTCAGTTACCTCATCTGTAAAATGGGGATTAAGACTGTGAGCCCCACATGGGACAACCTGATCACTTTGTATCTCCCCCAGCACTTAGAACAGTGCTTTGCACATAGTAAGCGCTTAACAAATACCATTATTATGAGAAGCAGTGTGGCTCAGTGGAAGGAGCCCGGGCTTTGGAGTCGGGGGTCATGGGTTTGAATCCTAGCTCCGCCAATTGTCAGCTGTGTGACTTTGGGCAAGTCAGTTAACTTCTCTGTGCCTCCGTTCCCTTGTCTGTAAAATGGGGATTAAGACTGTGAGCCCCCCATGGGACAACCTGATCTCCTTGTAACCTCCCCAGTGCTTAGAACAGTGCTTTGCACATAGTACGCACTTAATAAATGCCATTATCATTATTATTATTATTAAGTAGTGGAGCAGGGATTGGAACCCAGGTCTTCTGACTCCGAGGCCCGGGAGTCCACTAAGCCACGCTGCCTCTCCATGCCAACAACCTCCACTCTGATTCAAGCTCTCATCATTTTATAGCCATACTTCCATCTGGGTCAGCCTCCTCACCGATCTCCCAATCGATCAATCAATCGTATCTATTGAGAGTTTACCGTGTGCAGAGTGCTGTACTTAAAGCTCGGGGGAGCACATCAGAACAGAGTTGGTAGACACGTTCCCTGCCCCACAACGAGCTTACAGTCTAGAGGGACAGACATTAGTAGAAATGAATGAATTATGGATGCGTACGGAAGTGCGGTGGGATTGAGAAGATTCCTCTCCCTTCAGTCTAAACTCCAGACAGCTATCAGGATCATCTTCCTAAAATGTAGTTTCGTGAGGAGACAGAAATTGGTGGATGGGGAGAGGCGGGTTGTCATCCCCCTCCTCCTTCACTCACCCCCAACGATCTGGCCTCCTACTGCATTAATAAAATAAAATCCATCAGGTCTGAGCTCCCCAAAGGCACTCCCCGCCCTTCTCCAACCCTCCGGCTCTCAACGCTCTCCGCTACTCTCCCATCCTTCCCAGCAGTATCCTCAGATGAGATCTCCTCCCTCCTCTCAAGTGCTACTCCGGCCACCTGTGCTTCTGACCCCATTCCCTCTCATCTTATGAAATCTCTCTCTCCATCCCTTCCCCCCTCCTTAACTTCCATCTTCAACCGCTCACTCTCCAATGGTTCCTTCCCCTCTGCCTTCAAACATGCCCACGTCTCTCCCATACTAAAAAAACCCTCTCGACCCCACTTCACCTTCTAGTTATCGCCCTATCTCCCACCTACCATTCCTTTCCAAACTCCTTGAACGAGTCGTCTACACGCGCTGCCTTGAATTCCTCAACAACAACTCTCTCCTCGACCCCTTCGAATCTGGCTTCCATCCCCTAGATTCCATGGAAACTGCCCTCTCAAAGGTCACCAATGACCTCCTGCTTTCCAAATCCAACGGCTCCTACTCTATCATCATCATCATCATCATCATCAATCGTATTTATTGAGCGCTTACTATGTGCAGAGCACTGTACTAAGCGCCTGGGAAGTACAAGTTGGCAACAGATAGAGACGGTCCCTACCCAACAGTGGGCTCACAGTCTAAAAGGGGGAGACTGAGAACAAAACCAAACACACTGACAAAATAAAATAAATAGAATAGATATGTACAAGCAAAATAAATAAATAGAGTAATAAATATGTACAAGCATATATACATATATACAGGTGCTGTGGGGAAGGGAAGGAGGTAAAACGGGGGGATGGGAAGGGGGGTGAGGGGGAGAGGAAGGAAGGGGCTTAGACTGGGAAGGCCTCCTGGAGGAGGTGAGCTCTCAGTAGGGCCTGGAAGGGAGGAAGAGAGCTAGCTTGGTGGATGGCAGAGGGAGGGCATTCCAGGCCCGGGGGATGACGTGGGCCGGGGGTCGACAGCGGGACAGGCGAGAACGAGGCACGGTGAGGAGGTTAGCGGTGGAGGAGTGGAGGGTGTGGGCTGGGCTGGAGAAGGAGAGAAGGGAGGGGAGGTAGGAGGGGGCGAGGGGATGGACAGCCTTGAAGTCGAGGGTGAGGAGTTTCTGCCTGATGTGCAGATTGATTGGTAGCCACTGGAGATTTTTGAGGAGGGGAGTAACATGCCCAGGGCGTTTCTGGACAAAGACAATCCGGGCAGCAGCATGAAGTATGGATTGAAGTGGGGAGAGACACGAGGATGGGAGATCAGAGAGAAGGCTGATGCAGTAGTCCAGACGGGATAGGATGAGAGCTTGAACGAGCAGGGTAGCGGTATGGATGGCGAGGAAAGGGCGGATCTTGGCAATGTTGTGGAGCTGAGACCGGCAGGTTTTGGTGACGGCTTGGATGTGAGGGGTGAACGAGAGAGCGGAGTCGAGGATGACACCAAGGTTGTGGGCCTGTGAGACGGGAAGGATGGTAGTGCCGTCAACAGAGACGGGAAAGTCAGGGAGAGGGCAGGGTTTGGGAGGGAAGACAAGGAGTTCAGTCTTGGACATGTTGAGTTTTAGGTGGCGGGCGGACATCCAGATGGAGATGTCCTGAAGGCAGGAGGAGATGAGAGCCTGGAGAGAGGGGGAGAGAGCAGGGGCAGAGATGTAGATCTGGGTGTCATCAGCATTGATATGATAGTTGAAGCCGTGGGAGCGAATGAGGTCACCAAGGGAGTGCGTGTAGATTGAGAACAGAAGGGGACCAAGCACTGCACCTTGGGGAACCCCCACAGAAAGAGGATGGGAGGGGGAGGAGGAGCCCGCAAAAGAGACTGAGAATGAATGACCGGAGAGATAAGAGGAGAACCAGGAGAGGACAGAGTCTGTGAAGCCAAGGTCAGATAGCGTGTTGAGGAGAAGGGGGTGGTCCACAGTGTCGAAGGCAGCTGCGAGGTCGAGGAGGAATAGGATGGAGTATGAGCCGTTGGATTTGGCAAGAAGGAGGTCATTGGTGACCTTTGAGAGGGCAGTTTCCGTAGAATGTAGGGGACGGAAGCCAGACTGGAGGGGGTCGAAGAGAGGGTTGTTGTTGAGGAATTCGAGGCAGCGCGTGCAGACAACTCGTTCAAGGAGTTTGGAAAGGAATGGTAGGAGGGAGATGGGGCGATAACTAGAAGGTGAGGTGGGGTCAAGAGAGGGTTTTTTTAGGATGGGAGAGACATGGGCATGTTTGAAGGTAGAGGGGAAGGAACCAGTGGAGAGTGAGTGGTTGAAGATGGAAGTGAAGAGATTTGCCCAAGTTCACACAGCAGACAAGTGGCGGGTCCAAGATTAGAACCCACATCCTCTGACCCCCAAGCCCATGCTGTTTCCACTTAGCCACGCTGCTTCTACTTTTTAGCCACTGGCCAAGCTGGGAATGGAATGGATATGGTTTTGCCCAATTCTCCCTCCTGTAGTTGAGACTGGTAAAGTCCTGGGAACTCTCCAAGTGTGACCCTGAGAGGGGACTGAGTGCTTGGGAGAGTAATAATAATAAATAATTATGGTATTTCTTAAGCGCTTACTCTCTGTCAGGCACTCTTCTAAGCACTGGTTAGAGCTATTGCCAGAATATTTAATCTTTACACTTAGAGATTTAAATTTTTTCCCAGTTTTTTTTTTCATCAATACCCACAACATAGCGGGGATGTAAAGAAAAGTGCATTGAGTGAAATTGAATTGTGAATTGAAGTGAAAAAATGAAGGCCTCCTCCAGGAGGCCTTCCCAGACTGAGCGCCCTCCTTCCTCTCCCCCTCCTCCCCTTCTCCATCCTCCCCACCTTACCTCCTTCCCCTCCCCACAGCACCTGTATATATGTATATATGTTTGTACATATTTATTACTCCATTTATTTATTTTACTTGTACGTATTTATTCTATTTGTATTTATTTTGTTAATATGTTTTGTTTTGTTGTCCTTATCCCCCTTCTAGACTGTGAGCCTGCTGTTGGGTAGGGACCGTCTCTATATGCTGCCAACTTGTACTTCCCAAGCGCTTAGTACAGTGCTCTGCACACAGTAGGCGCTCAATAAATATGATTGAATGAATGAATGAATGAATGGATACAGTACAACAGAGTTGGTAGACACATTCTCTGCCCACAATGAGTTTAGAGTCTAGAGGAAAGGATGGTAAAGAAAACCAGGACTAAAACTGGACCTGTCTCCATCCCCTTCCTGGCATCCTCCAGCCTGGGAAAATAATAAAGCCATTGAAATGGTGAAAATAATCTCCTGAAAACAGAAGCTGATGAAACAGTTTTGACTTCTGATATTTTCATTCATTTAATCGTATTTATTGAGCGCTCACTGTGTGCAGAGCACCGTACTCTGTACACCGTACTATTTTGTTTGTCAGTTATGGATTGCCTGGTGTTCTTTTATCTGGGCTATTTAAGGTTTTTCAGGCCCTGCGGGTGTGGCGTTGGCATTTTGAAATGAGACATAACTAAAGGGATGTGGAGTTGGGAAATGACCAATCCAGATGAAGTATTTCCACACACTGACCTTTGGGAAAACTGGAACAGGAGTGAGGGATGGGGACAGGAGATGGAGGAATGAAGGGAAGCCACTGGAAAGGAGAAAGGTGATGGGAAGGAGCAACCCTATCTCAATGAAGGAATAATTCCACAGGAACTATTGAGGGCTGACCT
This sequence comes from Tachyglossus aculeatus, assembly GCF_015852505.1. Lineage (NCBI taxonomy): Eukaryota > Metazoa > Chordata > Mammalia > Monotremata > Tachyglossidae > Tachyglossus > Tachyglossus aculeatus. The sequence continues at coordinate 144,315,515 of NC_052067.1, read as the reverse complement.
AGAACTAAGAGAAAATATATTTCAAAGCCAAACAAAATCCCTATAGTATAGTATGGGTAGTGGGAAGGATAGAAGCAGCATGGGATAGTGGATGGAGCACAACCCTGGGAGTCAGAAGGACCTGGATTCTAATCCCAGCTCCTCTACTTGTCTGCTGTGTGACTTTGGGCAAATCACTTAACTTCTCTGTGCCTCAGTTACCTCATATGTAAAACAGAGATTAAGTCTGTGAGCTCCATGAGGGACAGGGACTGTGTCCAACCTTATTAGTTCCCAAGACCTAGAACAGTGCTAGGCGCAACAACAAACTGTTGCTGATAAGTACTTCCCACATGCTTAGTACAGTGCTCTGCACACAGTAAGTGCTCAATAAATACAATTGAATGAATGAATGAATGAACAGGGCTTGGCACATACTAAATGTTTAACAAATACCATTAAAAAAAAAGAATATCTCATACCGGACACCCAAGAACATTTTTTTAAAAAAATTAAACAAGTTAAATCTTACTCAGATGGACATGGCAGAGCTATCCATGCATGGAATGGATAGCTCTGCTCCTCTGCCGCTAACCTCCTCACTGTGCCTCATTCTCGCCTGTCCCGCCATCGACCCCCAGCCCACATCCTTTCCCTGGCCCTGAATGCCTTCCCTCCACACATCCGCCAAACTAGCTCTCTTCTTCCCTTCAAAGCCCTACTGAGCCTCACCTCTTCCAGGAGGCCTTCCCAGATGGAGCCCTCTCTTTCCTCTCCCCTTCCCCATCTCCCCCGCCCTACCTCCTTCCCCTCCCCACAGCACCTGGATATATGTTTGTACAGATTTATTACTCTATTTATTTTACTTGTACATATTTACTATTCTATTTATTTTGTTAATGATGTGCCTCTAGCTTTACTTCTATTTATTCTGATGACTTGACACTTGTCCACATGTTTTGTTTTGTTGTCTGTCTCCCCCTTCTAGACTGAGAGCCTGTTGTTGGTTAGGGACCGTCTCTATATGTTGCCAACTTGTACTTCCCAAGTGCTTAGTACAGTGCTCTGCACACAGTAAGTGCTCAATACATATGACTGAATGAATGAATGAATGAATGGAAAATGAAGAGTGAAAGTAAATACGTCATCTGTAAAATGGGGATTGAGACTGTGAGCCCCATGTGGGACAACCTGAATATCTTGTATCTACCCCAGCGCTTAGAACAGTGCTTGGAGCATAGTAAGCACTTAACAAATACCAGCATTATTATTACCATTATCATTATTATTGTTATATGAAGGACAGGGATTGAAGAGAAACAGCTTGGCTCAGTAGATAGAGCACAGGCCTAGGAGTCAGAAGGTCATGGGTTCTAATCCCAGGACCACCACATGTCTGCTGTGTGACCTTGGGCAAGTCACTTTACTTCTCTGGGTTTCATTTATCCCCTCTGTAAAATAATAATAATAATGGCAATTGTTAAGTGATTACTATGTGCAAAGCACTGTTCTAAGTACTGGGCGGGGATACAAGGTGATCAGGTTGTCCCATGTGGGGCTCACAGTCTTAATCCCCATTTTACAGATGAGGTCACTGAGGCACAGAGAAGCAAAGTGACTTACCCAAAGCTACACAACTTACAAGTGGCAGAGCTGGGATTAGAACCCACGACCTCTGACTCCCAAGCCCGGGCTCCTTCCACTGAGCCATGCTGCTTCTCAAGACTGTGAGCCCCACGTGGAACCTGGCCTGTGACCAACTTGATTAGCTTGTATTCATTCATTCATTCATTCAATCATATTTATTGAGCGCTTACTGTGTGCAGAGCACTGTACTAAGCATTTGGGAAGTACAAGTTGGCAACATATAGAGACGGTCCCTACCCAACAGCGGGTTCACAGTGCTTAGAACAGGTCTTGGCACATTAGTAAGTGCTTAATAAGTACCATTACTACTTATTAAGGCCCACAAGGAGCTTAAAGAATCAATCAATCAATCAATCGTATTTATTGAGCGCTTACTATGTGCAGAGCACTGTACTAAGCGCTTGGGAAGTACAAATTGGCATCACACAGAGACAGTCCCTACCCAACAGTGGGCTCACAGTCTAAAAGGGGGAGACAGAGAACAGAACCAAACATACCAACAAAATAAAATAAGTAGGATAGAAATGTACAAGTAAAATAAATAAATAAATAAATAAATAGAGTAATAAATATGTACAATCATATATACATATATACAGGTGCTGTGGGGAAGGGAAGGAGGTAAGACGAGGGGATGGAGAGGGGGACGAGGGGGAGAGGAAAGAAGGGGCTCAGTCTGGGAAGGCCTCCTGGAGGAGGTGAGCTCTCAGCAGGGCCTTGAAGGGAGGAAGAGAGCTAGCCTGGCGGATGGGCAGAGGGAGGGCATTCCAGGCCTGGGGGATGACGTGGGCCGGGGGTCGATGGCGGGACAGGCGAGAGCGAGGTACAGTGAGGAGATTAGTGGTGGAGGAGCGGAGGGTGCGGGCTGGGCAGTAGAAGGAGAGAAGGGAGGTGAGGTAGGAGGGGGCCAGGTGATGGAGAGACTTGAAGCCCAGGGTGAGGAGTTTCTGCTTGATGCGCAGATTGATCGGTAGCCATTGGAGGTTTTTGACGAGGGGAGTAATATGTCCAGAGCGTTTCTGGACAAAGATAATCCGGGCAGCAGCATGAAGTATGGATTGAAGTGGAGAGAGACACGAGGATGGGAGATCAGAGAGAAGGCTAGTGCAGTAGTCCAGACGGGATAGGATGAGAGCTTGATGAAAGAAGGGCTAGGCTCAGGAGACGCTCTAGGATGCTATTGAAGTTTTTCTTTATCTTATGACATAAATCATCTAATTAAAACAGCCTTTAAATATCATACCAAAGGATCTCAAATATGGTCTTTGTTTTGCTTAATTTCTCTGCAAGATGCCAACCTCAGCGAGGAAGCCGGAGGGCCGTGCCACTCACGGAGGGCACTGAGAGTGGTCAGGTCCCTACAACCCAGCCCATCCACCTTGGCACCCAGCAGACCCTCCTCACCATCCATCCCCTCGCCCCCTCCTACCTCACCTGGCCACTCTTCTCCTCCTCCCACTCTGCCCGCACTTCGCCCAGACTGAGTCCCCTCCTTTCTCTCCGCATCCCTACCTCTATATGTTGCCAACTTGTACTTCCCAAGCGCTTGGTGCAGTGCTCTGCACACAGTAAGCGCTCAATAAATACCATTGAATAAATGAATCCCCCCGCCTTACCTCCTTCCCCTCCCCACAGCACCTGTATATATGTTTGTACAGATTTATTACTCTATCAATCGTATTTATTGAGTGCTTACCGTGTGCAGAGCACTGTACTAAGCACTTGGGAAGTACAAGTTTGCAACATATAGAGACAATACCTACCCAACAGTGGGCTCACAGTCTATTTATTTTACTTGTACATATTTACTATTCCATTTATTTAATTTTGTTAATATGTTTTGTTTTGTTGTCTGTCTCCCCCTTCTAGACTGTGAGCCCGCTGTTGGGTAGGGACTGTCTCTATATGTTGCCAACTTGTACTTCCCAAGGGCTTAGTACAGTGCTCTGCACACAGTAAGTGCTCAATAAATATGGTTGAATGAATGAATCCCCCCCGCCTTACCTCCTTCCCCTCCCCACAGCACCTGTATATATGTTTGTACAGATTTATTACTCTATTTTACTTGTACATATTCACTATTCTATTTATTTAATTTGGTTTATATGTTTTGTTTTGTTGTTTGTCTCCCCCTTCTAGACTGTAAGCCCGCCTTTGGGTAGGGACCGTCTCTATATGTTGCCAACTTGTACGTGCCAAGCACTTAGTACAGTGTTCTGCACACAGTCAGTGCTCAATAAATACAATTGAATGAATGAATGAATTAAATAGCGATGATATTTGTTAAGCACTTACTATGTGCCAGGTACTGTAATAAGAACTGGGGTAGATACAAGCAAATCGGGTTGGACACAGTCCCTGTCCCATGTGGGGTTCACAGTCTCAGTCCCCATTTTACAGGCGAGATAACGGAGGCACAGAGAAGTAAAGTGACTTACCCAGGGTCACAAAGCAGACAAGTGGTGGAGCCGGGATGACTCCATCCCATCTTCCGATCTCCCCTTAGACAATTCCGTGTTCCTGCTTTCCCATAACACTTAGTCCTCTAGTCCTGGGGCCCCAAATTATCAGCAAACCCTAACAGCAATAAATTGCTGGCCGTAGCCCTCAGCCTTGAGGCCCCAGTTTGTCAGAAAACCCTAACAGCCATAAATTACCAGCCCCAGCCCATAGCCTTGAAAACCAACACCTACGCTTGCTGAAGACTTCTTGCTGAAGACTTCTTCAGACACAGAGTGTCCGCCTGGATGACCCAAAGCGGATAATGAAGGGGCTTGGTGAAGCAGCCGCGCTGCTTCTCTAATTGCTTCTCAAATAAATAAAATGACAGATATGTACATAAGTGCTGTGCGGATGAGATGGGGGAGAAGAGCAATTCAAATGAGAGGCTAATGAAGACAACAACAAACAGGAGCGGAGCGGCAAGTGATGTGCCAATCCAATGCACGAACAAATCGGACTTGAGGGACTTGCTGTTGAGTCGCTCAGGGAAGCGGGACCCGCGGGAAATATAAGGATGGGCTCATCCTCAGTTCTTGGTCTTTGGCTACCAATCAATCAATCAATCAATCAATCAATCGTATTTATTGAGCGCCTACTGTGTGCAGAGCACTGTACTAAGCGCTTGTGAAGTACAAGTTGGCAACATATAGAGACGGTCCCTACCCAACATTGGGCTCACAGTCTAGAGGGGGAGACAGAGAACAAAACCAAACATACTAAGAAAATAAAATAAATAGAATAGATATGTACACTGACCTTTTATTGCAACAAAATGAATAAAAGGCTGGCCTAACCTGACTCATTACTTGGAATATTTCCCAACACTATTAAGCACTGGGGTAGGTAGAAACATAATCAGGCAGGTTACAGTCCATGTCCCACTGGGGCCTCACGGTCTTAATCTCCATTCTGCAGATGAAGTAAGAGAGGCATGGAGAAGTGAAGTGACTTATCCAAGGTCACACGGCAGACAAGTGGTGGAGCCGGGATGAGAACCCAGATCCACCTGACTCCCAGGCTCTGGTTTTATCCATAGGCCATTCTGCTTGAGAGATGGGGAGACCCCCTCGGATCTTGGTGGGCTTCCTCCCCCATCTAGTAATAATAATAATAATAATAATAATAATAATAATAATAATAATAATAATAATAATAATGGCATTTATTAAGCGCTTACTATGTGCAAAGCACTGTTCTAAGCACTGGGAGGTTACAAAGTGATCAGGTTGTCCCACTGGGGGCTCACAGTTTTAATCCCCATTTTACGGATAAGTGAAGCACAGAGAAGTTAAGTGACTTGCCCAAAGTCACACAGCTGACACTTGGCGGAGCCGGCATTTGAACCCATGACCTCTGACTCCAAAGCCCAGGATCTTTCCACTGTGCCACGCTGCTTCTCTTATTGCTTCTCCAATAAACAAAAGGACAGATATGTACATAAGTGCTGCGTGGATGAGACGGGGGAGAAGAGCGAAGGGTGACGCAGAAGGGAGTGGGAGATGAGGAAAACTGGGGCTTAATCTGGGAAGGCCTCTTGGAGGAGATGGGCCTTCAGTAAGGCTTTGAAGCGGGGGGCGAGTCATTGTGTGGCGGATTTGAGGAGGGAGGGGGTTCCAGGCCAGAAGCAGGATGTGGGCTAGGGGTTGGCGGCGAGATTGAGAAGGTTAGCACTAAAGGAACAAAATGTGTGGGCTGGGTTGTAATAGGACAGAAGCGAGGTGAAGTCAGGAGGGGGCAAGGTGGTGGACTGATTTAAAGGCAAGGGTGAGGAGTTTTTGTTTGATGCAAAAGTGGATGGGCACCCACTGGAGGTCTATAATAATAATAATAATAATAATAATGGCATTTATTAAGCACTTACTATGTGCAAAGCACTATTCTATGTGCTGGGGGGATACAATGTGATCAAGTTGTCCCACATGGGGCTCACAGTCTTAATCCCCATTTTTACAGATGAGGTAACTGAGGCTCCGAGAAGTTAAGTGACTTGCCCAAGGTCACACAGCTGACAATTGGCGGAGCTGGGATTTGAACCCGTGACCTCTGACTCCAAAGCCCAGGCTCTTTCCACTGAGCCACGTCTATACAAGGTGGTGGACTGATTTAAAGGCAATGGTGAAGAGTTGAGGAAAATGAATTTTCCTTCCTGGTTTTATTAACGGTATCAAAACAAACGGTATCCTCTCCCCCTCGTCCCCCTCTCCATCCCCCCGTCTTACCTCCTTCCCTTCCCCACAGCACCTGTATATATGTATATATGGTTGTACATATTTATTACTCTATTTATTTATTTATTTATTTATTTTACTTGTACATTTCTATCCTACTTATTTTATTTTGTTGGTATGTTTGGTTCTGTTCTCTGTCTCCCCCTTTTAGACTGTGAGCCCACTGTTGGGTAGGGACTGTCTCTATGTGATGCCAATTTGTACTTCCCAAGCGCTTAGTACAGTGCTCTGCACATAGTAAGCGCTCAATAAATACGATTGATTGATTGATTGATTGAAAAACAAGGCCTCCCAAGGACTTATAGAGAACACTTGGATTTATGGCCAGGAAAGGTATCTCATCATTCCTACCATAACCGATGATAAAGCCCCCGGATTGGTCCGTTGACCTATTTGTAAGAATTTAGCACGTGGGGGTGAAATAAAAAAGCAGCTTTGCAACATATTGTGCTCAGTTTTCCATTGAGGGAACAGGGCATTTACAGTGGCGGCCTGTGTATTTCTAAGGGCTCTGTGGTAAGAGTTACCTGATGATGGTGAACAATGTAATACTTAGTATCCCAAAACAAGTGACAGAAAGAGAGATGGCAGATGGGTTAAAATTAGGGAAATGGCAGATATTGTAACTACAGGCAAAACGGAATTTGGGCGTTTGGGTGTTCATTATTGTCCATACGGAGTTGGGTTTTGATAAAGATTTTATGTGTGTTGAAATGTAATCCTTTTGATTCTAGACTGTGAGCCCGTTGTTGGGTAGGGATCGTCTCTACATGTTGCCGACTTGTACTTCCCAAGCGCTTAGTACAGTGCTCTGCACCAGTAAACGCTCAATAAATATGATTGAATGAGTGGTCAGCTGAATCAATGAATTCAATCAAACGAGTTTTTGTTTGATGCGGAAGTGGATGGGCACCCACTGGAGGTCTATATGACTTCTCTGTGTCTCAGTTTCTTCAAAGGGGAATTCAGGTTGTCCATCCACCTCCGAGTCAAACAGAAACTCCTCATCGTTGGCTTTAAAGTGCTCATCCCCTTGCCCGCTCCTACCTCACCTCACTACTCTCCTTCCACGACCCAGCCCGCACACTTCACTCCTCCAAAGCCAACGTTTCCCCTGGACCTCCATCTCAGCTATCTTGCCGCGGACTTCTCGCTCACAACCTGCCTGTGGTCTGGAACACCCTCCCTTCTCCTATAAGAATAATAATAATAATAATAATTTGTTAACCGCTTACTATGTGCCAAGCACTGTTCCAAGAACTAGGGTAGATACAAGGTAATCAGGTTGTCCCACGTGGGGCTCACAGTCTTCATCCCCATTTTATAGATGAGGTAACTAAGGCACAGAGAAGTTAAGTGACTTGCCCAAGGTCACACAGCTGACAAGTAGCGGAGCTGGGATTAGAACCCATGACCTCTGACTCCCAAGCCCTGATTCTTTCCACTGAGCCATGCTGCTTCCCCTAATATCCGACAGACAATTACTCTCCCCCTCTTCAAAGCCTTATTAAAGGCACATCTCCTCTAAAAGGCCTTCCCTGACTAAATCCTCTTCTCTTTTTCTTCCACTCTTTTCTACATCACCTTGACTTGCTCCTATTATTCATCCCTGGCTCCCAATCCCACAACACTTACATACATATCGGTAAATTTTTTATTTATATTAATCTCTGTCTCCCACTCTAGACGGTAAGCTTGCTGCAGGCAGGGAATGTGTCTGTTAATTGATATACTGGACAAGTCACTTAACTTCTCTGTGCCTCAGTTACCTTATCTGTAAATTGGGGATTAAGACTGCGAGCCCCCTGTGGGACAACCCGATCACCTTTCATTCATTCATTCAATCATATTTATGTAGTACTTACTGTGTGCAGAGCACTGTACTAAGCGCTTGGGAAGTACAGGTTGGTAACATATAGAGATGGTCCCTACCCAACAGCGGGCTCACAGTCTAGAAGGGGGAGACAGACAACAAAACGAAACAAGTAGACAGGTGTCAATACCACCAGAATAAATAGAATTGTAGCTATATACACATCATTAATAAAATAAATAGAATAGTAAATCCCTCTGAGCGGCTCAAATTCTGCCTTTGTTTCTGCTCTCCAGCCCACCTTGTAACCTCCTCAGTGCTTAGAACAGTGCTTTGCACATAGTAAGCCCTTAATAAATGCCATTATTATTATATGCTGTACTCTCCCAAATGCTTAGTACAGTGCTCTGCACATAGTAAGCGCTCAATAAATACAATTGAATGAATGAATGAAAGAATGGGTGCCATCTCCGATCTGATTTTCTTGCCTCTTCCCCAGTGCTTAGTACCGTTCTTAGCACCTAGGAAGTGTTGAACAAATACCAAGCGCTGTGACTTAGTCAAAACATCCCGGGCTTGGGAGTCAGAGGTCATGGGTGCTAATCTGCCACTTATCAGCTGGGTGACCTTGTGCAAGTCACTTAACTTCTTTGTGCCTCAGTTACCTCATCTGTAAAATGGGGATTAAGTCTGAGAGCCCCACGTGGGACAACGTGATTACCTTATATCTACCCCAGTGCTTAGAACAGGGCTTGGCACATAGTAAGGGCTTAACAAATACCAATATTATTATTATTATTATTATAGAGCAAGGGCCTGGGATTCAGAAGGTTCTAGGTTCTAATCCCGGCTCCACCACATGTCCGCTGTGTGACCTTGGGAAAGTCACTTCACTTCCCTGGGCCTCATTTACGTCATCTGTAAAATGGGGATTAAGACTGTGAGCCCCATGTGGGACAGGGACTGTGTCCAACCTGATTAGCTTGTATCTATTCCAGTGTTTAGAACAATGCTTGGCACATAGTAAGTGATTAAAAAGTACCCTAGTCATTCACAGCCATGTTATGGTAACTCTGATCCCCTAGTCTTCCATAATAATAATAATTTTGGTATTTGTTAAGTGCTTACTATGTGCAAAGCACTGTTCTAAGCACCGGGGAGGACACAAGGAGATCAGGTTGTCCCATGTGGGGCTCACAATCTTAATCCCCATTTTACAGAGGAGGCAACTGAGACCCAAAGAAGTTAAGTGACTTGTCCACAGTCACACAGCTGACAAGTGGGGGAGCTGGAATTTGAACCCATGACCTCTGACTCCCAAGCCCATGCTCTTTCCACTGAGCCCCACTGCTTCCATCGTGTTCTATGCAAAGCACGTGATGAAAACTAGCGCTACAGCAGAAATGACGGGATTTGCTGTATTTGCTGTATTTGATTGATTGATTGATTGATTGATTGATTGATATTTCCTAGACAGGGATCATGTCTTCCAACCCTGTTGTATGGTACTCTCCCAAGTGCTTAGCACGCAGTATGTGCTCAGGAAATACCACTGAATGATGTTGAAGAAATTGATTACTTCGAAGAGCCTGATGAAGTTCCAGGTTTCCCAATTGCCCCTTCTGTGCCTCATGCATTTCTGGGACACGTTTCTTCATGTTCTTGGGAGGTAAGTGGCTCGTATTACTGTTGGGATGCCGAGTTGGAAAGAAGGACTGCGAGAGTCAGGATGCCTATTCAATCTATCTATCAATCAATCGATGGCATTTATTGCACGCTTACTATGTGCAGAGCACTGTACTAAGCACTTGAGAGAGAACAATGCGACAGAGTTAGCAGACGCGTTCCCTGCCCATAACAACTTTGCAATCTAGAGAAGCAGTGTGGCCTAGTGGGTAGAGCCCAGGCCTGAGAGTCAGAGCACCTGCGATCTGATCCTGGCTCCACCTTTTGTCTGCTGAGTGACCTCGGGTAGGTCACTTCACTTCTCTGTGCCTCAGTTTCCTCATCTGTAAAAATGGGGATGAAGACTGCGAGCCCCATGTGGGACAGGGACTGTGTCCAACCTGATCATAGTAAGCGCTCAATAAATACGATTGATGATGATCAGCTTATATCCACCCCAGCACTTAGTACAGTGTCTGGCACATAGTAAGCACTTAACAAATACCACTATTATTATTATCCCAGCTCTGCCAATTGCCAGGTGTGTGACTTTGGGCAAGTCATTTAACTTCTCTGTATTTCAGTTACCTCACCTGTAAAATGGGGATGAAGACTGTGAGCCCCCCTGTGGGACAACCTGATCACCTTGTAACTGCCCCAAGGCTTAGAACAGTGCTTTGCACATAGTACGTGCTTAATAAATGCCATTATTATTATTATTATCTACTCCAGTGTTGGTGGAAGGAGACAACAGTCAATGACTTCCGTATTTTTACCAAGAAAACTCTCTGGATTCACTACCAGCACGATTGCAGATGGAGAGCAGGGCGCTCTGGGAGAGAGGCTTTCAAGGAGTCACTATGGGTCAGAAACCACTCAAAGCATAAGACAAGATAAGCAGATAAAACAAGACAAGATAAGATAAGAAGTAGTGTGGCTCAGTGGAAAGAGCATGGGCTTTGGAGACAGAGGTCATGGGTTCAAATCCCGGCTCTGCCAATTGCCACCTGTGTGACTTTGGGCAAGTCACTTAACTTCTCTGGGCCTCAGTTACCTCATCTGTAAAATGGCGATTAAGATTGTGAGCCCCACGTGGGACAATCGGATCACCTTGTATCTCCCCAGCACTTAGAACAGTGCTTTGCATATAGTAAGTGCTTAACAAATACTATTGTTATTATTATTATTATTATTATCTGGGCAAGTCACTTAACTTCTCTGTGCCTGTTACCTCATCTGTAAAATGGGGATTAAGACTGTGAGCCCCCATGGGACAATCTGTTCACCTTGTAACCTCCCCAGTGCTTAGAGCAGTGCTTTGCACATAGTAAGTGCTTAATAAATGCCATCATTATTGTTATTATAATTATTAAGATAAGATTCCAGTGTTTAAGACACTGCCACAGAGTAACAAATATCACAATTATCATTATCATTATTAGAGGGGGAAATGACATTAAAGCATTTACTGGAATCCCACAGTGACTGCCTGCCAATCACAGAGGAGTCTAGAAGACAGACCCTGATCTGTATTGCCTCTTTTTTGGTGTGTGGGGTGGTATTTGTTAAAGCACTTACTATGTGCCAGGGCCTATACTAAGCCCTGGAGTAGATACAAGCTAATGAGGTTGGACACAGTCCCTGTTCCACCTGGAGCTCACAGTCTTACTCTCCACTTTACAGATGAGCTAACTGAGGCACAGAGAAGTGAAGTGACTTGTCTGAGGTCACGCAGCAGAAGAGCGGCAGAGCTGGGTTTAGGTCCTTCGCACTCCCAGGACCGTGCTCTAACCATTAGGCCACGCTGCTTCTCTGCCTTAAATGCTTCACTTTTCCTGGCCACCTTGACATTGCCTGGGCGAGTCCTTCTTTTCCTTCCCGTTTTCCCCTTTATCACATTCATTCATTCATTCATTCATTCGTTCGTTCGTTCGTTCGTTCGTTCAATCATATGTTTGCACATAGTAAGCACTTAATAAATGCCACTATTATTATGATGGTGCCTATCTCTACCTCCTAACTAGATTACCTGGTTACTAGATTACGAGATTACTAGACTGGTTTACTGCATCAGCCTCCTCTCTGATCTCCCATCCTCCTGTCTCTGTCCAATCAATCAGTCAATCATATTTATTGAGCGCTTACTGTGTGCAGATCACTGTACTTAGCGCTTGGGAAGTACAAGTCGGCAACACATAGAGACAGTCCCTACCCAACAGTGGGCACACGGTCTAGAAGGGGGAGACAGAGAACAAAAACAAACATACTAACAAAACAAAATAAATAGAATAGATTTGTACAAGTAAGATAGATAAATAAATAAATAAATAGAGTAATAAATATGTACAAACATATATACATATATACAGGTGCTGTGGGGAAGGGAAGGAGGTAAGATGCGGGGGATGGAGAGGGGGACGAGGGGGAGAGGAAGGAAGGGGCTCAGTGCAAAGGCCTCCTGGAGGAGGCCTTCAATCTATACTTCACGCTGCTGCCTGGATCATCTTTGGGCAGAAATGCTCTGGGCATGTTACTCCCCTCCTCAAAACTCTCCAGTGGCTGCCTGTCAACCTACGCATCAGGCAAAAACTCCTCCCTCTCGGCTTCAAGGCTGTCCATCCCCTCGCCCCCTCCTACCTCACCTCCCTTCTGTCCTTCTCCAGCCCAGCCCGCACCCTCCGCTCCTCCGCCGCTAATCTCCTCACTAGGCCTCGTTCTCTCCTGTCCCGCCGTCGACCCGCGGACCACGTCCTTCCCCTGGCCTGGAATTCCCTCCCTCCGCACATCCGCCAAACTAGCTCTCTTCCTCCCTTCAAAGCCCTACTGAGAGCTCACCTCCTCCAGGAGGCCTTCCCAGACTGAGCCCCCTCCTTCCTCTTCTCCTCCCCACAGCACCTGTATATACGTTTGTACAGATTTAATTACTCTATTTTACTTGTACATATTTACTATTCTATATATTTTATTTTGTTAATATGTTTTGTTTTGTTGTCTGTCTCCCCCTTCCAGACTGTGAGCCCGCTGTTGGGTAGGGACCATCTCTATGTGTCACCAACTTGTACTTCCCAAGCACTTAGTACAGTGCTCTGCACACAGTAAGTGCTCAATAAATATGATTGAATGAATGAATGAAAGTGTTGAGCGCTTACTGTATGCAGAGCACTGTACTAAGCGCTTGGGAAGTACAATTCGGCAACATATAGAAGCAGTTCCTTCCCAACAATGGGCTGACAGTCTAGAAGGGGAAGACAGACGACAAAACAAAACATGTGGACAGGTGTCAATATCATCAGAATAAATAGAATTATAGCTACACACACATTATTAATAAAGTAAAAATAGTAAATATATACAATTAAAATAAATAGAGTAATAAATGTGTGGAAATATATACAAGTGCCGTGTGGAGAGGAAGGGGGTAGGGCAGGGCGGGCGGGAGATGGGGAGGGGAGAAGGAAGAGGGGAGGAAAAAGGTGGGGGTTCAGTGTGGGAAGGCCTCCTGGAGGAGGTGAGCTCTCAGTAGGGCTATGAAGGGAGGAAGAGAGCTAGCTTGGCGGATGTGCGGATTGAGGGCATTCCAGGCCAAGGGAAGGACGTGGGCCGGGGGTCGATGGTGGGACAGGCGAGAACGAGGTACGGTGAGGAGGTTAGCGGTGGCAGAGGAGCGGAGGGTGTGGGCTGGGCTGGAGAAGGAGAGAAGGGAGGGGAGGTAGGAGGGGGTGAGGGAATGGACAGCCTTGAAGCCAAGAGTGAGGAATTTTTGCTTGATTTTAAGGTTGACAGGCAACCACTGGAGGTTTTTAAAGAGGGGAGTGACATCCCCAGAGCTGTTTCTGTATAAAGATAATCCAGGCAGCAGAGTGAAGACTAGACTGAAGCGGGGAGAGACAGGAGGATGGGAGATCAGAGAGGAGGCTGAAGCAGTAATCCAGTTGGGATAGGATGAGAGATTGAACCAGCAAGGTAGCAGTTTGGATGGAGAGGAAAGGGCGGATTTTGGCGATGTTGTGGAGGTGAGACCGGCAGGTTTTGGTGACAGATTGGATGTGTGGGGTGAATGAGTGTCACCCATCGTCCGGGGACGGGTTCGTTTGGTAATCGGTGTGGTGAGAGAGAGGCAGAGAGGCTGGGGATACAAAGCCTGAGTTTAATATAAAATTTATTCCGTGAGGCAAATTGAATTATTTAATTGTTTAGGCGCAATGGATTGAACTTCTCTTTTGGGAGGAATGTAATTAATTAGTAATATTAGAACTTCCCTAATGGGAGGAACACAATCATATGTTAATCATGCATGGGGTGAGGCGGCTAGCTCTCACCCACGTGCACTTCCCACTCGGGAAAAATCCACTTACTTTGCCACACAGGAGGAATCCATCCCATTACCTGCGCACGTGGTGGGCGGCTAGCTCTCACCATTTGCTCTCCCTACATAGGAGGAATCCACTTATGTTCCCCATCTGCAGCAGGGCCCCTGGCTCCCACCCACGAATGTTCAGCGAGACACTCACCCATCCCGTGGCCGTTTCCTCAGTGGGTTGGTTCTGGTTGCAGAGTGGGCGTCTGGCCTTCTGGGCAGAGAGAGACACATGGGCCACCGCTGCTGCATGTCTCCATCTTCTGCCCCCAGAAGATCAGAGGCAACAGGTATTTATCACCCATGCTCCTGGGCCATTCCAGCTTCTGGCCTCAGTTTATCTAGTCTCTTCCCTCCCGCCTCCTCCATACCTAATTTGATTGGCATGGGGGCAAGGGACACCTTCAGTATTCCCAGCTTGGGCTGTCAATCTAGCAGTTTCGGTTGTGGGGGTGGTATCCTATCCTCACTTCTGAGTTCTGCCTGCTGGCTCAGGTCGTCACAAGATAGCATTTGACCCTGAGAAGGCCAGAACTCCAGGGTCACCTTGGGGCAATGACAGAGCTGAGTCCAGGATGACACCAAGGTTGCAGGCTTGTAAGATGGGAAGGATGGTAGTGCCATCTGCAGTGATGGGAAAGTCAGGGAGAGGACAGGGTTTGGGAGGGAAGATAAGGAGCTCAGTTTTGGACATGTTGAGTTTTAGATGGTGGGCAGACATCCAGATGGAGATGTCCTGAAGGCAGGAGGAGATACGAGCCTGTAGGGAGGGAGAGAGAACATTGGTGGAGATGTAGATTTGGGTGTCATCAGTGTAGAGATGGTAGCTGAAGCTGTGGGAGTGAATGAGTTCACCAAGGGAGTGCGTATAGATAGAGAACAGAAGAGGACCAAGAACTGACCCTTGAGGAACCCCTACGGTAAGGGGATGGGACTGGAAGGAGGAGCCCACGAAGGAGACTGAGAATGAACAGCCAGAGAGATAAGAGGAGAACCAGGAGAGGACGGAGTCTGTGAAGCCGAGGTTGGATAGCATGTTGAAGAGAAGGGGGTGATCCACAGTGTCGAAGGCAGCAGAGAGGTCGAGGAGGATTAGGATAGAGTAGGAGCCGTTGGATTTGACAAGGAGGAGGTCATTAGTGAACTTTGAGAGGCCAGTTTCGGTGGAGTGTAGGGGATGGAAGTCAGATTGGAGGGGGTCTAGGAGAGAGATGGAGTTGAGGAATTTAAGGCAGCGAGTGTAGACAACTTGTTCTAGGAGTTTGGAAAGGAAGGGTAGGAGGGAGATAGGGCGATAACTAGAAGGGGCAGTGGGGTCAAGAGAGGGTTTTTTTAGGATGGGAGTGATGTGGTCATGTTTGAAGGCAGAGGGGAAGGAACCAGTGGAGAATGAGCGGTTAAAGATAGAAGTTAAGGAGGGGAGGAGGGAAGGCGCAAGAGTTTTCATAAGATGAGAGGGAATGGGGTCCGAAGCACAGGAGGATGGGGTGGCACTTGAGAGGAGGGAAGAGAGCTCATCTGAAGATACTGCTGGGAAGGCTGGAAGAGTAGCAGAGAAGGTTGAGAGCAGGGATGGGGGGGGTGTTGGAGAAGGGGGAGGGATGATTTTGGGGAGCTCAGACCTGATGGTGTTAATTTTACTAATGAAGTAGGAGGCCACAGGTCGTTGGGGGTGAGGGATGGAGCGGAGGGGGGGGGGATATGGGGCCTGAGGAGGAAGTTAAATTAGAGAAGCAGCGTGGCTCAGTGGAAAGAGCACGGGTTTTGGAGTCAGAGGTCAAGGGTTCAAATCCAGGCTCCGCCAATTGTCAGCTGTGTGACTTTGGTCAAGTCACTTCACTTCTCTGTGCCTCAGTTACTTTATCTGTAAAATGGGGATTAAGATTGTGAGCTTCACGTGGGACAACCTGATCACCTTGTATCCCCCCAGCGCTTAGAAAAGTGCTTTGCACATAGTAAGTGCTTAACAAATACCATTATTATTATTATTATTATAATTATTATGTCCAGAACAGCTGAAGGTGGTGATGGGCATTGGTGTCAATAAGGGAAGAAAAATAGTTTTGCATGGCAGAGGAGAGGGCAGAGTTAAGGCAGGAAAGGACAAATTTAAAGTGAACAAGTTTGGCTTGGTATTTAGACTTTCGCCAGCAGCGTTCAGCAGCTTTAGCATAAGAATGAAGGAGGCGCACAGTGGGAGTGATCCAAGGCTGTGGGTTAGTGGTGCGAGAGCGACTAAGGGAAAGGGGAGTGAGCGAGTTGAGTTTAGTAGAGAGGGTGGAGTTGAGAGCAGTAATCTGGTCATCAAGAATGGGTAGAGAGGATAGGGAAGCGAGGTGGGGTGAGATGAGCTGAGAGAGATGGATGGGGTCGAGAGAGCGGAGGTCTCTGTGGGGTAGTAATATAGATTTAAAGGGGGGAGGAGTGTGAGTGAGGAGGCAGGTGAGAAGGTTATAATCAGAGAGAGGGATTTCAGAGTTGGTGAGGGTGGAGATAGTGCAGCGGTGGGAGATGATGAGGTCGAGGGTGTGAACAAGTTGGTGAGTGGGCAAGGTGGGGTGGAACAGGAAGTTGGCAGCGTCAAGGAGAAATAGAAGGTGGGTGGCAGAGGAGTCACCGGGGACATTCATGTGGATGTTGAAGTCTCCGAGGATCAGAGTGGACATGGAAAAGGAGAGAAGGAAGGTGAGAAAAGGGTCAAAATCATTAAAAAAGTTGGAGGTGGGGTCAAGGGGTGGTAAATGATGTCTACAGTAATCTGGAGGGGGTGGTAGAGGTTAATAATGTGGGCTGCAAAGGAGGGAAAGGAAAGGGAAGCAACAGAAGAGACCGTGTTGTCCGGGGTGAGCCAAGTTTCGGTAAGGGGGAGGAGGAGGAGGAGGAGGAGGAGGGGGAGGAGGGGGAGGAGGGGGAGGAGGAGGAGGAGGAGGAGGAGGAGGAGGAGGAGGAGGAGGAGGAGGAGGAGAGAGTGGGAAAGGAACAGGTCAAGGATGACAGGGAGCTTACCTATAATGGAGAGGGGGTTCCAGAGGCCACACTTGGCAGCAGCTGGGGAGGGAGGGGAGGGAGGGGGAAGGGTATGAGGGGAGAGGAGGGTTTGGATTGGAATGAGTTGGGGGGGTGCTGGGAGGGGAAAAGGGGAAGAGGGGTGGTGATGAGAAAGGAGAACTGGGTTGGGGCTAGGATGGGGAGGAGGGGAGGGAGGGGGTTGAGGGTTGAGAAGCAGCATGGCTCAGTGGAAAGAGCCCGGGCTTTGGAGTCAGCATTCATAGTTCAAATCCCAGCTCTGCCAATTGTCAGCTGTGTGACTTTGGGCAAGTCACTTAACTCAGTTACCTCATCTGTAAAATGGGGGTTAAGACTGTGAGCCCCCCGTGGGACAATCTGATCACCTTGTATCCTCCCCAGCACTTAGAACAGTGCTTTGCACATAGTAAGTGCTTAATAAATGCCATTATTATTATTATTATTGGAAGGGAGGGGTTGAGGGTTGGCGCTGGTACAGAGGGATTCTGGGGAGGGAATGGAAGCCCATGATTGGGTAGGGACTGTCTCTATATGTTGCCAACTTGTACTTCCCAAGTGCTTAGTACAGTGCTCTGCACACAGTAAGCGCTCAATAAAAACGATTGATGAGGATGATGGGGAGGAGGGGGGCGGGAGAAAGAGAGGGAAAGAGCTGGGTGGGAGAGGGGAAGGGGAAGGCGATGACTGGAAAGGGCAGATGGGAGCAGGGGAATTGATAGTTCATAGTAAGGTCAGCAAGGACAGTGAGCAATTAACATGCAATAGCAATAATAAAATAAGCAGATGATGACATCACAGAGAGCAATTAATAATCAACATGCAATAGCAACAATAAAATAGGCGGATGATGCCTACAGCAGAAGACTGAATTGTCCATGGGTCAGTCAAATCGAAAAGGCTAATGGCAAGGAGAGGCCAGGGGCTCTTGGCAGAATTGTCTCTGAGGTGGTGGAGGATGGAGTCCTGTGGATGGCAGTTCTGAAGTCGGGTGGAACAGTTATGGGGGTTCGTGGGAGAGGAGACACCTGGGAAGAGGAGTAAACAGCCAAATGGCACAGTGGCTTTGGAGTCGGAGGTCATGGGTTCAAATTCCGGCTCCGCCAATTGTTAGCTGTGTGACTTTGAGCAAGTCACTTAATTTCTCTGTGCCTCAGTTACCTCATCTGTAAAATGGGGATGAAGACTGTGAGCCCCCCGTGGGGCAAACTGATCACCTTGTAACCTCCCCACAGTGCTTTGCACATAGTAAGTGTTTAATAAATACCATTATTATTATTATTATTATTATTATTAAATAACATGGGTGGGCTGAGTAGGTACGTATGGGGTAACACGGTGAGAACAAGGGCCTTGTTCCCTGGGGGGGGGGGGGGGGGATCAGTCCCGTCCAATCCGCTCCTAACCCAGGGAAGGAGGGAGTGGGGGCTCCCCAAAGAAGGTCGCTTATGGACTGGGGAGGGGGGGAAGCAGGGGGACACAATGTCCCATGGCCCTGGTTGGCTACCTAGATGGATGGACTAGAAGTCGCTTCTAGGAGTGAGTCTAGTGATGATGGGGGGGCGGGGGCCCAGTCCAGGGGAGTTGGATGGTCAGCAGAGAGTTCAACTCTGGAGGGTCATCAGGGAGATATCCAAGCTTCTGATCGGACGTGGGGCCCGCAGCAGGGAGCTCCTTGGGTCCCCGGGTTGGGATGCAGATGTCCGGGAAGGGGACGGCCATGAACCCGGCCGCGGGTCACGGGAGCCCGCTAGCAGACTTCTATGATTACTGCTTCATGGGAATGATAATAATTGTGGTATGTTTTACGAGCTTACTACGTGCCAGGCGCTGTACTAATCACTGCGGCGGATACAAGCAAACTGGGTTGGACACAGTCTCTGTCCTACATGGGGTTCACAGTCTCAATCCCCGTTTACAAATGAGGTAAGAGGCACAGGAAGTGACTTGCCCAAGGACACAGAAAGTGACTTGTCCAAGGTCACACAGCAAAGAGGCGGGGCCAGGATTAGAACTCCTGACCTTCTGATGAGTTCCAGGCCTGTGCTCTCTCTCTCTCTCTCATTCCTCTTATCCTTATCTGTGGCAAGCAGCTGTTGTTTTTGGCCTCCTATTTGACTGAACCTCCTTCTTTAGCCCACGTGTGCAGGAAAACCTACCCCTCCGTGTGCAACAGGAAGGTCTGAGGAGAACAAAGCAGAGAAGCAGCGTGGCTCAGTGGAAAGAGCACGGGCTTTGGAGTCAGAGGTCATGGGTTCGAATCCAGGCTCCTCCACATGTCCGTTGTGTGACCTTGGTCAAGTCACTTAACTTCTCTGAGCCTCAGTTACCTCGTCTGTAAAACGGGGATTAAGACTGTGAGCCCCATGTGGGACAACTTAATCACCTTGTATCCCCCCCAGCGCTTTGCACATAGTAAGCACTTAACAAATGCCAACATCATCATCATCAACAAAGCGCTAGCGACATCATCCTGATTTGCTCCGTTTATTCATTCCCCACCTCACCGCCCCCATCCCCATAGCACTGACGTCTGTATCCGTAATTCATTTATCTTAATGTCTGTCTCCCCCTCTAGACTGTAAGCTTGCCGTGGGCAGGTTCTAGTCTCGCCTCTGCCACTTGTCTGCTGTGTGACCTTGGAAAAGTCACTTCGCTTCTCTGTGCCTCAGTTCCCTCCTCTATAAAATGGGGATTAAGACCGTGAGCCCCCCGTGGGCTAGGGACTGTGTCCAACCTGATTACCCGGTATCTACCCCAGAGCTTAGAACAGTGCTTGACCCATAGAAAGCACTTAATACCATTCTTTATTATATGGAAATTATTAATATATACTGTCATATAATTAAACCAAAAAAGGAAATAAAATCAATCAATCAATCATATTTATTGAGTGGTTACTGTAAGCTTGTTTATGAGCTGGGTACGTGTCTGCTAATTCTTTTGTATTATCCTACATGTGGTGTTGGGCACACAGTGAGCTCTCAATAAATAGAATTGACAAACAGACAAACAGAGAAGCAGCGTGGCTCAATGGAAAGAGCACGGGCTTTGGAGTCAGAGGTTATGGGTTCGAATCCCAACTCTGCCAATTGTCAGCTGTGTGACTTTGGGCAAGTCACTTCACTTCTCTGTGCCTCAGTTACCTCATCTGTAAAATGAGAATGAAGACTGTGAGCCCCCCGTGGGATAACCTGATCACTTTGTAACCTTCCCAGTGCTTAGAACAGTGCTTTGCACATAGTAAGTGCTTAATAAATGCCATTATTATTATTATTAAACAGACAGACTGACTAGCTCTGCCAGGTAGAAGAAAAACTTCACGGACTCTGCGTTGTGTTTAAAACGGGTATTCATTCATTCATTCAATTGTATTTATTGAGCGCTTACTCTGTGCAGAGCACTGTACTAAGCGCTTGGGAAGTACAAGTTGGCAACATATAGAGACGGTCCCTACCCAACAGCGGGCTCACAGTCCAGAAAATGGCAGGGAAGCAGCGTGGCTCCGTGGAAAGAGCACCGGCTTTGGAGTCGGAGGTCATGGGTTCAAATCCTGGCTCCGCCAATTGTCAGCTGTGTGACTTTGGGCAAGTCACTTCACTTCTCTGTGCCTCAGTTACCTCCTCTGTAAAATGGGGATTAAGACTGTGAGTCCCCCATGGGACAACCTGATCGCCTTGTAACCTCCCCAGTGCTTAGAACAGTGCTTGCACATAGTAAGCGCTTCATAAATGCCATCATTATTATTATTATGATTATGCATGCTTATTGTGGGCAGGAATGTTCCTGCTTATTGTTATATTGTACTCTCCCAAGCGCGTAGTACAGTGCTTTACACATAGTAAGCGCTCCGTGAATACCATTTCATGAAATAACAAACTATGGTCGAATGCACTTAGTATGTAGAGGCTTCTGGTGAGCCTGCATTAGTCATAATGAGGGAAAAGGAAACCAGAAATCAGGGAGGATAAGAAGTAGGAGTTTCTAGGGGAAGGAAGTACAAGACTGAGGAAGTTGCAAGAAGGCAACGTTAAGAAATAGGCCCGAATCAGGCTGGGGTTAGATAATGTTTGATTTCTTTCCAGAACGACCGTTAATGTAGAAACAGAGACTGGAATGATAATAATAATAATAATAATGACATTTTATTAAGCGCTAACTATGTGCAAAGCACTGTTCTAAGCGCTGGGGAGGTTACAAGGTGATCAGGTTGTCCCACGGGGGGCTCACAGTCTTAATCCCCATTTTACAGATGAGGTAACTGAGGCACAGAGAAGTGAAGTGACTTGCCCAAGGTCACACAGCTGACAATTGGTGGATTCAGGATTTGAACCCATGACCTCTGACTCCAAAGCCTGGGCTCTTTCCACTGAGCCACACTGCCTCTCTATGATGAGAAGCAGTATGTCCTAGTGGAAAGAGCCCAGGTCTGGGAAGCAGAGGACCTAAGTTCAAATCCCGACATCCACTGTGTGACCTTGGACAAGTCACTTAACTGATTATCTTTTATCTATCCCAGAGCTTAGTCCAGTCCCTGACACATAGTAAGCACCTAACACATACCGTTAAATGATGCATAGTGGATAGAGCCCTGAGTGTTTTTGTATGTATTTATTACTCTATTTATTTATTTTGTTTCTACATATTTATTCTATTTATTTTATTTTGTTAATATGTTTTGTTTTTTATTACTCTATTTTATTTCTACATATTTATTCTATTTATTTTATTTTGTTAATATGTTTCGTTTTGTTCTGTCTCCCCCTTCTAGATTGTGAGCCCAGTGTTGGGTAGGGACTGCCTCTAGATGCTGCCAACTTGGACTTCCCAAGCGCTTAGTACAGTGCTCTGCACACAGTAAGCACTCAATACATATGATTGAATGAATGAATGAATGAATAGAGCCCGGGCCTGTGAATCAGAGGGTCATGGGTTCTAATCCCGGCTGCGCCGCTTGTCTGATGTGTGACCTCGGGCAAGTCATTTCACTTCTCTGGGCCTCGGTTATCTCATCTGGAAAATGGGGATTAAGATGGGGGACAACCTTACTAACCTGTACCTACCCCAGTGCTTAGAACAGTGCTTGGCACATAGTAAGTGCTTAGCAAATACCACAATAATAATAATTATTATTATCAAAATTAAAAGGTAATAGTTCAGCCTCAGACAAGAGTTCACCATATCCCAACCCCATATTGCGTCGTGGGCCGGGAGTGTGTCTGCTGATTCTCTCACTCATTCATTCATTCATTCATTCATTCATTCAATCGTATTTATTAAGTGCTTACTGTGTGCAGAATACTGTACTAAGTTCGTGGGAGAGTAAAATACAACAGAATTAGCAGACACATTCCCTGTCCATAAAGAGCTTACGGTAAGCACTCAATAAATAGGATTGATTGATTGATTTTGTTTCCTTTCTTGTTCCAATTTCTTTCTCCTCAGCTGCTCCTTGATACCAGGGGTTTGGGGTTTGGAGTTTAGGGTTGATGAGAGGCTCATTCAGTCAGTCATTCTGTCAGTCAGTCAATCACATTTATTGAGCATTTACTGTGTGCAGAACACTGTATTAAACTCTTGGGAGAGTACAATATAACAATAAGCAGACATATAATAACAATAATAATGGTGTTCATTAAGCACTTACTATGTGCAAAGCACTGTTCTAAGCGCTGGGGAGGTTACAAGGTGATCAGGTTGTCCCACAGGGGGCTCACAGTCTTAATCCCCATTTTACAGATGAGGGAACTGAGGCACAGAGAAGTGAAGTGACTTGCCCAAAGTCACACAGCTGACAATTGGCAAAGCCGGGATTTGAACCCCTGACCCCTGACTCCAAAGCCCATGCTCTTTCCACTGGGCCACGCTGCTTCTCTTGCCCGCCATGAGTTTACAGTCTAGAGGGGGAGACAGACATGAATAGAAATCAATAAATGACGTTTAGGAACATAACTGTGAGCCCACTTCTAGCCTGTGAGCCCACTGTTGGGTAGGGACCGTCTCTATATGTTGCCAACTTGTACTTCCCAAGCGCTTAGTACAGTGCTCTGCACACAGTAAGCGCTCAATAAATACGATTGATTGGGAGGGGGAGATGAATAAAGGGAGCAAGTCAGGGCGACAGAGAAGGGAGCGGGAGAAGAGGAAAGGAGGGCTTAAGTCAGGGAAGGCTTCTTGGAGGAGATGGGCCTTCAATTAGGGACAAGGTGAAGCTGGTTTTAATACTTAGGTCCTTTGAATCCCAGACCCGTGCTCTTCCCGTTAAGCCAAGCTGCTTCACCACCCTTTCTCCCAGCCCTGGGGAGCAATTATATACATATCTTCAAACTCCGATGCTTCCCTTCCCTGTACTAAGTGCTTTGGGGAGTACACAACTGATAGCCCTCACTAACTCCTCACTATTGGCTTCAGAGCTCTCCATTCCCTCAGCCCTTCCTCCCTCCCCTCCCTTGTCTCCTTCTCCAGCCCAGCCCGCACCCTCCGCTCCTCTGCCACCGCTAACCTCCTCTAACCTCCTCACCGTTAGGCCTCGTTCTCACCTGTCCCGCCATTCACCCCCGGCCCACGTCCTTCCCCTGCCCCGGAATTCCCTCCCTCCGCACATCCATAAATTTATTTATTTATTTATTTATTTTACTTGTACATATCTATCCTATTTATTCTATTTTGTTAGTATGTTTGGTTTTATTCTCTGTCTCCCCCTTTTAGACTGTGAGCCCACTGTTGGGTAGGGACTGTCTCTATATGTTGCCAATTTGTACTTCCCAAGTGCTTAGTACAGTGCTCTGCACATAGTAAGCACTCAATAAATACGATTGATTGATTGATCCACCAAACTAGCTCTCTTCCTCCCTTCAAAGCCCTCCTAAAATCTCACCTCCTCCAGGAGGCCTTCCCAGACTGAACCCCCCTTTTCCTCTGCTCTGCTCTCCCCTCCGCATCGCCCTGACTCCCACCCTCTTTTCCCCACCCCACAGCACTTGTGTATATATAGTACATATTTATAATTATAATTCTATTTATTTTTATTAATGATGTGTATATAGTTATAATTCTATTTGTTGATAATGATGCTACTGTTGCCTGTTTACTTGTTTTGATGTCTGTCTCCCCCTTCTAGACTGTGAGCCCGTTGTGGGCAGGGATTGCCTCAGTTTGTTGCTGAAGTGTATCAATCAATCAATCAGTAATAATAATGATGGCATTTGTTAAGCGCTTACTATGTGCAAAGCACTGTTCTAAGCACTGGGGGGGATGCAATGTGATCAGGTTGTCCCACGGGGGGCTCACAGTCTTAATCCCATTTTTCCAGATGAGGTAACTGAGGCTCAGAGAAGTGAAGTGGCTTGCCCAAGGTCACATAGCAGACTTGTGGCGGAGCCAGGATTCGAACCCATGACCTCTGACTCCAAAGCCCGGGCTCTTTCCACTGAGCCACGCTGCTTCTCTAATCGATCAATCAATTAATCAATTAATCAATTAATCAATCAATCAATCATATTTACTGAGCGCTTACTGTGTGCAGAGCACTGTACTAAGCGCTTGGGAAGTACAAGTTGGCAACACATAGAGACGGTCCCTACCCAACAGTGGGCTCACAGTCTAGAAGGGAGAGACAGAGAACAAAACAAAACATATTGACAAAATAAAATAAATAGAATAGATAAGTACAAGTAAAATAAATAAATAAATAAATAGAGTAATAAATATGTACAAACATATATACATATATACAGGTGCTGTGGGGAAGGGAAGGAGGTAAGGCGGGGGGATGGAGAGGGGGAGGAGGGGGAGTGTACTTCCCAAGTGCTTAGTACAGTGCTCCGCACACAGCATGGCTCCGTGGAAAGAGCCCAGGCTTGGGAGTCAGAGGCTGTGGGTTCTAATCCTGGCTCCACCATTTATCAGCTGTGTGACTTTGGGCAAGTCACTTCACTTTTCTGTGTCTCAGTTACCTCAACTGTATAAAGGGGATGAAGACTGTGAGCCCCATATGGGACAACCTGATGACAATGTATCCCCCCACTGCTTCGAGCAGTGCTTGGCACATAATAAGTGCTTAACAAATGCCATCATTATTAGTAGTAGTAGTAAGCACTCAATAAGTATGATTGAATGAGAATAGACCCATTTCCCTCCCACAAGGAGGGAGATGGAGCGAGATGGAGGCCCAGTGAGAAGGTTAGTGGCACCAGAGGAGCGAAGTGGGCGGGCTGGGTTGGAGAAAGAGAGAAGTGAGGTAAGAAGGGACAAGGTGATGGAGAGCTTTAAAGCCAGTGGTGAGAAGTTTTTGTTTGACATGGATATGGATAGGCAACCACTGGAGATTTTTGAGCAGGGGGGTGACGTAGCCTGAACGTTTCTGTAGAAAGATAATCTGGGCATCAGAGTGAAGTATAGACAAGCAGGGAGAGACAGGAGGTGGGGAGATCAGTAACTGGCCGAGTCAGGATTAGAACAGAACCCAGTTCTAATTCAGACACAGAATACAGTCCCCTTCCATTCTCCATCCATACCCACTCCCTTGGAGAACTCATTCGCTCCCAAGGCTTCATCTACAACCTCTATGTGGATGATCCTCAAATCTACATCTCCAGTCAGTAAGGAGGCCGATGCAGTAATCCAGGCGGGATAGGATGAGTGACTGGATTAACGTGATAGCACTTTGAATGGAGAGGAAAGGGCGGATTTTAGCGATGTTGCAAAGGTGAGACCACCAGGATTTAGTGATGGATTGGATATGTGGGTTGAATGAAAGGGAGGAGTCAAGGACAAGAGCCAAGGTTATGGGCTGGTGAGATGGTGGTGGCGATGGGAAAGTCAAGGGGAGGACAGGGTTTGAGTAATAATAATAATAAATAATAATGATGGCATTTATTAAGCGCTTACTCTGTGCAAAGCACTGTTCTAAGTGCTGGGGAGGTTACAATGTGATCAGGTTGAACCACGTGGGGCTCACAGTCTTAATCCCCATTTTACAGATGAGGTAACTGAGGCCCAGAGAAGTTAAGTGACTTGCCCAAAGTCACACAGCCGGGATTTGAACCCATGACCTCTGACTCCAAAGCCCATGCTCTTTCCACTGAGCCACACTGCTTCCCTAGGAGTAGGAAGATAGGGTCCTCTGATTAGGACATGTTAAGCTGGAGGTGACGGGAGGATATCCAGGTAGAGATGTTTTTAATCAATCAATCAATCAATCAGATTTGAGCACTTACTGTGTGCAGAGCACTGTACTAAGCGCTTGGGAAGTCCAAGTTGGCAACATATAGAGACGGTCCCTACCCAACAGTGGGCTCACAGTCTAGAAGGGAGAGACAGAGAACAAAACAAAACATATTAACACAATAAAATAAATAGAATAGATATATACAAGTAAAATAAATAAATAATTAGAGTAATAAATATGTACAAACATATATGCATATATACAGGTGCTGTGGGAAAGGGAAGAAGGTAAGGCGGGGGGGATGGAGGGGGGAGGACGAGGGAGACAGAGAACAAAACAAAACATATTAACAAAATAAAATAAATAGAATAGATATGTACAAGTAAAATAAATAGAGTAATAAATCCATACAAACATATATACATATATACAGGTGCTGTGGGAAAGGGAAGGAGGTAAGGCAGGGGGGATGGAGAGGGGGAGGACGAGGGAGACAGAGAACAAAACATATTAACAAAATAAAATAGAATAGATATGTACAAGTAAAATAAATAGAGTAATAAATACGTACAAACATATACATATATACAGCTGCTGTGGGGACAAGAAGGAGGTAAGGCAGGGGGATGGAGCGGGGAGGACTAGGGAGACAGAACAAAACATATTAACAAAATAAAATAAATAGAATAGATATGTACAAGTAAAATAAATAGAGTAATAAATTCGTACAAACATATACATATATACAGCTGCTGTGGGGATGAGAAGGAGGTAAGGCGGGGGGATGGAGGGGGGAGGATGAGGGAGACAGAGAACAAAACATATTAACAAAATAAAATAAATAGAATAGATATGTACAAGTAAAATAAATAAATAAATAGAGTAATAAATACGTACAAACATATATACAGGTGCTGTGGGGAAGGGAAGGAGGTAAGGCGGGGGGGATGGAGAGGTGTAGGACGAGGGAGACAGAGAACAAAACAAAACATATGAACAAAATAAAATAAATAGAATAGATATGTACAAGTAAAATAAATAGAGTAATAAATCCGTACAAACATATATACATATATACAGGTGCTGTGGGGAAGGGAAGGAGGTAAGGCGGCGGGGATGGAGAGGGGGAGGACGAGGGAGACAGAGAACAAAACAAAACATATGAACAAAATAAAATAAATAGAATAGATATGTACAAGTAAAATAAATAAATAAATAGAGTAGTAAATACGTACAAACATATTAAGACAGGAGGATATGAGAGACTGCAGAGAGGGAGAGAGGTCAGAGCTGGAAATGTAGATTCGCATGTCATCCACAAAGAGGAGGTAGTTGAAGCCAAGGGAGTGGGTGTAGATGGAGAATAGAACTGAATCTTGAGGACCCCTCGCTCCAAATTAGGGAGTGGGAGACAGAGGAGGAGCCTGTGAAGGAGATTGAGAATGAACATCCAGAGAGATGAGGAGACCCAGGAGAGGACAGAGTCAGTGAAGTAAATCGAGTGGTTACGTGATTTGAGTCAATCAAATAGCCAAAATTGCCTTGAGGAAATGAAGTCCTTAAGTGATTTGAGTGGTCACGCAGGCCTAGGTCACAGACAGAGAAAGGGGGACAACTGTAGGACCTTGACCATTGTGTTTCCACAGTATACTAAAGTTGCCAGACGTGGTTTATCAATCAATCAATCGTATTTATTGAGCGCTTACTGTGTGCAGAGCACTGGACTAAGCGCTTGGGAAGTCCAAGTTGGCAACATCTAGAGACGGTCCCTACCCAACAGTGGGCTCACAGTCTAGAAGGGGATTTATGCCCTAAAGGAGTTGACAGTCTTGTAGGGAAGGCAGACTCTAAAGTAAGCTATGTCTCCCCTTCTAGACTGTAGTCCTGATCTCTCTCCTCTGCAGTCTCTGCAGTCTCGCATTGCCTCCCAGTCACGGGCTTGGGAGTCAGAGGTCGTGGGTTCTAATCCCGGCTCCATCACTTGTCTGCTGTGTGACCTTGGGCAAATCACTTAACTTCTCTATGCCTCAGTTCCCGCATCTGTAAAATGGGGATTAAGACTGTGAGCCCCATGTGGGACAACCTGATTACCTTGTATCTACACCAGTGCTTAGAACAGTGCTTGGCACGTAGTAAACACTTAACAAATACCACCATTATTATTATTATTATTACTTCTTGCCTTCAAGACATCTCTACTTGGATATCCTTCTGACCCCACAAGCTTAACATGTCCAAAACAGAGCTCCTTATCTTCCCACCCAACCCTGATCTCCCCTTGACTTTCCCATCACTGTAGACAGTACCACCATCCTCCCTCTCTGTCTCACAAGCCCATAACCTTGATGTTATCCTCAACTCACCTCTCTCATCCGACCCACGTATTTAATCTGTCTGTCACCCCAGCCTGTCGGTTCAACTTTCATGACATCGCTAAAATACACTCTTTCTTCTCTATCATTCATTCATTCATTCAATCATATTTATTGAGCACTTACTGTGTGCAGAGCACTGTACTAAGAGCTTGGGAAGTACAAGTTGGCAAAATATAGGGACGGTCCCTATCCAACAACGGGCTCGCAGTCTGGAAGGGGAGACAGACAACAAAACAAAACACGTGGACAGGTGTCAAGTCGTCAAAACAAATAGAAATAAAGCTAGATGCACATCATTAACAAAATAAATAGAATAGTAAATATGTACAAGTAAAATAGAGTAATAAAAATGCTGCTACATTAATTCAAGCACTAATCCTATCTCGCCTTGATTGCTGCATTAGCCTTCTTTCATTCATTCATTCAGTCATATTCATTGAGCACTTACTGTGTGCAGAGCACTATACTAAGCACTTGGGAAAGTACAGTACAACAATAAACAGTGACATTCCCTGCCCACAATAAGCTCACAGTCTAGAGGTGGGAAGACAGACATCAATATAAATAAATGAAATGACAGGTATGGACATAAGTGGTGTGGAGTGGAGAGATGGGGGAGAGCAAACGGAGCAAGTCAGGGTGACGCAGAAGGGAATGGGAGATGAGGAAAAGTGGGGCTTAGTCTGGGAAGGCCTCTTGGAGGAGATGGGCCTTAAGTAAGGCTTTGAAGGGAGGGAAAGTCATTGTCTGTTGGATTTGAGGAGGGAGGGCATTCCAGGCCAGAGGCAGGATGTGGGCCAGGGGTCAGTGGTGTGACAGGCGAGATGGAGGCCCAGTGAGAAGGTTAGCACCGGAGGAGTGGAGTGTGCGGGCTGGGTTGGAAAAGGAGAGAAGTGAGGTAAGAAGGGGCAAGGTGATGGAACACCTTAAAGCCAATGGTGAGGAGTTTTTGTTCGATATGGAGGTGGATAGGCAACCACTGGAGATTTCTGAGCAGGGAAGTGACATGTCCTGAACGTTTCTATAGAAAGCTGATCCGGCAGCAGAATGAAGTATGGACTGGAGTAGGAGCTCTGCACACAGTAAGCGCTCACAGTAAGCGCTGCAAACAGTAAGCGCTCAATAAATACGATTGATGAAAAAAAATACGATTGATGATGAGAGACAGGAGGTTGGGAGATCAGCAAGGAGACTGATGCAGTCATCCAGGTGGGATAGGATGAGGGGTTGTATTAAACATGGTAATAGTGTTCTTGCTGACCTCCCTGCTTCCTGTCTCTTCCCACTCTAGTCCATACTTCACTCTGTTGCCCGGATCATTGTTCTATGAAATCAATCAATCAATCAATCAATCAATCAATCGTATTTATTGAGCGCTTACTGTGTGCAGAGCACTGTACTAAGCGCTTGGGGAGTAGAAGTTGGCCACATATAGAGACGGTCCCTACCCAACAGTGGGCTCACAGTCTAGAAGGGGGAGACAGACAACAAAACAAAACATGTGGACAGGTGTCAAGTCGTCAGAACAAATAGAATTAAAGCTAAATTCAAATCATGCACAAAATAAATAGAATAGTAAATATGTACAAATAAAATAGAGTAATAAATCTGTGCAAACGTATATACATCATAACATCATATAAATCATATCATCATACATATAAATCATTCATCTTTCCCTGCTCCGCAAGAACCTCCAGTGATCGCCCATTCACCTCTGCATCAAACAGAAACTCCTCCTCATTGGCTTCAAAGCAGTCAGTCACCTTGCCCCCTCCTACCTCACCTCCCTGATTTCCTACTACAATACAATCCACAGACTTTGTTCCTCTCATACCAACCTACTATTCACTGTACCTCGGATCTGGTCTATCTCACCAAAATAAAATAAATAGAATAGATATGTACAAATAAAATAAATAAATGAATAGAGTAAAAAATATGTACAAACATATATACATATATACAGGTGCTGTGGGGAAGGGAAGGAGGTAAGATGGGGGGGATGGAGAGGGGGACGAGGGGGGAGAGGATGGAAGGGGCTCAGTCTGGGAAGGCCTAAATTTATATTAGTCTCGCTCTCTCCCTCTAGACTGTAAGCATGTTGAGGGCAGGGAACTTGTCTACCAAGTGTTAGGTTGTACTCTCCCAAGTGCTTAGTACAGTGCTCTGCATACTGTAAATGCTCAATAAATTCAATTGATTGATTGATTGATTCAGAGGGGCAGGACCTCCATTCCTCATCTAATTATTATTATTATGCTACTCAAGCACTTACTTGAAGAGAAGCAGCATGGCTCAGTGGAAAGGGCACGGGCTTTGGAGTCAGAGGTCATGGGTTCAAATCCCAACTCCACCAATTGTCAGCTGTGTGACTTTGGGCAAGTCATTTCACTTCTCTGTGCCTCAGTTACCTCATCTGTAAAATGGGGATGAAGACTGTGAGCCCCCCATGGGACACCCTGATCACCTTGTAACCTCCCCAGGGCTTAGAGCAGTGCTTTGCACATAGTAAGTGCTTAATAAATGCCATCATTATTATACTTTGTGCCAAGCACTGTTTCAAGCGCTGGCATAGGTATGGGTTAATCAGGTTGTATACAGTTCCTACTCCACATAGGGCTCACACTCATAAATCCCATTTTACAGATGAGGTCACTGAGGTGCCGAGAAGTTAAGTGACTTGCCCAAGGTCAGAGTAGAGGTAAGCTTAGCCTGGTCAGTCAAAATGATCAACCATGGCTGTAAACTGCCAAATGGAGGGTGTGTGTGTGTGTTTTTCTGTCTGTGTGTGTTGCAGAGTTGCTGTGTTTGGGAGAGCAGATTGCCCTTTGTGACAGAAGCATAAATGTGAAGTCAGAATAACTGTAATGATAATCATTATTGTTATGGTTCTTGTAAAGTGCTTACTATATCCCAGGCATTGTTCTAAGCACTGGGGTGGATATAAGAAATCAGGTTGGACATTGTCCCTGTTCCATGTGGGGCTCACAGTCTCAATCCCCATTTTACAAGGTCAGAGAGGACACCTCAACCCAGCCCCCAGGAGAAAGGCCCAGCATGTTTGGGCTAGGTGTACACAAAGGGAATTTATTCAATCATATTTATTGAGCACTGAATGTGTGCTGAGCACTGTATTGAGTGCTGGGGAGAGTACAACAGAACAATGAACAGATCCATTCCCTGACCATATTGAGCTTACAGTCTAGAGTGGGGGGGGGACAGATATTAATATAAATAAAGAAATGACAGATATGGACATAAGTGCAGTGGGGCTGGGAGCGGGGAAGAATAAAGGAGTAAGTCAGGGTGACGCAGAAGGGAGTGGGAGAAGAGGAAAAGAGGGCTTAATCAGAGAAGGCCTCTTGGAGGAGATGGGCCCTCAATAAGACTTTGAAGACGGGGAGAGTCATTGTTGGATTTGAGGAGGGAGGGAGGTCTGGGCAGAAAACAGGGCATGGGTGAGGGGCCGGCTGTGAAATAGACAAGATTGAGGTACAGTGAGAAGGTTAGCATCAGAGGAGCAAAGTGGGCGGCTGGCTTGTAATAGGAGAAGTGAGGTGAGGTAGAAAGGGGTACGGTGATTGACTGCTTTTAAGACAGTTGTGAGGAGGAGTTTCCATTTGATGTGGAGGTGGTTGGGCAACCCCTCTTGAGGAGGGAGAAACATGGCCTGAACGTTTTTTGTAGAAAAAATGATCTGGACAGCAGAGCGAGGTATGGACTGGAGAGGGGAGAGACAGGAGGCTGGGAGGTCAGCAAAGAGGCTGTTACATAATCAAGGAGGGATAATAACAATAATAATAATGACATTTATTAAGTGCTTACTATGTTCAAAGCACTGTTCTAAGCACTGGGGAGGTTACAAGGTGATCAGGTTGTCCCACGGGGGGCTCACAGTCTTCATCCCCATTTTCCAGATGAGGTACCTGAGGCACAGAGAAGTGAAGTGACTTGCCCAAAGTCACACAGCTGACAACGGGCGGAGCCGGGATTTGAACCCATGACCTCTGACTCCAAAGCCCGGGCTCTTTCCACTGAGCCACGCTGGTGAATTTCTGAAATGCCACTTGGCCAGCAGAGAACTTTTTTGGGATCGAAGGTTGTTGAGCCTGACAAAGGGCCCACTGGGAAGAAAAGCTCTTTGGTAGGTTTGGCAGAGAATTGTCTGCTAGGTTTTGCATGAAATCCCTGTCTTTGAAGGCCTCAGCTTTCTGGAGCGTGGGCCTTTATTGGGTAACACATTAACTTCACCTTACTGAATGGACTCCATCTGAGACAACAACTACCTGTGCAGAACTCCTGCTGCTTGAGGAGGAGGTCTCTAATGTCTCCCCATAAAGAGAGCCTTTGACTGACATTTCAGCCAGGATGATAACTATTGAAATTATCACTCAACTGACTCTCTTTTTCCCTTCCTTAGCAGTCCATATCATCCGCATCTACCACCCAGATACTAGTCTCCCCCGTTACATTGCATATTACATTACATTACATCTCTGTAATTTCATTTATTATTATTATTATTATTATTATTAATAATGGTATTTGTTAAGTGCTTACTATGTGCAAAGCACTACCCTAAGCGCTGGGGGGATACAAAGTGATCAGGTTGTCCTACGTGGGGCTCACAGTCTTAATCCCCATTTTACAGATGAGGGAACTGAGGCCCAGAGAAGTGAAGTGACTTGCCCAAAGTCACACAGCTGACAATTGACAGAGGCAGGATTTGAACCCATGACCTCTGACTCCAAAGCCCGCGCTCTTTCCACTGAGCCACACTGCTTCAATAATAATAATAATAATAATAACTATGGTATTTGTTAAGCACTTACTATGTGCCAAGCACTGTTCTAAGCACTGGGGGAGATACAAGGTAATCAGGTTGTCCCACGTGGGGCTCACAGTCTTAATCCCCATTTTACAGATGAGGTCACTGAGCCACAGAGAAGTTAACTGGCTTGCCCAAGGTCACAAAGCAGACAAGTGGCGGAGCCAGGATTAGAACTCACACCCTCTGACTCCCAAGCCCGGGCTCTTTCCACTAAGCCATGCTGCTTCTCTATTTACTTATTTGTGATGATGTCTGTCTCCCCACCTCTAGACTGTAAGCTCATTGTGGGCAGGGAATACCACTGTTTATTGTGGTATTGTACTCTCCCAAACGCTTAGTACAGTGCTCTGCACACAGCAGGTTCTCAATAAACATGACTGAATGAATACTGATCGGGGTCATCTACCTCCCCTCAGGCGTCACCTCCAACTTTTTGAAATTTTGATGCTTTTCTTACATAACTTCTCTCTCCATCTCTACATGGATCCTTGGGAACTTCAATATCCGTATAGCTGTTCCTGATGACCCTTCCATTGCCCGCTTTCTATTATGGCCTAGAAGTCAGGAGGTCATGGGTTCTAATCCCGGCTCCGCCACTTGTCTGCTGTGTGACCTCGGGCAAATGGCCTCACTTCTGCGGGCCTCAGTTCCCTCATCTGGAAAATGGGGATTAAGACTGTGAGCCCTATGTGGGACAGGAACTGTGTCCAACCTGATTAGCTTGTTTCTAACCCAGTGCTTAAC
Organism: Tachyglossus aculeatus; assembly: GCF_015852505.1. Classification (NCBI taxonomy): domain Eukaryota; kingdom Metazoa; phylum Chordata; class Mammalia; order Monotremata; family Tachyglossidae; genus Tachyglossus; species Tachyglossus aculeatus. The sequence goes on along the minus strand of NC_052067.1, from coordinate 144,281,178 downwards.
AGTGCCTGGCACATAGTAAGTGCTTAACGAATACCATAATTATTATTATCATTCCTCAAACCCACTGACCTCCTGCTCCACCTTGCCTAGTCATCGACTTGTCAATAAATACGATTGAATGAATGACTCATACCTGTATATATGTATATATGTTCGTACATATTTATTACTCTATTTATTTATTTATTTTACTTGTACATATCTATTCTATTTATTTTATTTCGTTAGTATGTTTGGTTTTGTTCTCTGTCTCCCCGTTTTAGACTGTGAGCCCACTGTTGGGTAGGGACTGTCTCTATATGTTGCCAATATGTACTTCCCAAGCGCTTAGTACAGTGCTCTGCACATAGTAAGCGCTCAATAAATACGATTGATGATGATGATGACTTGGTCACGCATTTGATCTCGTCACCTCTAGTCACTGTACAATCTCTACCCTCACCAACTCTGAAATTGTTCTGAAATCACAACCTCCTCACCTGCCTTCTCTCCCGCACTCCCCTCCCTGAAAATCTGTCCTGTACCTCCACAGAGACCCCGTCTTTTGACCCCATCTAATTTTCTCAAGTCATCATTCCCCATTTAGTCTCCAAACCTGTTATCAAAAGTAGGGTGCAAAATAGGTTAACCGATGTAAATCGGCCACAGGGTTCGAGAACCCAAGGTGGTGACGCAGATAGGAAAAATGACTCGGAGATGTGAGTTCAGATAGAGCAGGAGAGGAGGAAGGTTGACCACCTGCCCGTTCACCTCCCAAGAGAGGTACGAGTGACAAGCAGCCCCGATCCCATTCCCACTGTTTCTTTTATTGATTTACAGCAACGTGGGAGCGAGCAGTGGGAACTTCAGGGAGCCAGTTAGGACCGACAGGATGTTATAAATTCTCATTAGCCTCTGTTCTCACAGCCTTGTACAGGATGTCGTTATCTGCCCTTCGACCTTGCATAGACAGGTGTTACTTATTACTGGCCTTGAAGACATTCTGTTGTTGAGCCTTTCATAAATACAGAAAGGAGTTGCTCTCGACCTGCACAGAATGGAGTCAGTCATGCCAAGATCGCTGTCGGACAACAATACCCAAACTACCTTTCCTTGATGACCAAATCCCCTCGCCCCCTCCTACCTCCCCTCCCTTTTCTCCTTCTCCAGCCCACCCCGCACCCTCCGCTCCTCCACCACTAATCTCCTCACGGTACCTCGTTCTCGCCTGTCCCACCATCGACCCCCGGCCCACGTCATCCCCCGGGCCTGGAATGCCCTCCCTCCACCCATCCACCAAGCTAGCTCTCTTCCTCCCTTCAAGGCCCTGCTGAGAGCTCACCTCCTCCAGGAGGCCTTCCCAGACTGAGCCCCTTCCTTCCTCTCCCCCTCGTCCCCCTCTCCATCCCCCTCATCTTACCTCCTTCCCTTCCCCACAGCACCTGTATATATGTATATATGTTTGTACATATTTATTACCCTATTTATTTATTTATTTATTTATTTTACCTGTACCTATCTATTCTATTTATTTTATTTTGTTAGTATGTTTGGTTTTGTTCTCTGTCTCCCCCTTTTAGACTGTGAGCCCACTGTTGGGTAGGGACTGTCTCTATATGTTGCCAATTTGTACTTCCCAAGCGCTTAGTACAGTGCTCTGCACATAATAAGCGCTCAATAAATACGATTGATGATGATGATGATGAAATCGATGCCTTCAACACCACCCTCCCTACTGAACTCAACGTACTCGCTCCCCTATCCCTTAGTTGATCTCGATCTCACACCACTAATCCACGGCCCTGGATCACATCCACAGTCTGCTTCCTTTGCTCCTTTCATGAGCAGCAGAGCGCTGCTGGTGGAAATCTAGGCCTAACTCCTCCACCTCAAGTTCATCCTGTGTGCCCCCTTATCTGCCCGGCAAAATTATTCCACCATCCTTATTGACTTCCATGCCCATGGCCCTTTCACTCGTTTCAGATGTTTAACTCCCTTCTCACACCCCCTTTTCCCCACCTGTCTCCCCCATCCCTTGTCCCTAATGACCTGGCCACATATTCTATTGAGAAAACTGGAACCATCGGTGAGATCTCCCTAAAATCTCCCCTGCTCCTCTCACAATCCCTCCCTCCTGCTGCTACTTCTTCACCTCTCCCATCTGGCATAGTGGAGAGAGCCCGGGCCTGGGAATCAGAAGTCATTTTCCTTGTACATATTTACTATTCTACTCATTTTGATAATGATGTGCATCCAGCTTTATTTCTATTTATTCTGATGACTTGACACCTGTCCACATGTTTTGTTTCGTTGTCTGTCTCCCCCTTCTAGACTGTGAGCCCGTTGTTGGGTGTCTATATGTTGTCACCTTGTACTTCCCAAGTGCTTAGTACAGTGCTCTGCACACAGTAAGCGCTCAACAAATACGATTGAATGAATGAATGGGAGTCAGAAGGTTATGGGTTCTAATCCTGGTTCTGCCACTTGTCTGCTGTGTGACCTTGGGCAAGTCACTTCACTTCTCTTGGCCTCTACTACCTTATCTGGAAAATGGGGATTGAGACTGTGAGCCCCACGTGGTTCCCCTAAGTAATTTGATTTGCTTGTACCCACCCCAGTGCTTAGAACAGTGTCTGGCACATAGTAATCACTTAACAAATGCTATTATCATTATTATGATTATTTCCCAGCAGTATCTTAAGAAGAGATCTCCCTTCTCTTCTCGAAATCGCCCCCCTCCACCTGCATATCCGACCCCATTCCTTATCATACCTTAACAAAGCATTTGCCCCTTCCCTTCTCCCGCCGTGACTGCCATCTTCAACTGTTTGCTCTCCAATGGCTTTTCCCTCACTTTCAAAGAGGTCAGTCGATCAGTGAGTCCGTCGTATTTATTGAACGCTTACTGTGTGCCGAACATCTCTTTGACGCAGAGGTAGATGGGCAACCCCTGGAGGAATGGGGAGACTTGTTCTGAATGCTTTTGCAGAAAACTGATCCGGCAGCAGAGTGAAGCATGGTCTGGAGTGGGGAAAGACAGAAGGCAGGGAGATCAGCAAGGAATATAGTAATCCAGGCGGGATAGGATGAGTGATTGAATTAATGTGATAGCAGTTTGGATGGAGAGGAAAGGATGGATTTTAGCGATGTTGTGAAGGTCGAACTGATAGGATTTAGTGATGGATTGCTTTAGACTGTGAGCCCACTGTTGGGTAGGGACTGTCTCTATATGTTGCCAACTTGTACTTCCCAAGTGCTTAGTACAGTGCTCTGCACACAGTAAGCACTCAATAAATATGATTGATTGATTGATTGATTATGGGGGTCGAATGAGAAAGCGGAGTCAAGGACAACACCAAGGTTATGGGCTTAGGATGACACAGGATGGATGGTGATGCCACTTGCAGTGATGGGAAAGTCAGGGGAAGGACAGGGTTTGGATGGGAAGATAAGGAGCTCTGTTTTAGACATATTCAGTTTGAGGTGATGGGAGGATATCCAAGGAAAGATGTCATGAAAGCAGGAGGAAATGCAAGACTCCAGAGAGGGACAGAGATTCTTCTCTGTGGGAGGAGGTAGAGAAAATAGTGAGAGACACTGAAAGCATTCATTCATTCATTCAATCGTATTTATTGAGCGCTTACTGTGTGGAGAGCATTGTACTAGGCTCTTGGGAAGTATGTCGGCAACATATAGAGACGGTCCCTACCCAACAACGGGCTCACAGTCTAGAAGGGGGAGACAGGCAACAAAACAAAACATGTGGACAGGTGTCAAGTCTTCAGAACAAGTACAATTAAAGCTAAATTCAAATTATTAACAAAATAAATAGAATAGTAAATATGTACAAATAAAATAGAGTAATAAATCTGTACAAACATACATACAGGTGCTGTGGAGAGGGGAAGGAGGTAGGGCTGGGGGGTGGGGAGGAGGAGAGGAAAGAGGGGACTCAGTCTGGGAAGGCCTTTTGGAGGAGGTGAGCTCTCAGTAGGGCTTTGAAGGGAGGAAGAGAGCTAGCTTGGCTGATGTGTGGAGGGAGGGCATTCCGGGCCAGGGCAGAAACCATGATAACAAGACAAGGGACAAACTTTTTGTGTGCCCAATGTGGTTGCATTTATGGGTTGCACACTGGCCTTTTCAGGGACAAATGCACATATAGGTGAATTTCATCATCAGTGATGTCTGAATATGAGTGACAAATACCTTTTCTTGGAAGACTGAATTTGTAGTAAGTAACCACCATTACACTTGATTTTTTCTATATACCAGGCACTGTACTAAGAGATGGAGTAGATACAATCCACCCCAATGCTTAGTACAGTGCTTCACATATAGTAAGCACTTAACAAGTACCATAATTATTATTATTATTATACGAGCTTATCAAGTTGGCCACAGTCCATGTCTCGTGAGGGACTCACTGTCTTAATCCCCATTTTGCGGATGAGATTTTACGTTCCCATTTTACAGAGAAGCTGTGACTTGCTCGGAGTCACACAGCAGACAAGTGGCAGAGCTAGGATTAGAACCCAGAACCTTTTGATTCTCAGGCCTGGGTTCTATCCATTAGGACACCCTGTTTTAAGTTGATTCACCTCAAATCACATGGCAGAGAGTGGCAAAGCAGGGATTAGAAACTGAGGCCCTTACTGCCAGGCTACAGGATACTTTCCAGTTGGCTAGACTGCTTCTCATTAGCTAGTTGTGGGCAGGGAATGCATCCATTCATTGTTATATTGTACTCGCCCAAGGGCTTGGTATAGCGTTCTGCACACAGTAAGTGCTCAGTAAATACGACTGAATGAATGAATTAGAATTAGAAAACATACTCCCTGCCTTCAAGGATTTTACAATCTAGCAGGGGAGAAAGACACTAAAACACCATAAGTGACAGATTGAAGGAGGTGTCTGAGGGTGAAAGGCAGGAAGAGAGGGGCTGGGTGGTCAGTATTCAATCAATCAGTCAATCAATGCTATTTACTGAGTGCTTACTCTGGACAGTGCTTAGTACAGTGCTCTGCACACAGTAAGCGCTCAATAAATACGACTGATGATGATGATGACAGAGCCCTGTATTACGCGCTTGGAAGAGGGCAATAATAATAATAGTAATGGCATTTATTAAGCGCTTACTATGTGCAAAGCACTGTTCTAAGCACTGGTGAGGTTACAAGGTGATCAGGTTGTCCCATTGGGGGCTCACAGTCTTAATCCCCATTTTACAGATGAGGGAACTGAGGCCCAGAGAAGTTAAGTGACTTGCCCAAAATCACACAGCTGAGAAAGGGCAAAGTCAGAATTTGAACTCATGACCTTTGACTCCAAAGCCCGGGCTTCTTTCCACTGAGCCACGCGGCTTCTCATGCGACAGAGTTGGTAGACACCAGCCCTGCCTACAAAGAATTTACAGTCTAGAGGAGGAGAGAGACATTCAAATACATTCTGGCTGTGTACATAAATTCCATCGGGCTGAGGATGGAGTGAATATCAAGCGCTTAAAGTGGACAGAAGAAGGCAAGGAAGGAGGCGATGGTAAACCACTTCTGAATTTTTACCGAGAACTCTCTGAATCCACTGCCAAAATGACTACTTCCCAAGCGCTTAGTACAGTGCTCTGCACACAGTAAGTGCTCAATAAATACGATTGATTGATTGATTGATTGATTGATTGCAGGTGGCAGTGGGGCGGTCTGGGAGAGGTGTGTCCGTGGGTCGGAAATGACTTGACGGCATAAAACGAGGCAAAGGGGACAGATTTAAGCGCAAAGGTGACCCAGAGGGGAGAGGGAGTAGTGGACAAGAGGGTTAAACTGAGGAAGGCCTCAATGGAGATGTGATAATAATAATGATGGCATTTATTAAGTGCTTACTATGTGCAAAGCACTGCTCTAAGCACTGGGGAGGTCACAAGTGATTTCAGTAAGGCTTTGAAGATGGGGAGAGGGATGGTCTGTTGTACATGAAGAGGGTGGAATTTCAAGGCCAGAGGGAAGACGTGGGCAACGGATCAGAAAAAATAGAAAATATTGAGGTGTATTGAGTAAACTGGCATTAGAGAAGCAAAATGTGCGGACTGGGTTAGAGTAGAAAATCGGTGAGGGAAGAAGCAGCATGGCCTAGTGGCTAGATCCCGGGACTGGGGGCCAGAGGACCTGGGTTCTAATCCCGCCTCTGACACTTGCCCGCTGTGTGACTTTGGGCAACTCACCTCACTTCTCCGTGCCTCAGTTACCTCATCTGTTAAATGGGAATGAAGACGGTGAGCCCCACGTGGGACAACCTGATGACCTTGTATCTACCCCAGCGCTTAGAATGGACAGTGCTTTGCGCACAGTAGGCGCTCAATAAATACAATTGAATGAATGAAGGAAAGCCTCTGTCACTGGGGGAGATGACCTTTGGGGCTGCTGATGACATCAGTGTGGAGCAGAACAACTGCAATTGTTACCAACTTGTACTTCCCAAGCGCTTACTACAGTGCTCTGCACACAGTAAGCGCTCAGTAAATACAATTGAATGAAGGAATGAATGCTTGGCACATAGTAAGCACTTAACAAAATACCATTATTATTATTGTTGTCATTACCTGACTGAGAGCTTGGAAAACAGAGATGAAGATCTGTACAATTCAGGATGAGAAAAATATCTCCCTGCTGTTGCCTGACAACTGGATGACTGACGGGGAAAGTGATGACTCATTTATTTCTAGAAAGAAAAATAATAATAATAATGGCATTTATTACATGCTTACTATGTGCAAAGCACTGTTCTAAGCACTGGGGAGGTTACAAGGTGATCAGGTTGTCCCCCGGGGGTTCACAGGCTTAATCCCCATTTTATAGACGAGGTAATTGAGGTACAGAGAAGTGAAGTGACTTGCCCAAAGTCACGCAGCTGACAATTTGTGGAGCCGGAGTTTGAACCCATGACCTCTGACTCCAAAGCCCGGGCTCTTTCCACTGAGCCACGCTGCTTCTCGTGAAGAAGATCTGTCTGTACTAAGTAGCCATACAGGGAGTGAATTTTTAGTATTTTTAGTATTTTGTTAGTATGTTTTGTTTTGTTGTCTGTCTCCCCCTTCTAGACTGTGAGCCCACTGTTGGGTAGGGACTGTCTCTATATGTTGCCAACTTGTACTTCCCAAGTGCTTAGTACAGTGCTCTGCACAGTAAGTGCTTAATAAATATGATTGATTGATTGATTGATTGACAGCCAACCCCACCCACATGTATTCCTTAGGGGAATAAATAGAGCTATAATTCTATTTATTCTGATAGTATTGACACCTGTCTACTTGTTCTGTTCTGTTGTCTGTCTCCCCCTTCTAGACTGTGAACCTGTTGCTGGGTAGGGACCGTCTCTGTATGTTGCCGATTTGTCCTTCCCAAGCGCTTAGTACAGTGCTCTGCACACAGTAAGCGCTCAATAAATATGACAATGAATGAATGAGAGGGATGTGGGCCCAGCTGCCCTGGAAAAGAAATCAAAGATGGAAATGTCTGGGCACCTGTCCTCCAAGGGAAGCAGAGAAGCAGTATGGCTTAGTGGAAAGAGCACAATCCTGGGAATCAGAAGGACCTGGTTCTAATTCCGGCTCCGCCACATGCCTGCTGTGTGACCTTGGACAAGGCACTTCACGTCTCTGGGCCTCAGTTACCTCATCTGTCAAAGGGGGATTAAGACTGGGAGCCCCATGGGGGGCAGGGATTGCGTCCAACCTGATTAACTCGTATCTACCCCAGTGCTTAGAACATTTCTTGGCACACGGGAAACGTGCAACTAGCACCATAATTATTATTATTAAGGGAAGGGTTGACCAACTGGCTTTTCTGGTTAATAAGGCCAAAAAGAGGGAACCTCAGTCCTCGGGAGGCGGAGGCTGAACTGTTCTGCTCTAGGAGAAGCAGCACAGCCTAGTGGAAAGGACAAAAGCCTGGGAGTTGGAGGACTTGGGTTCTAATCCCTGCTCTGCCAACTGCTGCTGTGTGACCTTGGAAGAGTCACTTTACTTCTCTGGGCTTCAGTTATCCTGTTCTCCCTCTTAACCCCCCCCCAAAACTGGAGTTTTTTGAGGAGGTGGGGTGATGTGTCCTGAACATTTTGTGATCCGGGCAGCAGAGTGAAGAGGTCATGGATTCAAATCCCGGCTCCACCAATTGCCAGCTGTGTGACTTTGGGCAAGTCACTTCACTTCTCTGTGCCTCAGTTACCTCATCTGGAAAATGGGGATTAAGGTAGTGAGCCCCCCATGGGACAACCTGATCACCTTGCAACCTCTCCAGCACTTAGAACAGTGCTTTGCACATAGTAAGCGCTTAATAAATGCTATTAAAAAAAAAGTATGGACTGGAGTGGGGAGAGACAGGAGGCTGGGAAGTCCGCAAGGCGGTTGATGCAATTATCCAGGCAGGATAGGATGAGTGATTGCATTAACGTGGTCATGGCAGTTTCAATGCAGAGGAAAGGGATTTTAGCGATGCTGTGAAGGTGAGACTGACAGGATTTAGTGATGGATTGAATATGTGGGTTGAATGAGAGAGAGGAGTCAAGGACAAGGCCAAGGTTATGGGCTTGTGAGATGGTGGTGCCGTCTATAGTGATGGGAAAGTCAGGGGGAGGACAGGGTTAGGGAAGGAAGATAAGAAGCTCTGTTTTGGACACGTTGAGTTTGAGGTGGGAGAGGACATCCAAGAAGAGATGTCCTGAAGCCAGGAGGAAATGCGAGACTGAAGGAAGGGAGAGAGATTCATTCATTCAATCGTATTTATTGAGCGCTTACTGTGTGCAGAGCACTGTACTAAGTGCTTGGGAAGTCCAAGTTGGCAACATCTAGAGACGGTCCCTACCCAACAATGGGCTCACAGTCTAGAAGGGGGAGACAGACAACAAAACAAAACATATTAATAAAATACAATAAATAGAATAAATATATACAAATAAAATAGAGTAGTAAACACGTACAAACATATATACATATATTCATTCATTCAATTGTATTTATTGAGGGCTTACTGTGTGCAGAGCACTGTACTAAGCGCTTGGGAAGGACAAGTTGGCAACATCCAGAGATGGTCCCTCCCCAACAGCAGGCTCACAGTCTAGAAGGGGGAGACAGACAACAAAACAAAACATATTAACAAAATAAAATAAGTAGAATAAATATGGACAAATAAAATAGAGTAGTAAATACGTACAAACATATATACATATATTCATTCATTCATTCAATCACATTTATTGAGCGCTTACTGTGTGCAGAGCACTGTACTAAACGCTTGGGAAGGACAAGTTGGCAACATCTAGAAACGGTCCCTACCCAACAGTGGGCTCACAGTCTAGAAGGGGGAGACAGACAACAATGCCAAACATGTTAACAAAATAAAATAAATATGTACAAATAAAATAAATACATAGAGTAGTAAATGTGTACAAACATATATACATATATTGATTCATTCATTCAATTGCATTTATTGAGCGCTTACTGTGTGCAGAGCAGTGCACTAAGCGCTTGGGAAGTACAAGTTGGCAACATCTAGAGACGGTCCCTACCCAACAGCGGGCTCACAGTCTAGGACAGGAGATGTAGATTTGGGGATCATCCACCCAGAGGTGGCCGTTAAAGCCCTGGGAGCAAATGAGTTCTCCAAGGGAGTGGGTGGCGATGAAGAACTGTCTCCCCTTTTAGACTGTGAGCCCACTGTTGGGTAGGGACCGTCTCTATATGTTGCCAATTTGTACTTCCCAAGCGCTTAGTACAGTGCTCTGCGCATAGTAAGCACTCAATAAATATGATTGATGATGATGAAGAATTAGAAGGGTTGATACGAGGATCAGTCCAGTCAGATCACTGTAGTAAGCACTTGGAGGAGTCCAATACAACAATAAACAGACATAGTCCCTGCCCACAACAAACTTACAGTCTAGAGGGGGAGACCGACATTAATATAAATAAACAACAGATATGTACATAAATGAGGTGGGGATGAATAAAGGGAGCAAGCCAGGGCTATGCAGAAGGGAGTGGGAGAAGAGGAAAGGAGAGCTTAGTCAGGGAAGGCATCTTGGAGGAGATGGGCCTTCAATAGGGCTTTGAAGGTGGGGAGAATAAATGTCTGTCAACGGACAATGGAAGAGGTGGATAGAGCACAGGGCTGGGAATCAGAGGGCCTGGATTCTCGTCCCAACTCTGTCCGCTGTGTGCTCTCGGGCAAGAGACTTCACTTCTCTGGTCCTCGGTTACTTCATCTGTAAAATGGGGGTGAAGACCATAAGCCGCATGTAGGACATGGACTGTTTCCAACCTGATTAGCTTAGTGGGCCCACATTTGAATGTCAAGAAAACAAAAATCGTGACAACTGGAAGTGTTAACACATTTATAGTGGCTGGAGGGAAGATTGAAATAGTTGACAATTTTTCTCTCCTGGGATCGATAATCAATAGTAAAGGAACTAGTAGTCAAGAAATACGCTGAAGATTAATGCTAGGAAGAGCCTGGAAAAAGTCATCATCATCATCATCAATCGTATTTATTGAGCGCTTACTATGTGCAGAGCACTGTACTAAGCGCTTGGGAAGTACAAATTGGCAACATATAGAGACAGTCCCTACCCAACAGTGGGCTCACAGTCTAAAAGAACTGAAGAACTGAAGAAAAGAACAGCCCATGAAATGTGCTGATGTAACGATTGCCACAAAAATACAAATGGTCAACTCTGTGGTATTTCCAGTGACAATGTGCGGATCCCAAAGCTGGACTGTGAAAAAAAGGATAGAAAGAACATCAGTTATTTTGAAATGGGGTGTTGGAGAAGGCTTTTGAGAATACTATGGACTGCCCCAAAGACAAACAAATGGACTTTAGAGCAAATTAAGCCAAAGTGGTCTTTGGAAGGCCAGATGACTGAACTTAGAATAGCTTATTTTGGACACATAATAAGGAGGACTGATCCTCTGGAGAAGATACTAAAGCTAGGGAAAGTCCAGGGAAAACGTGGAAGAGGCAGCCCGGCAGCCAGACGGATAGAGACTGAAACAACGATAACAGAAGAACCATTAGAAAAGTTGCAGATTACGGCAGAGGACAGGATGTTCTGGAGAAAGTACACCCATGGAGTCACTATGAATCGGAAACGACGTGATGGCACTTAACAATAATGATAAAAGTGTGCCAGTGCTTAGTACGGTGCCTGGCACACAGCAAGAGCTTAACAAATACCCTAAAAAACCCCAGCTTTAACTTTTTTTTAAATCACCTCAGCTCTTTATGCCAATAACATTAAAAGAGTATTTCCTGAGGAAGTAATACATCTAAATCTCTTGGTTCCCTTCTTAGAAACTGAGCTGTAGGCAATCTAGTGTTTGTGGGCAAACATAGTAAATCCTGTCTAGACAAGCTATCTTTTATTTGAAATTCACAAGTCATTCTGTTTGGAGCCGTTTGAAAACTGCACTCTACCTCTGCCCGGGAGAATGCTTTATTTCAGAAAAGTAGGAAGGTGGTGATAGTTAAATGCAGGAAGGATCCTGGAGGCTGGGCCTCAGGCTAAATAATAATAATAATAATAATAATAATAATAGGCATTTGTTAAGCGCTTACTATGTGCAAAGCACTGTTCGAAGCGCTGGAAAATCATGGAGAAGTAGCATGTTGCAGTGCATAGAGGTCTTTCCAAGTGCTTAGTACAGTGCTCTGCACACCGTAAGTGCTCAATAAATTCATGCATTCATTCATTCAATTGTATTTATTGAGCGCTTACTGTGTGCCGAGCACTGTACTAAGCGCTTGGGAAGTACAAATCGACAGCACATAGAGACGTTCCCTTCCCAACAACGGGCTCACAGTCTAGAAGGGGGAGACAGACAACAAAACCAAACATTCATTCAATCGTATTTATTGATGATAAGGCCAGGAGAAAGAGAAGCAAATCAAGAAGACCAGTCCATCCCGTTGAAGACTGTAGAATAGTGTGGTGGCGTGGCCTCTTCTAGACTGTGAGCCCGCCTTCTAGACTGTGAGCCCACTGTTGGGTAGGGACCGTCTCTATCTGTTGCCAACTTGTACTTCCCAAGCGCTTAGTACAGTGCTCTGCACACAGTAAGCGCTCAATAAATACGATTGAATGAATGAATGAATGGTGTGGAATCTGGCTCCAGGCCAAACTAAAGGTCCACAGAGTCGCCATCTCGTCGATCCACTGTGAGACAGGGAACCCCACTGTTGGGTAGGGACCGTCTCTATATGTTTCCAACTTGTACTTCCCAAGCGCTTAGTACAGTGCTCTGCACACAGTAAGCGATCCATAAATACGATTGATTGATTGATTGATTGATTCTTTGAGCAGTTTCACCTGCAGCAATTTTGGACTCAACATCAAATAAGAAGTTGTATAGCTTAGTGGATAGAGAACGGGCCCGGGAGAAGGGCTTCGATTCTCCTGCTTCTCCCCTAAAGAAGCAGTGTGGCTCAGTGGAAAGAGCATGGCCTTTGCAGTCAGAGATCATGGGTTCAAATCCCAGCTTTGCCAACTGTCAGCTGTGTGACTTTGGGCAGGTCACTTCACTTCTCTGTGCCTCAGTTACCTCACCTGGAAAATGGAGATTAAAACTGTGAGCCCCCCGTGGGACAACCTGATCACCTTGTAACCTCCCCAGCACTTAGAACAGTGCTTTGCACATAGTAAGTGCTTAACAAATACCATCATTATTATTATTGTGATAACAACCCCGGGCCTGGCACAAAGAAGGACCTGGCTGCTAATCCCAGCACTGCCACTTGTCTGCTGTGTGACCTTGGGCAAGTCACTTCACTTCTCTGGGCCTCAGTTACTTCATCCGGAAAATGAGAATTAAGACTGTGAGCCCCATGTGGAACATGGACTATGTCCAACCTGATAAGCTTGTATCTACCCCAGAGCTTAGTACAGTGCCTGGAACGTAGTTGGGGGTTATCAAATGTCATTAAAATAAAATGTAATAAAATACAAGTGTTTCAAAAAGAAAATGAAGCACAGAGAGGTTAAGTGATTAGACTGTGAGCATCATGTGTCTTACCTGGTTAACTTGTATTTACCCTAGCACTTAGTACAGTGCTTGACTAAAGCACTGAACAATGATAATAATAATAATGATGGCATTTGTTAAGCGCTTACTATGTGCAAAGCACTGTTCTAAGTGCTGGGAAGGATACAAGGTGATCAGGTTGTCCCACGTGGGGTTCACAGTCTTCATCCCCATTTGACAGATGAGGTAACTGAGGCCCAGAGAAGTTAAGTGACTTGTCCAAGGTCACACAGCTGACAATCGGCGGAGCTGGGATTTGAACCCATGACCGCTGACTCCCAAGCCCGGGCTCTTTCCATTGAGCCACGCTACTTAAGAAAGGCGAGAATTTGTCCAAGGTGACACAGCAAGCAAGTGGTGGAGCCGGATTAGAACCCAGATCTCCCGTCTTCCAGGTTCCTGCTCTTTCCCCTAGGCCACCCTGCTTCACCTCCCCAAAACTCACGTTCATTTTGAGATAACAATTCAATCCCTGGCTCTAAGATTCCTTTAACCATCATCATCATCATCATCATCAATCATATTTATTGAGCGCTTACTGTGTGCAGAGCACTGTACTACGCGCTTGGGAAGTACAAGTTGGCAACGTATAGAGACAGTCCCTACCCAACATCAGTCGTATTTATTGAGCGCTTACTGTGTGCAGAGCACTGTACTAAGTGCTTGGGAAGTCCAAGTTGGCAACATATAGAGACAGTCCCTACCCAACAGTGGGCTCACAGTCTAAAAGGGGGAGACAGAGAACAAAACCAAACATACGAACAAAATAAAATAAATAGAATAGATATGTACAAGCAAAATAAATAAATAAATAAACCAGGGTCCCTATCCCTTATTCCTGCCAATCGATCAATCAATCAATCATACGTATTGAGCGCTTACTGTGTGCAGAGCACTGTGCTTAGTGCTTGGGAGAGTACAATAGTTCAGAGTTGGCGGACTTATTCCTGCAAATTCTAGAGGGGGAGACAGACAGAGATATAAATAAATAAATGATGGATTTGTATGTAAATGCTGAGGGAGGGATGACTAAAGGGGAGGAAATCAGGGTGCCCCAGAAGGGATTGGGAGAAGCGGAAATGAGGGTTTAGGGAAGGCCTCAGTTTATTCATTCCTTCATTCAATCGCACTTACAGAGCACTTGTTGTGTGCACAGAACTCTACTAAGAGCTTGGGAAAGTCCAACACAACAATAAACAGCGACATTCCCCGGAGGACAGGCAAGTTTTTCCTTGCCTTTTCCTGGAACCCGATTTTATCTTGCTCAATCATATCTCAAGTCACTTTGTTGAGAAGCAGCGTGGCTCAGTGGGAAGCGCCTGGGCCTTGGAGTCAGAGGTCGTGGGTTCAAATCCCGGCTCCGCCACTTGTCAGCTGGGTGACTTTGGGCAAGTCACTTCACTTCTCTGGGCCTCAGTTCCCTCATCTGTAAATGGGGATGAAGACTGGGAGCCCCACGTGGGACAACCTGATCACCTTGTAACCTCCCCAGCGCTTAGAACAGTGCATTGCACATAGTAAGTGCTTAATAAATGCCATTATTATTATCATTATTATTATTATTATTTGTTCCATCCTCAATGGGCGAACTGTTTTTAGGCCGAGTCTCCCTGGCCTCAGAAGCCTCGCTGCCTTAGATCGTATGTACTAGACTGCTTTGCTAAGGTTACCCAGGACCTAAGGAGTAGAGTCAGTCAGTCAATCGGCCAACTGTATTTAATGAGCGCTTACTGTGTACAGAGCACTGTACTAAGCACCTGGGAGAGTACAATATAACATGCAGCGTGGCATAGTGGCTAGAACACATTCATTCATTCAATCGTATTACTTGTACCTATCTATTCTATTTATTTTATTTTGTTAGTATGTTTGGTTTTGTTCTCTGTCTTCCCCTTTTAGACTGTGAGCCCACTTTTGGGTAGGGACTGTCTCTATATGTTACCAGTTTGTACATCCCAAGCGCTTAGTACAGTGCTCTGCACACAGTAAGCGCTCAATAAATACGATTGATTGATTCTCTGTCTCCCCCTTTTAGACTGTGAGCCCACTGTTGGGTAGGGACCGTCTCTATATGTCGCCAACTTGTACTTCCCAAGCGCTTAGTACAGTACTCTGCACACAGTAAGCGCTCAATAAATACGATTGATTGATTGATTGATTGATTAAGGCTTGGGAGTCAGAAGTTGCGGTCCCTAATCCTGGCTCCACCACTTTTCCGCTGTGTGACCTTGGGCAAGTCATTTTGCTTCCCTGGGCCTCAGTTACCTCATCTATAAAACAGGGATTGAGACTTTGAGCCCCACGTGGAACAGGGACTGTGTCCAACCCCATTTGCTTTTTTCCACCCCAGCGCTTAATACAGTGCCTGGCATGTAGTAGTACCTCCCCAGTGCTTAGAACAGTGCTTTGCACATAGTAAGCGCTTAATAAATGCCATTAAAACAAACAAAAAAAACCCAAGTACCATAATTATTATTTTTGTATTGTACTCTTCCAAGTGCTTAGTACAGTGCTGTGTACATAGTAAGCGCTCAATAAATACAATTGAATGCATCTGGTGTAACAGTCATTTTTTCAGATAATTTTCAGGTAGTTTCTAGGCCCTGCCTTGTTTAATAATAATAATAATAATGGCATTTGTTAAGCACTTACTATGTGCAAAGCACTGTTCTAAGCACTGGGGGGGATACAAGGTGATCCACATGGGGCTCACAGTCTTAGACTTTTAGACTGTGAGCCCACTGTTGGGTAGGGACTGTCTCTATATGTTGCCAACTTGTACTTCCCAAGCGCTTAGTATGGTGCTTTGCACACAGTAAGTGCTCAATAAATACGATTGATTGATTGATTGATTGATTAATCCCCATTTTACAGATGAGGGAACCGAGGCACAGAGAAGTTAAGTGACTTGTCCAAAGTCACACAGCTGACAATTAATAATAATAATAATAATAATGACAGCATTTATTAAGCACTTACTATGTGCAAAGCACTGTTCTAAGCACTGGGGAGGTTACAAGGTGATCAGGTTGTCCCATGGGGGGGCTCACAGTCTTAATCCCCATTTTACAGATGAGGGAACTGAGGCACAGAGAAGTGAAGTGACTTGTCCAAAGTCACACAGCCGACAATTGGCAGAGCTGGGATTTGAACCCATGACCTCTGACTCCAAAACCCGGGCTCTTTCCACTGAGCCACGCTGCTTCTGCTTCTCTGCTTGTTTTCCTCATTATCAGGGGTGGGGAATAGCCCTTCCTTATCTGGTTCCCCAGGTCAGCAGCTGTGGCTGGGAGTATCCCAGTGGCATCCTCCCTCCTGGAGTGGCTCTCCTCCTCTGCCAAGTATCCCGGCCAAGTATCCCGGCCGGGAGTATCCCGAAGTTCTGATGACGGGGAAGGCCTGTGGTGTCTGGGACGGATGCTCCTTCCTTGAGCAAATGGCAGCTTGGCCAAACAAGACGGAGGCCAGGCCTTGGGCCTTTCACACAAGGTCGCATTGCAGACAAGTGTAGAGAAGCAGCGTGCCTCAGTGGAAAGAGCCCGGGCTTTGGAGTCAGAGGTCATGGGTTCAAATCCCGGCTCCCCCAATTGTCAGCTGTGTGACTTTGGGCAAGTCACTTCACTTCTCCGGGCCTCAGTTCCCTCATCTGTAAAATGGGGATGAAGCCTGCAAGGCCCCCGTGGGACAACCTGATCACCTTGTAACCTCTCCAATGCTTAGAACAGTGCTTTGCACATATATATATGATGGCATTTGTTAAGTGCTTACTATGTGCAAAGCCCTGTTCTAAGCGCTGGGGTAGATACAAGGTAATGAGGTTGTCCCTCGTGGGGCTCACAGTCTTAATGACCTGGGGCAAGCCACCCAACTTCTCTGTGCCTCGGTTACCTCACCTGCAAAATGGGAACTGAATACTGTTCTCCTTGTGACTTATTTTACTTTATTTTACTTTGTTTTCCTTGTACATATCTATTCTATTTATTTATTTATTTTACTTTGTTAGTATGTTTGGTTTTATCCTCTGTCTCCCCCTTTTAGACTGTGAGCCCACTGTTGGGTAGGGACCGTCTCTAGATGTTGCCAACTTGGACTTCCCAAGCACTTAGTAGCTTGGAAGCAAGCAAGCAGTCTGGAAGGGGGAGACGGGGAACAAAACAGAACATATAAACAAAATAACAAAATAAAATGAATATGTACTAATAAAATAAATAAATTGGGTAATAAATCTGTACAACCATATATACATATATACAGGTGCTGTGGGGAGGGGAAGGAGGTAAGGCGAGGGGTGGGGAGGGGGAGGAGGGGGAGAGGAAGGAGGGGGCTCAGTCTGGGAAGGCCTTGATGGAAGTCAATCTTGCAGATGGAGAGCCCAGATCTCTTTGGCCTGAGCTCAGTTTCGGCTGAAGGGAGGAGGTCAGATTCCCCCTTCTACGCAGGATGTTTTTTTCTCTCTCAGTCGGTCCTGGTTGCTTGAATAACCCAAGGGACTCCTCCCCTATTCACCTGTTGGAACAGTTGAGCTCCTGAAAAATCCTTGAAATAATAATGATAAAAATAATAATAACAGTATTTGCTAGCGCTTACTATGGGCCAGGCACTGCGCTAATGCTAGGATCCCCCCCATTTTACCTCCTTCCCTTCCCCACAGCACCTGTATATATGCATATATGTTTGCACGTATTTATTACTCTATTTATTTATTTATTTTATTTGTACATATCTATTCTATTTATTTTATTTTGTTAGTATGTTTGGTTTTGTTCTCTGTCTCCCCCTTTTAGACTGTGGGCCCACCGTTGGGTAGGGACTGTCTCTATATGTTGCCAATTTGTACTTCCCAAGCGCTCAGTACAGTGCTCTGCACATAGTAAGCGCTCAATAAATATGATTGATGATGATGATGATAGCTCTCTAGACTGTAAGCTCGTTGTGTGCAGGGAATGTGACTGTTTAATCATAAGAATAATAATCACGATGGTATTTGTTAAGGGCTTATTATGTGCCAAGCACTGTTCTAAGCGCTGGGGGAGATACAAGGGAATCAGGTTGTCCCACGGCGGGGCTCACAGTCTTAATCCCCATTTTACAGATGAGGTCACTGAGGCACAGAGGAGTTCGATGATTTGCTCAAAGTCTCGCAACTGATAAGTGGCAGAGCGGAATTAGAACCCACGACCTCTGACTCCCGAGCCCAGGCTCTTTCCGCAAAGCCACACTGCTTCTCTGACCATGCTGTTTATTGTTCTACTGTGCTCTCTCAAGTGATTAGGGCAGTGCTCTGCACACAGTAAGCGCTCAATAAATATGACTGGATATATGAATGAATCAGGCCAGTCTCTCGAGTGATTAGGGCAGTGCTCTGCACACAGTAGGCGCTCAATAAATACGACTGAATATATGAATGAATCAGGCCAGTCACAGTCCCTGTTGCTTGTGGGACTCCCAGATTAAGGGGAAAGGGACATCCTACACACTTCACTCCTCTAGTGCCAACCTTCTCACTATCTACCCCAGCACTCAGTACAGTGCTTGGCACATAGTAAGCCCTTTGCAGTTAACATAATTATTATTATCATTCCCTCCATCTCACTGATCTTGCTCCTGATTCCTGGGCCACGTCCTGCCTCCGGCCTGGAATGTCCTCCGTCCTCAAATCCGACAGACAATTACTCTCCCTACCATTCAGTCATCACCCCCATTCATTCATTCAATCATATTTATTCACCCCCATTCATTCATTCAATCATATTTATTGAGCATTTACTGCGTGCAAAGCACTGCATTAAGCATTTGGGAGAGTCCAGTACAACCGTAAACAGACACATTCCCCGCCCACAACAAGCGTACAGTCTAGAGGGGTGGAGATAGACATTAATATAAATAAATACGTTACAGATATATGTTGCCAACTTGTACTTCCCAAGCGCTTAGTACAGTGCTCTGCACACAGTAAGCGCTCAATAAATACGATTGATGATGATATGGACATAAATGCTGTAGGGCTCAGATCCTAAATGCTTTACGCAGAGAAGCAGCATGGCTCAGTGGAAAGAGCCCGGGCTTTGGAGTCAGAGGTCATGGGTTCAAATCCCGGCTCTGCCAATTGTCAGCTTTGTGACTTTGGGCAAGTCACTTCACTTCTCTGTGCCTCTGTTCTCTTGTCTGTAAAATGGGGATTAAGCCTGTGAGCCCCCCGTGGGACAACCTGATCACCTTGTAACCTCCCCAGCGCTTAGAACAGTGCTTTGCAAATAGTAAGCGCTTAATAAATGCCATCATTATTATTATTATTATTATTAGGGCCGGGAGAGGGAGATGAATAAAGGGAGCAAGTCAGGGCGACGGAGAAGGGAGTGGGAGAAGAGGAAAGGGGGGGCTTAGTTGAGGAAGGCCTCTTGAAGGAGATGTGCCTTCAATAAGGCTTTGAAGAGGGGGAGAGTCGTTGTCTGTCGGATTTGAGGAGGGAGGATGTTTCAGGCCAGAGGCAGGATGTGGGCGAGGGGTTGGCGGAGAGATAGATGAGCTTGAGGCCCAGTGAGAAGGTTAGCATTAGAGGAGCGAAGTGTGCCGGCTGAGTCGTAATAGGAGAGTAGCGAGGTGAGGTAGGAGGGGGCGAGGGGATGGACGCCTTTAGAGCCACGGTGAGGAGTTTCTGTTTGATGTGAGGTGGTTGGGCAACCCCTGGAGCTCTTTGAGGAGTGGGGAAACACGTCCCGAACGTTTCTGAAGAAAAGTGATCCGGGCAGCAGAGTGAAGTATGGACTGGAGTGGGGAGAGACAGGAGGCTGGGACTTCAGCGAGGAGGCTGATGCGGTCATCCAGGCGGGATCATATTGACGAGGTAGCGGGATGGGTGGAGAGGAAAGCGGGGATTTTAGCGACGCTGTGAGGGTGGGACCGACGGGATTTGGTGATGGATCGAATTATGTGAGTTGAATGAGAGAGAGGAGACAAGGATTCATTCATTCAGTCGGTCGTATTTATTAAGCGCTTACTGTGTGCACAGCACGGTACTAAGCGCTTGGGAAGTACAATTTGGCACCAGATAGAGACAATCCCTACCCAACAACAGGCTCACAGTCTAGAAGGGGGAGACAGACAACAAAACGAAACAAGTAGACAGGCATTAATAGCATCAAAACTGTTACATTTTGACTGCTTATGATCATTACTTTGTGTTTTGATCCATGGTGGCCCTTGGACAAAGGAATGCTTTGAGACTGCCCTCTCTAGAGGCTCTTCGGTGTTCCAGATATCAAGTCTTGACGGAGGCCCCAAGGAACGGAGGCCCCAAGGACCCCCAATCATGGGGGCCACAAAGAGGAAACTGTCAACTGAGAGGGTAGAAATGCAGCCCCACATTTTGTCCCGAACGGACCACTCTAGGTGTGCTCGCAGACACGGACGGCATATCGGCAGGACTCGAGTGACGGGATGGGGGTCCAGAGGATGAGGCTTTAATGGCAGGGGATGAAACCCTAACTGGCGAATCTCTTCAGTGGTTAAACAGCTGGATCTAGAGAAGTCTCGCGCTGGGGCGGCGGGGGAGGATGCTGTATAATTCTCACCAGAGTTGCCTAGCGCAGCGAGAACTGAAGCCTAAAACCTAAAGCCTAAAGGATAACACCGAGGTTATGGGCTCGTGAGACAGGAAGGATGGTGGTGCCGTCTACAGTGATGGGAAAGTCACGGGGAGGACAGGGTTTGGGTGGGCAGAGAAGGAGCTCTCTGTTTTGGACAGGTTAAGTTTGATGGTGGGACATCCAAGTAGAGATGTCTCGAAGGCAGGAGGAGATGGGAGGCCTCAGAAAGGGAGAGCTCAGGGTTCATTCATTCATTCATTCAATCGTATTTATTGAGCGCTTACTGTTCAGCGCTTAGAACAGTGCTTTGCGCAGAGTAAGCGCTTAATAAATGCCATCATTATTATTATTCATTCATCATCATCATCATCAATCGTATTTATTGAGCGCTTACTATGTGCAGAGCACTGTACTAAGCGCTTGGGAAGTACAAATTGGCAACACATAGAGACACTCCCTACCCAACAGTGGGCTCACAGTCTAAAAGGGGGGAGACAGAGAACAAAACCAAACATACCAACAAAATAAAATAAATTCATTTATTTATTCATTCATTCATTCAATCGTATTTATTGAGCGCTTACTGTGTGCAGAGCACTGTACTAAGCGCTTGGGAAGTACAAGTTGGCAACATATATTATTATTATTATTATTACTGTGGGCAGAGCACTGTACTAAGTGCTTAGGGGAGTACCACCCAACTGCAGACACAGTCCCCGCCCATCAGAGAAGCAGCGTGGCTCAGTGGAAAGAGCCCGGGGCTTGGGAGTCCAAGGTCAGGGGTTCAAATCCCGACCCCGGCACTTGTCAGCTGTGTGACTTTGGGCAAGTCACGTCACTTCTCTGGGCCTCAGTTCCCTCATCTGTAAAATGGGGATGAAGACTGCGAGCCCCACGTGGTTGGAGATGCACACATGTAAACATGGAGATGTGGACATGCAGCCGTACTGACACGTCCTTTGTCAAACTCAATCAATCAATCGATCGTATTTTAATGAGTGCTTATCGCGTGCAGAGCATTTCTACGCTGTGCTTGGAAAAGTTCATTCGTTCAATCGTATTTATTGAGCGCTTACTGTGTGCAGAGCACTGTACTAAGCGCTTGGGAAGTACAAGTTGGCAACATATAGAGACGATCCCTACCCAACAACGGGCTCACAGTCTAGAAGGGGGAGACAGAGAACAAAACAAAACATGTGGACAGGTGTCATCAGACGGACAACAAAATACCATCATACCGTAATAATGATGGCATTTGTTAAGCATTATAGCAGAGTTGGCAGATAATCCCACATAATAATCCCACACGGAGCTCGCAATCTAAGTAGAAGCTAATAATTGGAAGTTTATTTTCAGTACACATTCAGCAGTGTGGCTCAGTGGAAAGAACCCGGGCTTTGGAGTCAGGGGTCATGGGTTCCAATCCCGGCTCCGCCAACTGTCAGCTGCGTGACTTTGGGCAAGTCGCTTTACTTCTCTGGGCCTCAGTTCCCTCATCTGGAAAATGGGGATTGAAACTGTGAGCCCCCCGTGGGACAACCTGATCACCTTGTAACCTCCCCAGCGCTTAGAACAGTGCTTTGCACGTAGTAAGCGCTTAACAAATACCATCATTATTATTATTATTATACATTACCTTCCTACAGCGAGCTTATAGTCTAGAGGGGGTGACAGATATTAGTATAAACATATAAATGCTGGACATAAATTCAGTAAGGCTGAGGGAGAGGTGGTTAAAGGGTGCAAATCCCAAAGCGAGGGGGACGCAGAAGGGAGTGGGAGAAGAGGAAAGGCGAGACTTAGTCTGGGAAGGCCTCTTGGAGGAGACGGGCCTTCAGTAAGGCTTTGAGGTTGGGGAGAGTGATGGCCTGTGGGATAGGAAGGGAGAGACCGTTTCAACTTCTGAGCAGAGAGAGGAAGAGGAGGAGGAGGAGGGGAGGACTATAACCAGCCCTGTTAATGTATACTCTGACAAGGCTAAAGTGTTGTGGGGGGCTCATCGTGGGGCAGGGAGGGAGAGGAGGAGGGGGAAAGGATAATAATAATAATAATAATTATGGCATTTATTAAGTGCTTACTATGTGCAAAGCACTGTTCTAAGTGCTGGGGAGGGTACAAGGTAATCAGGCTCACAGTCTTAATCCCCATTTTCCAGATGAGGTACCTGAGGCACAGAGAAGTGAAGTGACTTGCCCAAAATCACACAGCTGACAATTGGCGGAGCTGGGATTTGAACCCATGACCTATGACTCCAAAGCCCGGGCTCTTTCCACCGAGCCACACTGCTTTTCCTCCTCTCCCTCCCTGTCCCACGATGAGCCCCCCCCACAGCACTTTAGCCTTGTCAGAGTATACATTAACAGGGCTGGTTATAGTCCTCCCCTCCTCCTCCTCCTCTTCCTCTCTCTGCTCAGAAGCTGAAACGGTCTCTCTTCCTATCCCACAGGATGAGAAGCAACGTGGCGTAGTGGGGAGAACCTGGGAGTCTGAAGGTCATGGGTTCTAATTCCGGCTCCGCCATCTGTCTGCTGTGTGACCTTGGGCAAATGATTCCCTGCTCTGGGGCCTTGTTCCCCTAGCTGTAAAATGGGGAGTAAAACTGTGAGCCCCATGTGGGACAGAGACTGTGTCTCATTCATTCATTCATTCATTCATTCATTCATTCATTCAATCGTATTTATTGAGCGCTTACCGTGTGCAGAGCACTGTACTAAGCGCTTGGGAAGTACAAGTTGGCAACACATAGAGACGGTCCCTACCCAACAGAGGGCTCACAGTCTAGAAAATATTATCCTGTATCCACTCCGGATACTATCTTGTATCTACTCCAGCATTTAGAACAGTGCCTGGCACATAGTAAGCGCTTAACAAACACCATCATTAGTATCCAGCGCTTAGTACAGTGCCCAATGCTTAGTACAGTGCCTGGAACATAGTAAGCGCTTAACAAATACCCCCCTTTTTCCTCTCCTCCTCCCCACCTCACCCGCCCTACCTCCCTCCCCTCCCCACAGCACCTGTATAGATGTTTGGACAGATTTATTACTCTATTTATTTTACATGTACATATTTACTACTCTATTTATTGTGTTAATGATGTGCAGCTAGCTTTATTTCTATTAATTCTGATGACTTAACACCTGTCCACATGTTTTGTTTTGTTGTCTGTCTCC